>NC_133147.1:361657-690814 GCF_048418815.1 Hemitrygon akajei
GAAGATAGGCCTCATCCCCTCTTTCCCTTGGCTAATAGCAAAGTTTTGAGATGAACTCTAGGCCTTTTACCTTGCCATGTATATCTTGATAGCATCTTGTTCCATTCATTAAATTGATTTTGGTTAATCTCTATTGGTAGGGTCTGAAAGAGATATAGTAGTCTGGGCAGTATATTCATTTTAATAGATTCAATCCTTGAACTGAGACCAAGAAAAGGAATTAGGTTCCATCTTGTTATATCTTCCTTAATTTTTTATATATAGGCTGATAATTGCATTCTGATAATTTTGCCAAATATTTTGGCATAATGATGCCCAAATATTTGACAGACTCTGTTTGCCATGCCCAAGGATATCTACTTTCAATTTGTCTTGGTGGGCTATAGTATATGAAAGTAGTTGGGTTTTATCTATGTTGATCTTGTATCCTGATAATTGACCATATTGTTCAAAGGATTACCTCAATTTAGGTAAAGAGTATGTTGGTTGCCCTAGATAGATCAAGATGTCAACCGCGTAACAGGCCTATTTATGCTCTGTCCCTCTGATAGTAATTCCCCTGATATCTTCATTTTGTCTGATGTATTGAGCTAATGGTTCCAGATATAATGCGAAGAGTAGCGGTGACCATGCACAACCCTGTCTTGTGCCCCTTTCTAGGGTAAGACTATTACATAAATATCCATTGATTCTAATCCTAGCAGTAGGATTGTCATATAGTGCCTGTATAGTTTTAATAATTGTGTCATGTAGATCAAATCTATGTAAAACTCTGTAAAGAAAATTCCAATTAACCGAATCAATTGCCTTTTCAGCGTCCACGCTTATCACTATTGCTTCAATTTCACTTTTTTTATATGATCCATAATGTGAAGTGTTCTTTGTATATTGTCTTGTGTTTGGCGTTGTTGTATAAAACCTGTCTGATCATTATGTATCAATGTGGGTAGAAGCTCTTAATCGTTTGGCCATGATGGAGATAAATATTCTGTAATCCACATTAAGAACAGATATTGGTCTAAATGACCAACATTCCATTTTATCCTTGCCTTCTTTCGGTATAGCTGAGATTATCACCTCCTTCCAGCTGGGTGGCATTTGCGCCTTTCTTAGAGCCCAGTTCAGTGTGGGGAGTAAAACAGGAATGAACTCATTTTTAAATTCTTTGTACCACTCTGCCGTATATCCATCTGATCCTGGTGACTTGCTTAATTTAAGCCTACTAATTGCAGTTTTTAGTTCAGCGTCAGTTATCTCAGCAGTTATTGTTCTATTTTGTTCTTTGCTTAAAGTGGGTAACTCTAAAGAATTCAGGAAGGTGTCAATTTGGGTTATGCTTCCCCCTGGAACTTTGGAATATAGAGTTTTGTAAAACATTTCAAACACTTCTTGAATTTCACTTAGCTTATTTTTCTATCACTTTTGTTCTTGGATCCCTAATTTTATGAATTGTATTTTCTGCTATCTTTTTTTTCAGTTTCCACACCAGTATTTTCGTAGATCTAGATCCACTTTCATAGTGTCTCTATTTCAGAAACATTAATTTTTTTCTAATTGATTTCTTCTAGTGTATCCTGTGCCAAACTGAATTTGTGTTTTTTTCTAGTTCCTTCAGCTTATTTTGCAATTCCTCTAATGTTTTATTCCTTATTTTTTTCTTATATGAAAATATCGCTATAATTTTCCCTCTTAAGACAGCCTTCAGAGTATCCCATAGAATGGAAGGTGAAACCTCTCCATTATCATTTCTAAGTAAAGACCAATTACTTTTTTAATTCGTTCCTTAAAATAGGGATCATTGAGCAGACTTGAATTTAGTTTCCACATAGTATTCTTTGGTTGTAGGTCAAAATCAACAGATAGATATATAGGTGCATGGTCACTTACATCTATTGTCCCAATTCCACAGATGTTTATTTTGTCTTTATCTTTTCCAGATGTTATGAAATAGTCTATTATATATATATGGAATGGGGGGCAGAATAATGAGTGTAATCCCTTCTGTCGGGGGAAAGGTCCCTCCATATATCAATTAGATCAACATCCTCAAAAAGAGTGTTAACTTTCTTATGTAAGGACTTTGTTTCATAAGTTTTTCTATTGGAAGAGTCTAACTTTGGTTGTAATTGTAAGTTTAAGTCTCCTCCAAATATCAAGAGACCTTCTGTTTCCATTACCATAATATTAGTAATTTTCTGGAAGAAACTACAGTCGGCCCTCCTTATCCGTGGGTTCCGCATGCACGGATTCAACCAACTGCAGATTGGGAAAACCCGGAAATTCTCTCTCCAGCACTCGTTTGAGCATGTACAGACTATTTTTTCTTGTCATTATTCTCTAAACAATACAGTATAACAACTATTTGCATAACATTTACATTGTATTGGGTATTATAAGTAATTTAGAGATGATTTTAAAGTACAAGCCATCCCTGGGTTATGAACGAGTACCGTTCCTGAGTCTGTCTTTAAGTCGGATTTGAAGTTGGAGCAGGTACATCCGCTATTATTTAGCATCAGTTAGTCAAACGTTTGTCTTAATATATAGTATATACTTTACCTTTCTATGCATATAAAACACTTAAGAAATGTATGTATTTCAATAATTGTAGTAATTATTGCTTATTAATAATTGTAGCTTTCATCAGGGCAGGGCCTTTCACATGCTCCATTAAAATTGCTCCGATCGTTGACTGACCGTAGCCTAATGCTTTTCCAATGATCGATGGCGTATCACCTCTTTCTGATCGCTTTATTACTTCCACTATATTTTCAATCGTGATCATCATTATTTTCATGAACATAAACACTGCAGATTCAGAGCTGCGCCACTGGGTTCTAATGTCCACCGCACTGAAATGGGTTAAATAAGGTCCGGGGTTCCGCTGGGTCTCTGAAAGACCACCGCACTGAGACAGGTTAAATAAGGGACTTGAGCATCCGAGATTTTTGGTATCCGCGGGGGTCCCGGAACCAATCCTTCGCGGTTAAGGAGGGCCGACTGTAATATCACTTCATGGGGGGGTGTATATATTTATTAAAGTAACTGGATTTCCACCTATATTCCCCCTTACCAGAATATATCTGCGCTCCTGATCTCCCATTTTGAATACTTTTTCAAGATTTAGCTTGCTTGAGATGAGAATAGCAACTCCTCTTCTATGTCCTGATTTATATGAGGAGAAAAACAAATTAGTGAAGACCATTCTCTTTAATTTTCCATGCTTATTATCACTTAAATGAGTTTCATGTAAATATACTACATGGGCTTGTTCTTTTTTCATTTTTGATAGAATTTTACTGTGCTTGATTGGATTCAACAGCCCATTGACATTAAAAGAAATGAATTTTACTTTGTCCTTAGCCATGTGTATTTATCTGTTAGTATATCATTGAAATTTGTAGAATATAACTTAATCGATCTACTCCCTGAACAAATAAGAGCGAATAATTTTAAAAAAGGTAACGAAGGTGTGATTCCACGGCCGGGGTCTCTAGATGACCCTGGGTTGAGCTAGAAGAAATGTCTAGCCGTGGAGGATAGCCCCTCCTACCTGTGAGTTGAGGGTCCCACTGCAGTACCTATAAAAGTAAGTAAAAAAATTGATGTCCATTACACAGAATTTATTTCCCTGTGTATTCCTCCTATGTATGTATTCTCATTTAGGTGGGAAAGAAGGAGTGAATGAATGAATTTTTTAAAATTTAGTAATATAAAATCCACATTATAATACGTATTTCTTGAGATAGGTATATCACCGTCTATTTTGCTTCCGTTTAGTTTATCAGCACTTTTAAAGTTAGCCAAACTTCATGGCTCTTCTGGAGGAGGTGAGGGCTATCATCGGAGAACTCACAGTATCTTCCTAATATCCTTCTCTCATCTTCCTCCCGCCCCCTGCTTTCTCAGTTCTCTTACTATTTCCCAAGCAGATCGGGATAATTGCTCAGCCATGCTTTCCCTCGGTCTGACCACGCTAACGGGCAATCCTCTATTGTTCAGGTCTGCAGTCGCCTCTTCCACCGTCTGATATAGCTGTATGCCTTCTTCGTAAAACACTCACAGTTTAGCAGGGTACAGGGTTTGGAATTTAATCTTTTCTTGCTTTAATACTTGTTTCGCTTCAGAATATTCCTTCCATTTCTGTAGGACCGCTGGGGGGTAATCTTGATCGAAGTATATTATCTTCCTGTTCCAAAACACCCTCTTCTTTCCCCAGGCCCTTCGTAGAATCTCCACCTTGCTTTTGAATTGAAGGACTCTAAGTACTATTGAGCACGGCTTACTTTCTCTGTCTCCGGAAGACCTCAGGACGAGGGCGCGATGCGCCCTCTCAATTTCAGTCTCCATAGTTGGGGGAATCTCCAGCGCTTCCCGCAGCAACTTTTCTGCAAACTCCCATCATCGACAACCCCTCTGCTCCTTCGGGAAATTATAAATCCTGATATTTTTTCGTGGTGACCTTCCCTCCTGGTCAAACAATTTACTTTCCTGCTGATAAAATATTTTTATTGTCTTACTTAGTATCTGTTCTACATTTTGCACGTGATCTTCCACCTTCTCAATTCGTGTCTCTGCCACCGCTATTTTCTGATTGACTTTGGTGAGCTCTGACTTTATATCATTGAGTTGCTGTTTTATATCTTTTTGGACTTCCCTTATCTCTTCCAAGATCCTTATCATATTTGCCGCTTCGTCTGAACGAGGCCCAACGTCAGCCTCGCCACCACGCACACGTGTAGGAGAGCTGTACATTATACCTCTCTTCCATAGGCTCTGCAGTGATGCTTTTTTTTATCTCCATTTTTCCCCATTCTTGCCCCCCTTATCAATTCAGATATTTTCAAAAGATCTTATATTTGATGGATTAACGGGCAAAATATGCCCCGGAAAAAAATTATTCTGGAGGAGCTCTTGATTTAAGCTGCCATTCTGGATAATGACATCACCAGAACCCCCTGTACTGTACATATTCTGTGCCTTCCAAATTGCTACCAGAAATTCCATCCATTGCTGCTCTGCCATCATCCCTGCCAGTGTTCTTTTCCAGTCAATTCTGGTCAACTCTCTCGTGCCTCCGTAATACTGATGCACTATAACATCTACAGCTGTAATGTGACATCCCATCTCTGAATCAAAATCAGATTTATTATCACTGAAATACATCCTGAAACTTGTGTTTTGCAGCAGCAGCAGTACAGAGCGATATATTAAAAATTACTATAAATTATATATATATAAAGTAAATAGTGCAACAAGAGAGCAAAAATAGTGAAGTAGTATTCATGGGTTCATGGACCATTCAGAAATCTGATGGTGGAGGGGGAGCATTAAGCATGCATCTTCAGTCTCTGTGTGGCGCATGGCCAAGTGGTTAAGGCATTGGACTAGCGATCTGATGGTTGTGAGTTCGAGCCCGAGCTGAGGCAGTGTATTGTTTCCTTGAGCAAGGCACTTAACCACACGTTTCCCCAGCTGAAAAAGGGTACCAGCAAAATGCTGGGGCTTAACCTCGCAAGGGGGTGGGTGGGGGAGTCTCGTACTCTCAGTTGTTTCACGCCATGGAAACTGATGTAAGCACCAGCCTGATGAGCCTATAAGGCTCAGGACAGACTTTAACTTTAACTTAAGGTTCTGTACCTTCTCATTGATGATGTCCTGGATGATGATGGTCCTTAATGATCGGCACCGCCATCTTGAGGCATTGCCTTTTGAAGATGGCCTTGATGGTGGAGCTGGCTGAGTTTACAACCCTCTGCAGCTTTTTCCAATCCTGTACATTGGTCCCTCCATACCAGACAGTGATGTAACCAGTAAGAATGCTCTCCATGGTACATCTGTAGAAATTTGCTGATTTCCTAATTGAAATGTAGCTGCTGGCATGCTTTCTTCGTAATTGAATCAATACGTTTGGTCCAGGATGTTGACTCCGAGATACCTGAAGCACCTCTCCCTTCCTGCTGCTGCCTGCCAACTTACCCCTTCTGAGGTCCACAATCAGTTCCTAGTTCTTACTGACTTTGAGTGCACGGTTATTGTTGTGACTCCACTCAACCAGATCAATCTCACTCTTGTATGCCTCCTCAATACCATTTGAGATTCTGCTAACAACAGTTGTGTCATTGGCAAATTTATGGTTGGTGTTTGAGCTGAGATTAGCCATAGTTATGGGTGTAAATAGAGTAGAGCAGTGAGCTAAACATGCATCCTTGAGGTGTGCCGGTGTTGATTATTAGCAAGGAGGAGTTAGTCCGATCAGCACAGACTGTGGTCTCCCGATGAGGAAGTCAAGGATCCAGGTATAGAGGCTCAGGTTTTGAAGCTTGTTGACTAGTATGAGGGCATGATAGAAACACAGAACAGAAACATAGAAAGCCTACAGCACAATACAGGCTCTTCAGCCCACAAAGTTGTGCCAAACATGTCCCTACCTCCGAAATTACTAGGCATACCTATAGCCCTCTATTTTACTAAGCTCCATGTACCTATCTAAAAGCCTATTAAAAGGCCCTATTGTATCCACCTCCACCACCGTTGCTGGCAGCCCATTCCACGCACTCACTACTCTTGAGTAAAAAAACTTACCCCTGACATCTCCACTTCCTACTCCCCAGCACCTTAAACCTGTGTCCTCTTGTGGCAACCATTTCAGCCCTGGGAAAAAGCCTCTTACTATCCACACGATCAATGCCTCTCATCATCTTGTACACCTCTATCAGGTCACTTCTCATCCTCCTTCGCTCCAAGGAGAAAAGGCCGAGTTTACTCAACCTATTCTCATAAGGCATGCTCCCCAATCCAGGCAACATCCTTGTAAATCTCCTCTGCTCCCTTTCTATAGCTTCCACATCCTTCCTGTAGTGAGGCGACCAGAACTGAGCACAGTACTCCAAGTGGGGTCCAAAATAGCTTCAACATTGCCTCTCGGCTCCTAAGTTCAATTCCACGATTGATGAAGGCTAATACACCATATGCCTTCTTAACCACAGAGTCAACCTGCACAGCTGCCTTGAGCGTCCTATGGACTTGGACCCCAAGATCCCTCTGATCCTCCACACTGACAAGAGTCTTATCGGTAATACTATAGTCTGCCATCTTATTTGACCTACCAAAATGAAACACTTCACACTTATCTGAGTTGAACTCCATCTGCCACTTCTCAACCCAGTTTTGCATCCCATCAATATCCTGCTGTAACCTCCACACTATCCACAACACCCCCAACCTTTGTGTCATCAGCAAACATACTAACCCATCCCTCCACTTCCTCATCCAGGTCACTTATAAAAATAATGAAGAGTAACGGTCCCTGAACAGATCCCTGAGGCACTCTACTGGTGATCAACCTCCATGCAGAATATGACCCGTCTACAACCACTCTTTGCCTTCTGTGGGCAAGCCAGTTCTGGATCCACAAAGCAATGTCCCCTTGGATCCCATAACTCCTTACTTTCTCACTAAGCCTTGCATGGGGTACCTTATCAAATGCCTTGCTGAAATCCATATTCACTACATCTACTGCTCTTCCTTCATCAATGGGTTTAGTCACATCCTCAAAAAATTCAATCAGGCTCATAAGGCACGACCTGCCCTTGACAAAGCCATGCTGACTACTCCTAATCATATTATACCTCTCTAAATGTTCATAAATCCTGCCTCTCAGGATCTTCTCCATCAACTTACCAACCACTGAGGTAAGACTCACTGGTCTATAATTTCCTGGGCAATCACTATTCCCTTTCTTGAATAAAGGAACAACATCTGCAACCCTCCAATCCTCCAGAACCTCTCCCGTCCCCATTGATGCAAAGATCATCGCCAGAGGCTCAGCAATCTCTTCCCTCACCTCCCACAGTAGCCTGGGTTACATCTCATCCGGTCCCGGCAACTTATCCAATTTGATGTTTTCCAAAAGCTCCAGCACATCCTCTTTCTTAATATCTATATGCATAAGCTTTACAGTCTGCTGCAAGTCATCACTATAATCACTAATATCCTTTTCCATGGTGCAAACTGATGTAAAGTATTCATTAAGTACCTCTGCTATTTCCTCCGATTCCATGCGCACTTCTCCACTATCACACTTGATAGGTCCTATTCTTTCACGTCATATCCTCTTGCTCTTCACATACTTGTAGAATGCTTGGGGTTTTCCTTAATTCTGCCCGCCAAGGCCTTCTCATAGCCTCTTCTGGCTCTCCTAATTTCCTTCTTAAGCTCCTTCCTAGTAGCCTTATAATCTTTTAGATCTGTAACATTACCTAACTCTCTAAACCTTTTGTAAGCTTTTCTTCTTGACAGATTTATTAAAAGCCTTTGTACACCACGGTTCCTGTACCCTACCATAACTTGCACATCTCATTGGAACGTACCTATACAGAATTCCACACAAATATCCCCTGAATATTTGGCACATTTCTTCCGTACTTTTCCCTGAGAACATCTGTTTCCAATTTAAACCTCCAATTTCCTGCCTGATAGCCTCATAATTCCCCTTACTCCAATTAAACGCTTTTCTAACTTGTCTGTTCCTATCTCTCTCCAATGCTATTGTAAAGGAGATAGAATTATGATCTCTATCTCCAAAATGCTCTCCCACTGAGAGATCTGACACCTGACCAGGTTCATTTCCCAATACCAAATCAAGTACAGTCTCTCCTCTTGTAGGCTTATCTACATACAGTGTCAAGAAACCTTCCTGAACACACCTAATAAACTCCACCCATCTAAACCCCTTGTTCTATGGAGATGCCAGTCGATATTTGGGAAATTAAAATCTCCCATCATGACAACTTTGTTATTATTACACCTTTCCAGGATCTGTTTCCCTATCTGCTCCTCGATATCCCTGTTACTATTAGGCAGCCTATAAAAAGCACCCAGTAAAGTTATTGACCCCTTACTGTTCCTAACCTCCACCCACAGTGACTCCATAGACAATACCTCCATGGCGTCCACCTTTTCTGCAGCCGTGACACTATCTCTGATCAACAGTGCCATGCCCCCACCTCTTTTGCCTCACTCCCTGTCCTTTCTGAAACATCTAAAACCCAGCTCTTGAAGTAACCATTCCTGTCCCTGAGCCATCCAAGTCTCTGTAATGGCCACCACATCATAGCTCAAAGTACTGATCCACGCTCTAAGCTCATCTGCTTTGTTCACAACACTCCTTACATTAAAACGGACACATCTCAAGCCTTCGGTCTGAGCGCGTCCCTTCTCCATCACCTGCCTATCCTCCCTCTCGCACTGTCTACAAGCTTTCTCTATTTGTCAGCTAACCTCCTCTTCCCCAGTCTCTTCAGTTCGGTTCCCACCCCCCAACACTTCTAGTTTAAACTCTCCCCAGTAGCCTTAGTAAACCTCCCCACCAGGATATTGGTCCCTTTGGGATTCAAGTGCAACCCGTCCTTTTTGTAAAAGTCACACCTGCCCCAAAAGAGGTCCCAATGATCCAGAAATCTGAATCCCTGCCCCCTGCTCCAATCCCTCAGCCACGCATTTATCCTCCACCTCATCCTATTCCTATTCTCACTGTCGCGTGGCACAGGTAGTAATCCCGAGATTACTACCTTTGCGGTCCTGTTTCTCAACTTTCTTCCTAACTCCCTGTAGTCTTTTTTCATGACCACTTCCCTTTTCCTACCTATGTCATTGGTACCAATATGTACCATGACCTCTGGCTGTCCTCCATCCCACCGCAGGATATATTGGACGTGATCCAAAACATCTTGGACCCCGGCACCTGGGAGGCAGACTACCATCTGAGTTTTTTTCCTGCATCCACAGAATCGCCTGTCAGACCCCCTAACTATAGAGTCCCCTATCACTACTGCCTTCCTCTTCCCTTCCCTGTCCTTCTGAGCCACAGAGCCAGAATCTGTGCCAGAGGCACGGCCGCTGCTGCTTCCCCCAGTTAGGCTGTCCCCCCCCTCCCAACAGTACTCAAACAGGAGTACTTATTGTCAAGGGGTACAGCCACAGGGGTACTCTATAGTATCTGACTCTTCCTCTTCCCCCTCCTAAAGGTGACTGGTCTGTCTCCTGTGGCCCCGGTGTGACCACCTACCTGTATCTCCTCTTTGTCACCTCCTTGCTCTCCCTGACTAGGCAAAGGTCATCGAGCTGCATCTCCAGTTCCCTAAGTCGGTCCCTCAGGAGCTGCAGCTCAACACACCTGGTGCAGATATTGCCATCCGGGAGGCTGGGAGACTCCAGGACCCCCGTCATCTGACACTGATCACAGAAAACTGGCCTCACACACATACTTCCTACCTCACCTCGTCCCCTTACTGCCTAAGCCTGTTGAGCCACCTATCACTCTGCTGCCCGCTCCGACGCTGCTCGCTGGATTTGGCTGCCTTCTTTTTAAATGTTTCGCGCTCTACTGGCTGATGTCACGTGCCTGCGCAGTCTCACCTCTCTTTAACTGGAGTAGTAAAAAACTCCCTTTGCTCCGAAAAATCAGCAGTTCATTGGCAGCGTTCTTGCTCTGAATTAAAAACTTGTTGAATGCTGAGCTGTAATAAATAAATAGCAGCTTGGTGTCGGCATTGTTGTTGTCAGGAGAGCCAGTGAGTCTGTAGACCTATTGTGGTGGTTGGCAAATTGTAGTGGGCCCAGGTCCTTGCTCAGGCAGGAGTTAGTTCTAGCCATGACCAACTTCTCAAAACACTTCATAACAGTAGATGTGAGTACTACTGTGCGATAGCTGTTGAGGCAGTTTTCCCTGCTATTTTACTCAGTACCCTGACCATGAAGTTAGACATGCCAACACCTTCATCACCATTGTGGCCACTTTCAGGAAACAATGTTATTTGTATCCATAGGTCCCTCTGTTTTACAACACTTTCTAGAGCCCTGCCGTTTTACTGGATAAGTCCTGCCAGTTTTAACTTAACCAGAATCACAATCAGGTTTAAGCATATGTTGTGAAGCTTGTTAATATTGCGGCAGCAATGATATCTATAGAAAAATAACAATTGCAGTAAGTATATACATGTATTTACAGTATGTTAAATAGTTAAATTAAAAGTAGTGCAAAAACAAATTTGAAAAAAGTAATGAGGTAGTGTTCATGGGTTCAATGCCCATTTAGAAATCTGATGGCAGAGGGGAAGAAGCTGTTCCTAAATCACCAAATATGTGCTTTCAGGCTTCTGTACCTCAGTCCTGATGGTAACAATGAGAAGAGGGCATGTCTTGGGTGATGAGTGTCCTTAATGTGGTACATCTGTGGAAGTTTTCGTGTGTTTTAGGTGACAAACCAAATGTCCTCAAACCTAATGAAATATAACAGCTATCTTGCCTTCTTTATAGCTGCATTGATGTGTTTGGACCATGTTAGGTCCTTAGAGATATTGATACCAGGAGCTTGAAATTGCTCACTCTCTCCACTTCTGATCCCTCCCTGAGGATTGGTGTGTGGTCCCTCATCTTATCCTTTCTGAAGTTCACAATTAGCTCTTCATCTTACTGACATCAAGTACAGTACGCAACAATTTGTACTTGGCTGCATTAAATTCTACCTGCTATACCTTGGCCCACTTTCCCAGTTTATCTCAATCCTGTTGAAATGTTAGAAAACCTTCATCACTGTTCACTATACCACCAGTTCTAGGACAGATAATCAAGATTCAAAAACTTTGTCATTCTAACCGTACATCAGCTCTGCAGGGCAGAATGATACAGCGTTTCCCAGGAGCAGTGCAATCATAACATAACAAACGCAACACTAAATAATAAACATAACAATAAACAGTAAATAATAGATAGTAAAACACAACAGCCACATGTCAGTTAAAATCAAGTTATAAGTGTCCAGTGCAAGTTAAAAGTGTCCAAAACAGAGTCAGGTAGAGCAGCTATTTAACAGTCTGACTGCCTGTGGGAGGAAGCTGTTTAGTAGCCTTGTGGTTTTAGTTTTGATGCTTCTGTAACGTTTACCTGATGGCAGAAGAACAAATAATTCATGGAGAGGGTGTGAGGGGTCTTTAATGATGTACCGTGTCTTCTGGAGGCATCGACTCTGAAAGAGGTCTTAGACAGAAGGTAGGGAGACCCCAATAACCTTCTCTGCTCCCCTAACCACCCTCTGCAAGGCTTTTTTGTCGGCAGCATTGCAGCTGGAGTACCAGGTTGTGATACAAAAGGTCAGCACACTCTCAACCACGCCTCTGTAGAATGAAGTTAAGATGTTAGTGGGGAGTGATGCTTGTTTAAGCTTCCTCAGAAAGTGCAATCTCTGCTGGGCTCATTTCACAATCCCAGTGGTGTTCCTGGACCAGGTGAGATTGTCCGAGATCTGCACCCCAAGGAACTTGATGTTTTCCACTCTCTCCATTGTGGAGCTGCTGATGCTGAGGGGTGTGTGCTCAGGCTGAGACCGTCTGAAATCAACGATCATCTCCTTGGCTTTGGTGACATTAAGCATCAAGTTGTTGTCACTGCACCAACTCTCTAGGTGTTTGACCTCCTCCCTGTACGTTGTTTCATCATTTTTGCTGATGAGCCCCACCACTGTGGTATTATCAGCAAATTTAATGATCAGGTTCTCCTTGAATCTGGCTGCACAGTCATGTGTAAACAGCAGTGTAAACAGCAATGGGCTAAGCACAAAGCCTTGTGGGGATCCAGTGCTCAGTGTGATGGAGTCAGAGATGTTCCTGCCAACACGGACTGACTTTGGTCTCTCTGTCAAGAAATCCAGAATCCAGCGACACATGGCAGCGTTAAGGCCAAGCAGCGACAGTTTCTCCACTAGTCTCTGCAGGATGATGGTATTGAATGCTGAACTGAAATCAATGTACAGGATTCTGGCATAAGTGTCTTTGTTGTCCAAGTGAGAGAGAACTGTGTGCATTGTGGTGGATATTGCGTCCTCCGTAGAGCAATTTGGATGATAAACAAACTGTAGAGGATCCAGCGATGAGGGGAGGCTGGCTGTGATATGAGGTTGACAAGCCATCCAAAACATTTTATCACTATGGGGGTCAGGGCAACAGGACGGTAATCATTTAGACAGGCTACATCTGATTTCTTTGCTACAGGGATGATTGTGGAGGTTTTGAAGTATCTGGGGACAATGGCTTGACTAAGGGAGATGTTGAAAATGTCTGTCAGGACATCTGCTAATACATCAGCATATTCCTTGAGCACACATCCAGGGATGTTGTTGGGACCTCCCGCTTTTCGTTGGTTAACCCTGGCAAGGGTCATCCGTGTTTGCTCTGAATCAATGATTGGAGCCGGCTGGTCAGATGGTAAGAAGGGATTGACTCTCCCCCTTGCTGTAGTGTTTGATGCTTCGAAGCGTGCAAAGAATTTGTTAAGCCTGTTAGGAAGAGAGGCATCGTTGTCATCAGTTTTCTGCCTGATCTTGTAGTCTGTCAGAGCTTTAATTCCCTGCCACATCCGTCTGGTGTCACCTGTGTCACAGAAGCGTCCATGTATTTTGCCCGCGTAGGCCCTTTTCGCTTTCCTGATCCCTAGTGAAACCGCAGACCTGGCTGAGCGAAGTGTACTCCTGTCCCCCGATCTGTAGGCTGTGTCACGGGCCTTCAGTAGTGAACGCACCTCTGTTGTCATCCATGGCTTTTTATAACCATGTGCGGTGAAGGCTTTCATCACAGTGACATCCTCTGTGCATTTGGCTATGTAGCTGATTACTGCCTCCACATACTCCTCAATGTCTGTATGGTCATCATAGGAGGCTGCTGTTTTGAATATGTCCCAGTCTGTGTGCAAAAAACAGTCTTGTAGTGCTGAGGCTGCTCCTTTTGGCCAGACCCTTATCTGTCTTTTCTCTGCTCTCACACGTTTAAGCAGTGTAATATGCTGGTGTTAACATGACAGATATGTGGTCAGAGTGGCCAAGATGGGGGCAGGAGGGCAGCTTTGTATGCCTGTGGTGTGTTTGTATAAACCAAGTCCAGTGTGTTTTCTCCCCTTGTTTTGAAATCCACATATTGCAGGAATTTGGGGAACACAGACTTTAAGCTGGTGTGGTTAAAGTTCCCAGCAATCACCACAAAGCTGTCAGAATGTGTAGTCAGTAGCTCACTGATGGCTTCATGTAGGCTTCCCAGTGCTTCGTTAGCATTAGCCTCAGCATTGACACTGGGAGCTACGTAAACAGCTGTCACAAGCACGATGGTGAATTCCCTCGGCAGATAGAACGGCCGGCATTTCACAATGAGAAATTCAGCCAGCAGTGAGCAGTGTTTAACAGCTACTGTAGCATTAACACACCAGTCTTTGTTTATATAAATACACAGACCTCCTCCTCAGCTCTTGCCGGAGCTAGCTCCCTCTCTGTCCGCACGAAACGATGTCATTCCCTCTAGCTGTATCGCCGCATCCGGTATGTTGTCATGGAGCCAGGATTCCGTTAAGATATACACACAGCAGTCTTTAAATTCCTTGGATGTTTCTCTCAGCAGACGCAGCTCATCCAGCTTGTTGTCGATGGAGCGGACATTTGAGAGCAGGAGGGATGGTACCGCTGGCCTGGTGGGGTTAGCTTATAGCCTAGCATGGATGCCGGCCCTCTTACCCCTCCTCTGTCTTCTCTCACAGTGCTTTCACTTCCTTCTCCCTCAGGAAGCAACCGGCTTGGTAGCGGATAGTAGTCCGTAGCAGTGTAAACTGTCCATGTCACACCAGAACTCGTCAGTTTTTCCAACATAGTATGCCCTGATATTAACGAGCATATTCTGACTGTATGTTATGTGTCTAGGACAAACAGAACAAACACTAGCTACACTTATCGCTCCATGAGGGGCCGCTGCGTCCATGTGCGCCGCCATATAGCTGAGGTGCCAAAGTCTTTTGCACAGTATTGTATTTGTCCACATGGAGTGGAGAGCGAGTAAATCAGTTGGGAGCAAAGGATGTTGGGAATGGTGAGGGTGAAGCATTGTGGGAGGGGTGTGGGACAGGTGGCAAAGAATGAGTGCCAGTGGGTGGGAGTTAGTTGGCACAGCTAAGTACCTATCCAGCCCTGAGACTCCAGGCAAGGTTATTTGATTCCAAACAATTGGTTTGTCGGTCACTACAGAATGTCTCTGCAGTGCTTCCCTCTCCCTTCCCCTTTTTTTCAACCATGATTCCCCTATCTCTGCCCCCTCCCACTCTTAGTCCACAATAGAGACCCATATCAGCTTGTTCCTGCCCCACTGAACTCATATCTGCATAGCTCGACTCCATTTTATCCTCCCTAGTTCAGTCCCTTCCTACCTACATCTGTGACACTTCACACACTCTGGATCTTTTCAATAATTTAAAGTTCCCTGACCCCCATCGTCTTATTTTACTATGGATTTCCAGTTCCTATACACCTCCATCCCCAACCAGGAAGGCCACAGAAGCTCTCCATTTCTTTCTGTACACCTGATCCAGCCAATTCCCTTCCACCACCACTGTCCTCCATCTAGCAGAACTTGTCTTCACTCTTAATAATTTCTCCTTTGGCTCCTTCCACTTCCTTCAAACAAAAGGTGTAGCCATAGCCTGCCGTCTTGTCAGCTACATGGAACGTTCCATGTTCCAAGCCTACACAGGTGGCCATCCCCCACTTTTCCTACAGTATAGCAATGACTGCATTGATGCTGCTTCTTACACCCATGCGGAGCTTGTCGTCTTCATCCACTTCCCCTGCAACTTCCACCCTGCCCTCAAATTTACCTGGTCCATTTCTGAAACCTCCCTCCCCTTTCTCAATTTCTCTGTCGCTAACTCTGGAGACAGCTTATCTACTGATGTGTATTAAAAACCCATGGACTCTCACGGCTACATGTATGATACCTCTTCCCAACCTGTTTATTGTAAAAATGCCACCCCCTTCTCTCAGTTCCTCCGTCTCTGCTGCATCTGCTCTCAGGATACCTGCGTTTCATTCCAGAACAACGGAGATTTCCTCCTTTTTCAAAGAAAGCAGCTTCCCTTCCTCCCATCAATGCTGCCCTCACTTGCATCTCTTCCATTTCATGCCTGTCTGCTCTCACCCCTTCCTCCTGTCACCCTACCAGGGATAGAGTTTCTCTTGTTCTCACCTGCCACCCCGCCAGCCTCCACGCCCAGCACATAATTCTTTGCACCTTCTGCCGTCTCCAACAGGATCCCACCACTAAGCACATCTATCCCTCCCCCCCTTCTGTTTTCCGCAGGAATTGCTCCCTACATGACTGCCTTGTCCATTCGTTCCTCCCCACTGATCTCTCTTCTGACACTTATCCTTGCAAGCGGAACAAGTGCTACACTTCCTCCCTCACTACCATTCAATGTTGTATTGGTGGGACATTAGAATCAAAGAATACTACAACCCATCTAGTCTGTGCCAAACTGTTATTTTGCCTTGTTCCACTTACCTGCACCTGGACCATATGCCTCCCATTCATGTACTTATCTAAACTTCTCTTAAATGTTGCAATCGAACTCACATCCATCACTTCCACTGGCAGCTCGTTCCACACTTGGCACCACTCTTTGAGTGAAGAATTTCTCCCTCAGGTTCCACTTAAATATTTCACCTTTTGTCCTTAACCTTTGACTTTCATTTCTAATCTCATGCAACCTCAGTGAGAAAAGCCTGCTTACGTTTACCCTATCTACACCCCTCATAATTGTGTATAACTCTGTCAAATCTCCTCTCATTCTCATATGCTCCTATTCAATCTTTCCCTATAACTCAGGTCCTCAAGTTTTGACAACATCCTTGTACATTTTCTCTGTAATTGTCTCAAATGAATGGATAATTTCAATGTTATTTAATTTTCATCTTCAATTTAGAAAGCAGTTAAAATGAATAAACCTCTATTTTACCTACAGGTTTCGCCGTGTTTAGCTGTACTGGCCAGATTACTGTTCAGCAGTGACCCTGACTTGCTTGCTGATGCTTGTTGGGCATTATCATACTTGTCAGATGGACCCAATGAGAAAATTCAGGCTGTTATTGACTCTGGGATTTGTAGACGATTGGTGGAACTCTTAATGTAAGTTTTTTTTGTCCCATGATGTAGTAATATTCTTTATGGTTACTTTTGGGTCACTCCCTAGACGTTAGAAACATCAACAATCCATGAATAGAGCTAGAAATTTACAAGGATAAGTATTTGAGTACTTCACTGTTTTATTTTCCCTTTTTATTTAATATATAAAGTCATAACGTTTGACATATATTTCCCTGTTTCTCATTCCATTATTATAATGTACGTGTGCACGTCCCCTGTTGCACCTGTTAGCTTGCTTTATGTCTATCAGTTTGGAGATGTGAGGGCTATAAATGTCTTATGATAAAATCTCTACACTTTTGCCAACTAAAATCTGGAAATTGTGTGCTTGGAATGGGCTGCCAAACTACCTCCTAAATAGGGCTGCACCTTAAATAACTAAGCTCAGAATATTTAGTATCTGTGAAGAAATAAACAGTTTATGTTTTAAATCCAAGACAAAAGATTGTTGATGGTTAACTATTTACTCTCTGCTGCTGTCTGTTTCTGCTTTTGCATTTGTTTCAGTTTAACAGCATCTGCTGTGTTTGGCTTTTAGTTTGTATCTGGCTTTTCCCAAAGCAACAAATAAGCATTACAAAAAGACTTGCTGATCAGTATGTGGCAATCTTGATTTCTGTGCCTTGTATGAAATAGCCTGCTCGCATGTTGGATGCATAATTTCTGAGAAATAATTATGTGTATTTCTTATAGGCATAATGATAACAAAGTTGCCTCACCAGCATTAAGAGCTGTAGGTAACATAGTAACAGGTGATGACATCCAGACACAGGTAAGTGCACTACAGACCTTTCATCTATATTTACTAAGAAGGAAGACATTGCTCTTTCAGGTTTCAAGAAGGGGGGCAGACATATTCTAAAAAGAACTGTAGACACTGTAGAGGTGGATAAACTCCCAGGGCTTATTGATATATATTACTGGCTGCTATGGGAGACAATGGAAGAGGTTCTGGTGGCCCTGATAGAGACTTTTATATCTTCATTGGCCACAGCTAAGGTGCCAGATTACTGGTACCTTTGTTCTAGAAGGCCATAGAATAAACCAATGAATCTAATGTCAGTGGATGGGAAGTTATTGAAAAAAGCACTGAGAGACAGCATTAACTACACTTGGAAAGGCGAGGGGTTGATTAGGGATAGTCAACATTGCTTTCTTGGTGTGGGATCCTCTCTGACCAATTTAACATAGTTTTTTTTGAAGAAGGTAACAAAATATATGGATGGGGGCAATGTAGTTGATGATGTCCTTGTGGCCATGGACCCTTGCTGTGTGTCACATATATGATCAATTTGAACGTGACAAATTATTTGTAAATTTGCAGATTGACATGAAAATAGATGATCATGTTGATAGTAAGAATAGTTTTAAGTTAGAGAAGGATAATAAGTTACAGAAATGCTTAAAGATAAATAAAATCCAGGGCTTGACCAGGTGTAACCTATGACATAGAAGCAGAGGAATAAGAGGAGAGGGAGTTGCATCAACATGATGGCAATTGTCCAAGATTAAATTACTGAGGGATTATGCAGTAAGGGTTTATGGGTTTAGTTAAAATTAAGAGGATGAAAACTCTGCTGGGATTGTACTGTAGGCCCCAAATATTTAATGGGAATTATAATAACAAATTGCTACTGGAGTTGTGGTGACACTTATGGGCTGCTCCCAGCGCATATACACATTGTAAAACAATGCATTACACAATGTTCTGCCAAACCAATTAAATCAGTGGAATCCTAGAGTTAAAGCAAAGTACACCATAGAAACAGACCCTTCAGCCCATCTAGTCCATACCAAACTATTTAAACTTTCCTACTCCCATTGACCTGCACCCGGACCATAGCCCTCCATACCCTGCCATCGATTTACATATCCAGACTTATCTTAAACATTGAAATCTAGCTCATATGCACCACTTGCGCTGGCAGTTTGTTCCATACTCTCACGACCCTCTAAGTGAAGAAGTTTCCCCTCACTGAATATAAAGGTAGCAACACCATGTGTTCTCACAACATTGCAGTATCTAGACAAGCACTTGAGTTGCCAAGGCATTGCAGGCTGGTAAACATAACTATGTACTAGATCGTAGGCATGTGCATGATGGACCAAAGGGCCTTGATTCTCTGTATGTAATCTGTTTCTGAACAGTGTTGATGTAAATTCTGGGAGTTTATTTATTGAATGTTATCTTTGTTTTGAGCAGGTTATATTAAATTGTTCAGCTTTACCATGTCTGCTACATTTATTAAGTAGTCCAAAAGAATCCATAAGAAAGGAGGCCTGTTGGACCATTTCAAACATTACAGCTGGAAATCGAGCCCAGATCCAGGTAGCCAAATATATATTTGACTTGAATTAAATGATTTTCTATATATGGAATTGATCGCTTTAATTTATTTAGATTTACTTAAATTTGCAAGGTACTAGTGAATTTTCAGGAGTATTTAAATTGTAACTTTTAATCATCAGTTCACTTTTGATTGATTTATTATTCTTATAAGACTAAAGATATAATAAAAGTCGTTATGGTTTGCTACCAAATCCTGTCAGCTTTAATCAAGAAAAGCATCTTTATTTAACAGAAGTCTGCTCTTAGTGGCTTATGACAACTTTTAGACTTGTTTCTTGAATATTGAAAGAGACATTGTGTCAATTCAGTCATAGACATAGAGGACTACAGCACAGAAACAGGCACTTCAGCCCAACAAGTCCCTGCTAAACTGTTATTCCACCTAGTTACATTGACCCACACCTGGACCATAGCCCTACATACCCCCCGCGTCTAAGTACTTATCCAAACTTCTTTTAAGTGTTGAAATCGAACCCAAGTGCACCACTTCTATGGCAGTTTGTCCACACTCTCACCACCCTCTGAGTGAAGAAGTTCGATAGTTCTGTTTAATATCAGAGAATGCATGCAATATACAACCTGAACTTCTTACTCTCTGTAGACATCCTCGAAACAGAAGGAAAACCCCAAAGAATGATGATTCTCAATACCCGAAGCCTGGACTGACACCTTGCCCTACTGTCCTGTTTATTATTTATTGTAAATGCCTGCACTTTTTTTGAGCACTTTATGCAGTCCTGTGTAGGTCTGTAGTCTAGTGTAGCTTTCTCTGTGTTTTTTTTTTATTACGTAGTTCAGTCTAGTTTTTTGTACTGTGTCATGTAACACTATGGTCCTGAAAAACGTTGTCTCATTTTTACTATGCACTGTACCAGCAGTTATGGTCGAAATGACAATAAAAGTGACTTGACTTGATAGAAAAAAAGATGTTTACTAAGTGGTCACCATTATCTTTATCTCTGATAGGTAGGATTAATGCTATTAAGATGGTTATTTTACCTAAGTTTTTATATATTTTTCAAGCGGTACCAATTTTTATTCCGAAATCCTTTTTTACTAATGTTGATTCAAAAATTTCCTCATATATATGGCAGAATAAAAATCCCAGGTTAGGTAAAACATACTTACAGAAGACAAAGAAGGAAGGTGGGTTGGCATTACCTAATTTCAGATTTTATTATTGGGCAGTTAATATTAGATATTTGTTATGTTGGTTGAAAGAATGGGATGGTCCTTTTGGCCCTCATTGGGTGAGTTTGGAAATTAAATCAGTACCAGGTTATGCTCTGGGTTCTATTTTAGGGACTTCTCTCCCTTTTGCTCTTTCTAAATTGCCGAAACGAATTGACAACCCGATAGTTAAATATACCTTACGTATATGGTTTCAATTTCAGAAATTTTTCGGGTTGACTCAATTCGTTTTAAATATTCCTATTGTATCTAATTGTTTTTTCCACCCTTCAATTATAGATCAAGCTTTTTTGGCTTGGAAAACTAAGGGTTTATTAAGATTTTCTGATTTATTTTCGGACAATTGTTTTATGTCTTTTGAGCAATTATCTAATAAATATAATTTGCCTAGATTTCATTTTTTTAGATACTTACAGGTTAGGCATTTTTTAAGTACGGTACTTCCTACGTTTCCAAATTTTGTGTCTTCAGATATTTTGGAGAGTTTGTTTGAATTAAACCCTTTTCAAAAAGGGCTTATATCAAAACTTTATAATATAATTATGAAGATACGTTCAGTGCCCCTTGATAAAACCAAAAATGATTGGGAAAGAGAGCTTAATCTTATTATTCCTATTGAGAATTGGGATAGAATTCTTCAATTAGTTAATACATCATCTATATGTGCCAAACATTCATTAATACAATTTAAGGTCGTACATAGGGCCCATATGTCCAAAGATAAATTAGCTCATTTTTATTCTTATATAAACCCTATTTGTGACAGATGTCAATTAGAAATCGCGTCTTTAACTCATATGTTTTGGTCATGTCCGCTTTTGAAAAAATATTGGAAAGATATTTTTGATATTATCTCTGCGGTACTGAACATCGATTTACAACCCCATCCTATTACCGCAATTTTTTGGTTTACCGATGAAGGACTCACTTCATTTATCTCCTTCCGCCTGTCGAATGATTGCTTTTCTCACTTTGATGGCTAGAAGATCTATTTTGTTGAATTGGAAGGAAATTAATCCTCCCACTGTATTTCACTGGCTTTCTCAAACTATGTTATGTTTAAATTTAGAAAAAATTAGAAGTGGTGTATTCGATACTTCTATTAAATTTGAAAAGATATGGAGACCATTTATTCAATATTTTCATATGATGTAATACGACCCTGTTCCAAGCTTATTGGTTTTTTCAGCTTTAATCGTATTTATGTTGAGAGGATCGGAGTTGACGACATTGCTGTTTATGTATTCTTGTGAGATATTATAAACAGCCCTTTTTTTTTCTCTTTTTTAGTTTTTCTTTTTTTTTCTTTTTTTGCTTCCTTTTTTTTCTTTAGATATTAGATTAGTAGGTTAGTCAATTTTGCATATATATATTTTTTTCTTTTTTTATATTATATATTATGAAATATCTAGATTTACCTTGTTCATACATATACTATATGGTTCATGTTTTGGGAAAACTTATTTATACTGTATTCATTGCTTATGTATTCTTTCATGTGTAATGGGAATTTGTATGTTTGTAATCCCTTTATTAATATATCAATTGTATTTTGTTCATAATATTATTAATACTAATAAAAAGATTGAAAAAGAAAGAAAAAAAGATGTAAGATGCCCCGCCCCCTGCCCCCCCCCACACACACACAAGCAGCATCAACCCTCCTCCCACCTTTCTAAAATAAAAATAAGATGAGATATAGGAGCAGAATTATGGCATTCAGCCCATCAAGTCTGTCCCACCATTTCATCATGGCTGATCCATTTCCCTCTCAACTCCAATCTCTTGCCTTCTCCTCATAACCTTTCATGTCCTGACTAATCAGAATCTATGAAAGTCTGCTTTAAATGCACTCAATAACCTAGCCTAATTCAAGTTTATTTTTAAGTGCACAAGTATGGTGAGATACAGGAACAATGAAAACTTGTAGCAGCATCACAGGCACGTAAACACAGACAACATGCAGGATATAAATTGTGGATGGTGGCGGGGTGGGGGGCATGGTAGCGTAGTGACCAGCACAATGCTCTACAGCACAGGTGACCCGGGTTCAATTCCCACCATTGCCTGCAAGGAGATTGCATACACTCCCCGTGACTGCACAGCCACCCCCACCCCGAGCACCCTTTAGAGAAGCATCAGCTGGCAGGCCAATTGGTCACTGCAAGTTGTCCCATACTTAGGCCAGGGCCAAAGCATCGGAATTCTCACCACCCGCCATGCCAGCAACAACAAAGCTCCCAGAGAGACCATGGTCTACAGTTCATCAAAAACTAACTGTTCACTCCAACATTTCAACATCCTACAGGCTACCTCTCTCACTAACAAGGGAGAGACAGATATCATTCCTTCCACAGCAACAGGGGAGAAAACAGTCACTATTTCAATGTTACAGTCAGTCTGAAGCGTTGCTTTTTATTTCGAGTTCTCCAACTTGAGAACTGACAAATCAATTACCTAGTGTAGAGCCATCCGACAGCTGTTCGTGCTGTCGTTGATGTATTAGCTCCTGTTACACTTCCGCATGTGCCACTGGCAAGAAGTTGTGTCCACGGGGCTGCACAGGCCCCTGAAGTCACCCGATAACGTGGCCGATCAGCAAGCTCCAAGAGCAGGAACGTGCCATCATAAACAACCTCCTCTTCTGTAGTCTGTATATGGTCTATGTCCTTACTTCTAAGGACGCTGTGTCCATCTCCCTAGTAAATACAGATGCAAAAATTCCATTTACAATCTTTCCCATCTCTTTTTGCTCCATGAATGGATGACCACACTGATCTTCAAAAGGACCAATTTTGCTCCTTGTTCCTTTTGCTCTTAATATATGTCCTTAGGCAAAATTAAGAGCATAATATATGCTCTTAATTTTGCCCTCGGAATTCTTCTTCACCTTGTCTGCTAGAGCAACTTGTGCCTTCTGATTGCCCTTTTAGTGTTCTCTTGCAATTCTTATTCCTGCTATGCAGCTCCTTCTACTTCTTAACCAGGGCCTCAATATTTCTCGAACACCAAGATTCCCTAAACCTGTTGGCCTTACCTTTTATTCTTACAGGAACATACAAACTCTGAAAATTTCACTTTTGCAGGCCTGTTTGTTGGGACCTCTATATATTGATTAAAGAAACTTTCCTGGACACATTTGGCAAACTTAATCCCATCCAGTCCTTTAACTGTATGGAAGTCCCAGTAAATATGTGGAAAGTTAAAATCACTTATTATCACAAAGTTGTGTTTCTTGCAACTGTTTGTGATCTTTCCACAAATTTGCTCCTGTATTCCCACTGACTGTTGGGGGGCCTATGATATAATTCATTAATGTGGTCATCTCTTTCATACTTCTCCATTCCACCCATTAAACCTCAGTAGACAAAATCTCCAATCTGACCAGTGTGAGCATTGCCGTGAAATTTTCCCTGATAAGTAGTGCCACCCCTCCCACTGTAATCCTACCTACTTTATCATGTCTAAAACGATGGAACCCTGGAACATTGAGTTGCCAGTGCTGTCCCTCCTGCAAAGTCTCACTAAAGATTACAATATCATAATTCTATGTTCTGATCCATGCCCTGAGCTTATCTGCCTTACCTACTGTACTCAAACAATACTTGCATTAAAATAGAGAAAATTTGGGTTTGGGTGATGTCATCACCCAGAATGGCTGCCTAAAATAATAGCTCCTCCGAAAAAACGCTTATTTTGTCCCATTAAAATCTCTCAATAATACTTGAACTGATAAGGGGGGCAAGAATGTTGAAAAGGGCCAAAAAAAGTGCCATTGCAGAGCCTGTAAATAAATAAAATACAGAGAACAGCTCTCCTATACAGGCACATGATGGCAAAGTTAACGCTAGCCCTCATTCAAACGAAGAAGCAAGTTTAGCAAAAGTTCTGGAGGAGATACGGGACTTTCACAAAGACATAAAACAACAACTAAACGATATTAAATATGAGCTCACCATTGTTAATCAAAAAATAGCAGAAGCAGAGGCACGAATTGAAAAGGTGGAAGATCACATTCAAAATGTGGAACAGGTGCTAAGCAAGATGATAAAAGTGATGAATCAACGAGAAAATAAACTACTCGACCAAGAAGGGAGGTCTGGACAGAAGAATATAAGGATATATAATGTTCCCGAAAAAACCGAGGGGTCGTCTATGGTGAAGTTTGTGGAAAAGTTACGACGAGATACGCAGGAGATTCCCCTGACTACGGAACTTGACTGCTCATCCTGAGACCCTTTGGGGATAGGGAAGACAAGCCACAGTCAATAATAATCAGATTCCTCCACTATAAAACCAAAGCAGAGATTCTGCACGAGGCCTGGGGAAAGAAGAAGGTATTTTTGAACGAGAGATTAATATATTTTGATCAAGATTACTCCCCAGCGGTCCTGCAGAAATGTACGGAATATTCTGAAGTGAAGTGAGTGTTAAAGTAGAGAAAGATTAGAAGGGTACAGAGTCTGGAAGCTAAACTACGAGTGTTCTATGAGAACGGGACGCGGCTGTACCAGACAGTGGAGGAGGCAATTGCAGATATGAACAATAGAGAACTGCCCGTCAATGTGATCACACCGATGGAAAGCCTAGCTGAGCAGCTATCCCGCTCGCCTGGGAAATGGTGGGAGGACCAAGAAAGCAGGAGACGGGAGAAGAGAGAGAAAAGAATATCAGGGAGAGACAGCAAGTTTTCAGAAGACAGTCCTCACCCCCTCCAGAAGAGATACGAGGTCTGACTAATCTCAAAAGTGTTGATAAGCTAAGCAGAAGCCAAAATAGACAATACTATATTTATCTCAAGAAATACATATTACAATGTGGATTTTCTATTACTCTATTATTTTACTTCTTATTTATTCATTCACTCCTTTATCCCCACCTAAATGAGAACATATATATGGTAGGAATACACAGGGAAGTCTTTTCTGTGTAATGGACATAGATTTTTTTCACTTACTTTTATGGGTGCTGCAGTGGGGGCCCTCAGCCCATAGGTAGGAGAGGCTATCCCCCACAGCTAGACGTTTCCTCTAGCTCAGCCCAGGGTCATCTACTAGAGACCTCAGCCTTGAAATCACACCTTCGTTACCTCGGCCCGAAACGTCGACAGTGCTTCTCCTTATAGATGCTGCCTGGCTTGCTGTGTTCCACCAGCATTTTGTGTGTGTTGCTTTTTTTTCTATTTGTGTTTCTTTGTTCTTACTTGTTCAGGAAGTAGATCGGCTAATTTTTTTTTTGCTAATTTCAATGATACACTGACATAAATACACATGACTAATGACAAAGTAAAATTCATTTCTTTTAATGTTAATGGGCTGTTGAATCCAATCAAGCACAGTAAAATTCTATCTAAAATGAAGAAAGAACAAGCCCATGCAGTATATTTACAGGAAACTCAGTTAAATGATAATGAGCCTGGAAAACTAAAGAGAATGGGCTTCAATAATTTGTTTTTCTCCTCATATAAATCAGAACATAGGAGAGGAGTTGCTATTTTCATCTTAAGCAAGCTAAATTTTGAAAAAGTATTCAAAATGGGAGATAAGGAGAGCAAATATATTCTAGTAAGGGAGAATATAGATTGGAATTCAGTTACTCTATTAAATATATACATACCCCTAGGACATAAAATTAGTTTCTTCCAGAAAATCACTAATACTATGGTAACAGAAACAGAAGGTCTCTTGATATGTGGGGGAGATTTAAATTTACAATTACAACCAAAGTTAGACTCTTAAACCCATGAAACAAAGTCATTACATAAGAAAGTTAACACATTTTTTGAGGATGTTGGTCTAATTGATGTATGGAGAGACCTTTTCGCCGATAGAAGAGATTACACTCACTATTCTGCCCCCCATTCTTTATATACAAGAAGAGACTATTTCATAACATTTGGAAAAGATAAAGACAAAATGAACACCTGTGGAATTGGGACAATAGATTTAAGTGACCATGCACCTATATATTTATCTGTTGATTTTGACCTACAACCAAAGAATACTATATGGAAACTAAATTCAAGTCTACTCAATGATATCTATTTTAAGGAACAAATTAAAAAATAAATTGGCCTTTACTTAGAATTCAACGATAATGGAGAGGTTTCACCTCCCATTCTATGGGATACTCTGAAGGCTGTTTTAAGAGGGAAAATTATAGCGATATCTTCATATAAGAAAAAAATAAGGAATAAAACATTAGAGAAATTACAAAACAAGCTGAAGGAACTAGGAAAAAAACACATTGAGTTTGCTGCAGAATGCATTAGAGGAATTTTTTTTAAAAATTAGGAACAAAATTAATAGTTTGGCTACACAAGTGATCAGGAAAAATCTAATGTTTTTGAAACAGAGACACTACGAAAGTGGATCTAAATCTATGAAAATGCTGGCACGGAAATTGGGGAAAAAAGTGATAGCAGAAAATACAATTCATAGAATTAGAGATCCAAGAACAAAAGTGATTTAAAAAAACAAGCTAAGTGAAATTCAGGAAGCTTTTGAAGGGTTTTACAAAACTCTATATTCTAAAGTTCTAGGGTGAAGCATAACCCAAATTGACACCTACCTGAATTCTCTAGAGTTACCCACTTTAGAAATAGAAAGATGACTGCTGACATAACTGAAGCTGAACTCAAAACTGCAATTAGGTTTAAATTAAGTAAGTCACCAGGATCAGATGGTTATATGGCAGGGTGGTATAAAAAGTTTTAAAATGAGTTAATTCCTGTTTTACTCACCACACTGAACTGGGTTCTAAAAAAGGCGCAAATGCCACCCAGCTGGAAGGAGTCAATAATCTTAGCTATACCAAAAGAAGGCAAGGATAAAATGGAATGTGAGTCATTTAGACTAGTATCTATTCTTAATGTAGATTATAGACTATTTACTTACATCATGGCCAAATGATTAGAAGAGTTTCTAGCCACACTGATACATAATGATCAGACAGGTTTTATACAACAACGCCAAACACAAGACAATATACGAAGGACATGACAAATTATGGATAATATACAAAAAAAAATTAAAGCAATAGTGATGAGCGTGGACGCTGAAAAGGCATTTGATTCAGTTAATTGGAATTTTCTTCACTGAATTTTACATAGATTTGTTTTACATGACAATTATTAAAACTATACAGGCACTATATGACAATCCTACTGCTAGGATTAAAATCAATGGATATTTATGTAATAGCTTTACCCTAGAAAGGGGCTCGGGACAGGGTTGTGCATGGTCACCGCTACTCTTTGCATTATATCTGGAACCACTAGCTCAATACATCAGACATCAGCCAAAATGAACATACTGGGAATTACTATTAAAGGGACGGAGCATAAATAGGCCTGTTACGCGGATGACATTTTGATCTGTCTAGGGCAACCAACATACTCTTTACCTAAATTGATGCAATCCTTTGAACAATATGGTCAATTATCAGGATACATGATTAATATAGATAAAACCCAATTACTTTCATAAAACTATAGCCCATCAAGAGAAATTGAAAGTAGATATCCCTTGGCATGGCAGAGTCTTTCAGATATTTGGGCATCATCATGCCAAAAGATTTGGCAAAATTATCAGGATGCAATTATTTGCTTGTATATAAAAAAAAATTAAGGAAGACATAACAAGATGGAATATAATTCCTTTCTTTTGTCTGAGTTCAAGGATTGAATCTACTAAAGTGAATATATTGCCCAGACTATTATATCTCTTTCAGACCCTACCAATAGAGATTAACCAAAATCAATTCAATGAATGGCACAAAATGTTATCAAGGTATATGTGGCAACGTTAAAGACTTAGAGTTCATCTCAAAACTTTGCAATTAGCCAAGGAAAAGGGGGAATGGGGCCTACCTTCTCTTCGAGATTATTATTTTGTAGCACAGATGAGAGGAGTGATATGTTGGTGCAACCTATCATATGACGGTCAATGGAAAAACATTGAAGAGAAGATATCTTCCATCCCCATACAGGCAATTTTGGCTGATAACAACCTACAAAGTTATATAAATACTATTGATAACCCATGCGTGAAATGAACTCTTAAAATATGGAAAACTATTATAAAAAAATATAAACTAGAGGGAGATATTGCAATTCTTAAATGGTGTGCATATGACTAGAATAAACTGGATCCTAGATTTAAGGACTGGACAGCTAAAGGAATAAAAGTTTTATGCAATATAATGAAAGAAGGAACACTGTTCAGTTTTGAAATGTTTAAAGAGGAACACTTATTAGAAAAACAAGACTTTTATTGGTATTTGCAGATGCGTCATTATGTTAATAGGAGGGTGAAAAATGTAACCGAGGCAAGCACATGTTTGATAGAACTGTTTAGAAAAGCATTTAATTCAGATAATGATAGTAGAATCATTTCAAGCATGTATAAGTGACGGTCAAATCTTAAAGCACACTTGACTTCATACATTAAAACAAAATGGCAGAAGGAAGGAAGGATAATAATATCTGAGGAAGAATGGACAATAATATGGAGGTATCAATGGAATTGTACCAGTTCACAGAAATAGAGGGAGTTTGGGTGGAAAAGTCTGAAAAGATATTTTATTACACCTTCTCAGAAATCCTATTATGATAGTAACCTCCCTGTTTGCTGGAGAAATTGTGGAAATCAAAATGCAAACCATTACAATATTTTCTGGGATTGCCCCGTTATCTAAGACTTTTGGAGTGGGATACACAATGCCCTACAAGACATTTTTAAATGTGAAATACCCTTAGAAAGTAAGACCATATGTTTTGGGTATATACCTCAAGAATGGTTGAAAAGCGATAAATATTTAATGAATATACTGCTGGTGGCTGTTAAAAAGACTCTTAACAGGAAATGGTTATCACAGGAGAGCCCAACTTTAAATGCATGGATGGAAATTACAATGGAGAAAATGGAGAAGATAACAGCATGTCAACCATAAATTAGAACAATTTGATTCATACTGGGAAAAATGGTTTAACTACATAACACCCCATAGGCCTGATTTTATTCGCACAAATCAATGATTATATTGTAAAAAAAAAATCACTCCCTACTTGTACATAGTTTTCCTTTTATTTGTTCTTTCTTTTTCTTTTCTATAAGTGTATACCTCAGATAAATACTATGTGGAGATTTGTGGCAAACATGAATATATAATATTTACATACAGTATCTGAAATACATCTCATGGAAATGTTTGTATGATGCTGAATTTCAATAAAAAAATAAATTACAAAAAAAAGAGAAAATTCAGAATGTTGTTCTCACCATGCTCAACCTTTCAGTTCCTGTCTTTATATGTAGATTAAAAATTATCTTCCCCCACAACCCCTGCAAATCTAGTTTAAACCATTCAGAGCAGCACTAACAAACCTTCCTGCTAAGATATTAGTCCCCCTCCCGTTCAGATGCAAACAGTCCCATCTGTCCAGGTCCCTCGTTTGCTGAAAGAGAGCCCAGTGATCCAAAATTCTGAATTCCTCCCTCCTGCACCATCTCCTTAGCCACGTATTAAAGTGCATGATCTTCCTATTTCTGGCCTCACTGGCGCGTGACATGGGTAGCAATCCAGAGATCACAACCCTGAAGGTCCTGTCCTTTAATTAGCACCTAACTTCCTGAACTTATTTTGTAAAACCTTATCACCCTTCCTGCCGATTTCATTGGTAACAACTTGGATCATGACTTCTGACTGTTCAAAGTTCAAAGTAAATTTATTATCAGAGTACATACGTGTCACCACATACAACCCTGAGATTCTTTTTCCTGCGGGCATATTTAGCAAATCTATAGAACAGCAGCTGTAACAGGATCAATGAATAACAAGCTGGGCAAATGCAAACATAACTGAATAGCAATAATTAATGAGAGCACGAAGTAACAAGATAAAGAGTCCTTAATGTGAGACCATCAGTGTGGGAACTCCAGAACCAGAATGAGTGTAGTTATTCCCTTTTTTCAAGAGCCTGATGGTTGAGGAGTAGTAACTGTTCTTGAACCTGGTGGTGTGACTCCTGAGGCTCTTATACCTTCTACCATAGTGGGGTGTGTCAGGAATGGACAGGAGGAGGAGTATAGGAAACTGATACAGGACTTTGTGATATGGTGCAACTCAAACTACCTGCGTCTCAATATCACCAAGACCAAGGAGATGGTGGTGGACTTTAGGAGATCTAGGCCTCATATGGAGCCAGTGATCATTAATGGAGAATGTGTGGAGCAGGTTAAGACCTACAAGTATCTGGGAGTACAGTTAGACGAGAAGCTAGACTGGACTGCCAACACAGATGCCTTGTGCAGGAAGGCACAGAGGCGACTGTACTTCCTAAGAAGGTTGGCGTCATTCAATGTCTGTGGTGAGATGCTGAAGATGTTTTATAGGTCAGTTGTGGAGAGCGCCCTCTTCTTTGTGGTGGCGTGTTGGGGAGGAAGCATTAAGAAGAGGGACGCCTCACGTCTTAATAAGCTGGTAAGGAAGGCGGGCTCTGTCGTGGGCAAAGTACTGGAGAGTTTAACATCGGTAGCTGAGCGAAGGGCGCTGAGTAGGCTACGGTCAATTATGGAAAACTCTGAACATCCTCTACATAGCACCATCCAGAGACAGAGAAGCAGTTTCAGCGACAGGTTACTATCGATGCAATGCTCCTCAGACAGGATGAAGAGGTCAATACTCCCCAATGCCATTAGGCTTTACAATTCTACCGCCAGGACTTAAGAACTTTTTAAAAGCTATTATTAATGCTTTTGAGATAGTGATTTAGATGCATATCATATTTTTTACTGAGTTAAGTATTGTATGTAATTAGTTTTGCTACAACAAGTGTATGGGACATTGGAAAAAAGTTGGAATTTCCCCATGGGGATGAATAAAGTATCTATCTATCTATCTACCCGATGGCAGCAGTGAGAAGAGAGCATGACCTGGGTGGTGAGGATCTTTGATGATAGATGCTTCTTTTCTATAGCAACATTCCATGTAGATGTGCTCCATGGTTGGAAGGACTTTACCCATGATGATGTAGGCCTTTTGTAGGATTTTACACTCAAAGGCATTGGTGCTCCCATTCCAGGTCATAATGCAGCCAGTCAACCCACTTTCCACCACACATTGTTAGAAGTTTTTGAAGACATGCTGAATCTCCGCAGAGTCTTGAGGAAGTAGAGGCACTGTTGTGCTTTCTTTGCAATTATATTTATATTATGGGTCCAGGACAGGTCTCTGAGATAGTGATGGAATTTAAAGTTTCTGATCCTCTCCACCTCTGATCGTCCAATGAGTTCCAGCTCATGAATCTCTACTGAAGTCTACAATCAGTTACTTGGACTTGCTGACATTGAGTGAGAGGTGGTGGTTATTACACTTCCCAGCCAAATTATCAGTCTGCATGCTGTATTCTGATTCATCACCACCTTTGATATAGCCCACCATTCCCACTTCAGAATGCTATGGACTGGATCTAAGATGTCCTTGACTGCTAGGGTTGTTCCCCTCACCCCCCACCTCAACAGTATTCAAAGCAGATTTTCAAATTTTGATCCAAATTTTCATGTTCAACCTACCCCATTGCAGAATCTTATTTGAATTATCGCTTCCCTTCCTCCATAAGATAATACTGAAGTTGGGTGACTACTTCTGTAAATGAAAATGTTTTAAATGTAAATTGCTAATTCTTCCTCCCTTTCTATCCTCTCTATTTTTCAGGCTGTAATAGATGCAAGTATTTTTCCAGTGCTTATTGACCTCCTTCAAAAGGCAGAATTTCGGACGAGAAAAGAAGCAGCATGGGCCATAACGAATGCCACCTCTGGAGGAACACCAGAACAGATTAAGTGAGTAAAAAGAGCTTTGAAATTTTCATTTCATTTTTCTTCTTGAAAACATTAATTTTCTTTGTTGGATCATAGTTCCATGGCCAAAGTACATTTCCTGTGTGCATGTGTGCCCTTAACTCCTGGCGGAGTCGTCGGGGCGCCATCATGACAAGCTTTTTGCACCTATCTTTTTGGTGATTGCTCATCATACAGCGTGTCTTGGGCATTTGAAACCTGGCAGAGCCCATCCCTCTCCAGGACATTTCCTGTGTGCCTGCCTTAAAACAAGTGCATTGAGATTCACCTGTTATTTGTAAAAATTGTAGCTTGGCCCAGTTCTGATCTTCCCAATGTTCAGATCCATTTGCTTCCTCTGAAAAGGTGATTGACATAAAGAACTTAAAAGTATAAATTATTTAATTGCAGGCAATTCAAATTACCACCACTTATTAAGAATAATATGTTAGCTACTTTGTGCAAAATACAGTTCCACAAACAACAATGTCTAATGTACAATTCACATTCATATATTAAAAATACAATGGATTCCAGTTAATTGGCAGCTGCTTATTTGGGGTAACTCTCAAAGAACAAAAACTAATGATAAAATAGCCGGGAATCCATTCATTTATTTGGGACACTATGCCACTTAATTGGGGCAGGAGACTGTTGCTGAACAGATTCTAACAATTGTTAGTCACATACACTTGTGCAGCCGCTATAAACTACACAGTGCTTAGAGCGAAGTTTTTAAATGACATCAGTTGCACGCGTTTAGCATCTATTTTCAACCTCTCACTGCCCTGCGCAGAAGTTCCCACTTGCTTCAAAAAAGCAACAATTATACCAGTGCCAAAGAAGGTTAATGTGGGATACCTTAACGACTATCACCCAGTAGCACTCACATTGACAGTGATGAAATGCTTTGAGAGGTTGGTTATGACTAGACTGAACTCCTGCCTCAGCAAGGATCTGGATCCATTGCAGTTTGCTTATTGTCACAATAGGTCAACGGCAGACGCAATCTACATGGCTCTTCACACGGCTTTAGACCACGTAGAAAACACAAACACCTATGTCAGGATGCTGTTCATTGACTGTAGCTCAGCATTTAATACCATCATTCCCACAATCCTGATTGAGAAGTTGCAGAACCTAGGTCTCTGTAATTAGGTCCTCGACTTCCTAACCGGAAAACAACAATCTGTGCGGATTGGTGATAACATATCCTCTTCGCTGACGATCAACACTGGCACAGCTCAGGGGTTGTGCTTAGCCCACTGCTCTACTCTCTGTATGCATATGACTGTGTGGCTAGGCATACCTCAAATACCATCTACAAATTTGCTGACGATACAACCATTGTTGGTAGAATCTCAGGTGGTGACGAGAGGGCATACAGGAGTGAGATATGCCAACTAGTGGAATGGTGCCGCAGCAACAACCTGGCACTCAACGTTAGTAAGACAAAAGAGCTGATTGTGGACTTCAGGAAGGGTAAGATGAAGGAACACATACCAGTCCTCATAGAGGGATCAGAAGTATAGAGAGTGAACAGCTTCAAGTTCCTGGGTGTCAAGATCTCTGAGGATCTAACCTGGTCCCAACATATTGATGTAGTCATAAAGAAGGCAAGACAGCAACTATACTTTATTAGGAGTTTGAAGCGATTTGGCATGTCAACAAATATAACTCAAAAACTTCGATAGATGCACCGTGGAAAGCATTCTGACAGGCTGCATCACTGTCTGGTATGGAGGGGCTACTGCACAGGACTGAAAGAAGCTGCAGAAGGTTGTAAATCTAGTCAGCTCCATCTTGGGCATTAGCCTACAAAGTACCCAGGACATCTTTAGGGAGCAGTGTCTCAGAAAGGCAGCGTCTATTATTAAAGACCTCTAGCACACAGGGCATGCCATTTTCTCACTGTTACCATCAGGTAGGAGATACAGAAGCCTGAAGGCACACACTCAGCGATTCAGGAATAGCTGCTTCCCCTTTGACATCTGATTCCTAAATGGACTTTGAAGCTTTGGACACTACCTCACTTCTTTTAATATACAGTATTTCTGTTTTTGCACATGTTTTAATAATCTATCCATTATACAGAATTGGTTTACTTGTTTGTTTATTGTTATGTTTTATTTTTTTTTTCTGGCAGTTCTCTCTCTGCTAGTTTATGTATTGCATTGAATTGCTGCTGCTAAGTTAACAAATTTCACATCACATGCTGGTGATAATAAACCTGATCCTGATTCTGTTTATGTTCAAAAAGCAATGATATTTGTCACTGATAGTTGGTGAGAAATAAGCAGAAGGCAGTTCCGCTATCTGCCCTAGATGTCTGCGCTGATTTTGTTTATTCACTCTAAGTGAATTCCTCCATCAATAACTATTAGGAACTAATACATAGTTTTATAATACTTTAATATTGGTAGTGTTCTAATTCATTCAGTATTTCACTTAAATTTATAATTTGTTACTCAGTTAAGTGGTAGTTTGTCTTTTTTTAATTCCTTCTTAACAATTTCCATGAAGTTGCCTAATTGGGACAGCCACTTAATTGTGCCAAAATGTACTGGCCCCGATGTGTCCCAATTAAGTGGAATCCACTGTGTATGTAATGTAAAAATGTCATTTTGCACGTGACATATTTCACAGCAACATTTGGGGCAGGACTGGGTGAATGCATTCGGCGAAAGAGAAACTGAGTGTTAGTTCACCAGGGAGACAAGTGTAAGTGCATGTAAATGTTATAGCTACCTAACACTTAGCATTTTTGAAACTGCCAGAATTTTTAAAAATTGTCCTAAATATAGAGGTCACAAAAATCAGGCATAAAATTTATTGGAGAAAGAGGCAGATAAAGAAAAACTATGTAGCGAAATGTATAGTACCATTTCACTGGAGCAGGGAAGATGAAGAATTTTATGTATTGCACTGTATTGTTCCTGCTGCAAAAAATAACAAATTTAATGACATATTTGCATGATGATAAACCTGAGTCTGATATGGGTCTCTATTATGGACTGAGAGTGGGAAGAACATAGAACATAAAACAGAAATCTACAGCATATTACAGGCACTTCAGCTCACAATGTTGTGCTGACCATGTAACCTACTCTAGAAACTGCCCAGAATTTCGCTAGCGCATAGCTCTCTATTTTTCTAAACTCCATGTATCTAAGAGGATCTTATAAGAAGGGAAGGAAGAATCATGGTTGCAAAGGGAGGACGAAGTGGGAAGAACCAGAGAGACATTCTGTAATGATCAATAAACCATTTGTTTGTAATCAAATTACCTTGCGTGGTATCTCAGGGCTGGGTGTGTCTGCACACCATCCCATGCCACTCCCAACTCCTGGCACTCCTTTGCCACCTGTCCCACACCCCTTTCACATTGCTCCACCCTCACCATTCCCAACATCCTTTTCTCCCGCCAGATTACAAAGTCGCTGTCTGTTCCACGTTGACAAAGACAGTACTGTGCAGGTGTCTTAGCCACCCTAGCTGTATACTGTATATGTGCCTAAGACTTCTGCATGGTACTTTGGTACTGTAGATTAGGGCATTTTGAGACGAAGGTGGAGTAGTGATGTATGTCATGAAGAACGCTAAAGTGGTTAAGTCAAGGCCTGATGAGAAATACCCTCGAATATTGAGAGAGGCAAGGGATGTGATGGTTGGGACTTTAATCAAGATCTTGCATATACTCTCCAGCCACAACAAATAACTCAGGTTGTTCTGTTGTTCAAGAAGGGAAATAGGGATAATCCTGGAAACCATAATCTGATGAATCTAATATCAGTGGTAGGTAAGCAAATGCAATGTTAGCATTCATTTCCAGAGGACTAGAATATAATAGGGATGTAATGCTGAGGCTTCATAAGGCATTAGTGAGGCCTCACATGGAGTACAGCGAGCAGTTTTGGGCCCTTATTTAACCCTCTGGCATTGGAGAGGGTTCAGAGGATGTTCATGAGAATGTTTCAGAGAATGAAAGACATAAGGAGCGATTGTTGGCTCTGGGCCTATCTTGCTGAAACTTAGAAGATTGAGGGAGGATCTCATTGAAACTTATCGAATATTGAAAGGCCTAGATAGAGTGGGATGTGGAGAGGGTGTGCAAGAGACTAGGACCAGAAGGCACAACCTCAGAATAGAACATAGAATTGTATAGCACATATAGGCCCTTGTTAACATGTTAACCTACTCCAAGATCAATCTAACCCTTTCTTCACAAATACCCCTACGTTTTTATTTCATCCATGTGCCTATCTAAGAGTCTTGTAATTGTCCCTGACATATCTGTCTCTACCACCACCACTGGTGGTGCCTCACCACTCTATGGGAAAAAAATTCTACTCTGACATTCCCCTATGCTTTTTTCCAATCACTTCAGAATTGTGCCTCCTCGTATCAGCATTGCTGCTCTGTGAAAATGGTGCTGCCTGTCCACTCTTATCATTATACACACCTTTATCAAATCACCTCTCATTCTCCTTGGCTCCAAAGAGAAAACCCTAGCTTGCTCAACTTTTTCTACTTATGGTTTTATAGGATATACTTTCTAGTCCAGGTGGATCCTAGTAAATCTCCACTGTAGCCTCTCTAAAGCTTCCACAACCTTCTTAAAGAGTGGCGACTAGAACTGAACAAGATACTCCAAGTGCGGTCTAACCATAGTTTTATGGAGTTGTAGCATTACTTCATGGCTCTTGAACTCAATGTCATAACTAATGAAGGCAAGCACACTATATGTCTTCTTAACCACCCTATCAACTTGTTCAGCAACTTTGAAGTATCTATAGACATGGATCCCAAGATCTCTGCTAAGATTAGAAGGATGTCCCTTTAGTACAGACAAACAGAAGACCAAAGTCTTATATAGCTGTAACATTATTTCATGGCTCTTGAACTTGATCCCATGGTTGATGAATGCCAACACACCATTCACCTTCTTAACAACACTCTCAACCTGAGCAGCAGCTTTGAGTGTCCTATAAACACAGACCCCAAGATCTCTCTGATCCTCCACACTGCCAAGAGTCTTACCATTAATACTATATTCTGTCTTCAAATTCGACCTACCAAAATGAACCACTTCACACTTTCTTGGGTTGAACTCAGTCTGCCACTTCACAGCCCAGTTCTGCATCCTATCGATGTCACGCTGTAACCTCTGACAACCCTCTAGACTATCCACAACATAGCCAACCATTGTGTCATCAGCAAACTAATTAACCCACCTTTCTACTTCTTCATCCAAATTATTTATAAAAATCACAAAGAGGAGGGGTCCCAGAACAGTCCCTGCAGAACACCACTGGTCACCAACCTCCATACAGAATACGAACCATCTACAACCACCCTTTGCCTTTGTGAGCAAGCCAATTCTGGATCCACAAAGCAAGGTCTCCTTGGATCCCATGCTTCCTTAGAATTCAATCAGGCTTGTAAGGTACAAACTGCTCTTGAGAAAGCCATGTTGACTATCTCTAATCGGATTATGTCTCTCCAAATGCTCATAAATCCTGCCTCTCAGGATCTTCTGCAAAACTTGTCCACCACTGAAGTAAGATTCACTGGTCTATAATTTTCTTCCTAACTAGATTTTCTACATCCTTTGTACACCATGGTTCTTTTACCCTACCATTCTTTCCCTGCCTCAATGGAACATATCTATGCAGAATGCCATGCAAATGTTCCCTGAACATTTGCCACATTTCTGCCGTGCATTTCCCTGAGAACATCTGCACTCAATTTATGTTCCCAAGTTCTTGCCTAATAGCATCATATTTTCCCCGATCGAATTAATTATTTTTTCTAATTGTCTGCTCCTATCCCTCTCCAGCGCTATGGTAAAGGAGGTAGAGTTGTGATACCTACCTCCAAAATGCTCTTGCAATGAGAGATCTGATACCTGGCCAACTTCATTTCCCAATACCAGATCAAGTAAGCTTCTCCTTTAATTGGCTTATCTACATATTGCGTCAAGAAACCTTCCTGAACACATCTAACAAACTCCACCCCATCTAAACCCCTTGCGCTAAGGAGATGCCAATCAATATTAAGGAAGTTTAAAATCTCCCACCACAACTATCCTATTATTGCACCATTCCAGAACCTGCCTCCCTATCTGCTCCTCGGTATTCCTGTTACTTTTGGGTGTCTATAAAAAACACCCAGGAGAGTTATTACCCTCTTCCTATTTCTGACTTCCACCCACACTCAGTAGATAATCTCTCCATGACTTCCTCCTTTTCTGCAGTCTTTACGTTATCCCTGATTAGCAATGCCACACCTCCACCTCTTTTGCCTCCCTCTCTGTCCTTTTTGAAACATCTAAAGCCTGGCACACTCAGCAGCCATTCCTGCCCTGAGACATCCACTTCTCTGTAATGGTCATAATGTCACAGTTACATGTATTGATCCACACTCTAAGTACATCCACCTTGTTTATGATACTCCTTACATTAAAATAGACACATTTCAAACTACACACCAGTGAATCTGCAGATGCTGGAAATAAATAAAAGCACAAAATGCTGGCAGAACTCAGCAGGCCAGACAGCATCTATGGGAGGAGATAGTGACGACGTTTCGGGTTGAAACCCTTCATCAGGAAGGGTTTCAAACTATCTGGCTGAGTGCATCTTTGCTTTATCTTCTGCCTATCCTTCCTCACAAACTCCCTACTAGCCGTCTCTCCTTGTGCGCCAACTGCACTATCCTCTGCCTCTTCACTTTGTTCCCACTCCCTGCAAGTATATTTTTAACCTTCCCCAACAGCATTAGCAAACCTCCCTGTTAGGACATTGGTACCCCTTGGATTCAAGTTCAGCCCGTCCTTTTTGTACAGGTCACGCCTGCCCCAGAAGAGGTCCCAATGATCCAGAAATCTGAATTCCTGGCCCCTGCTCCAATCCTTCAGCCATGTATTTATCTGCCACCTCATTCTATTCACTGTCGCATGGCACAGGCAGCAGTCCCGAGGTTACTACCCTTGAGGTCCTACTTGTCAACTTCCTTCGTAACTCTACTTTCAAGAGCTTCTCTCTTTTTTCTGCCTATGTTGGTACCAATGTGTACCATGACCTCTGGCTGCTTACCCTCCCATTTCAGGATATTATGGACACATTCAGAAACATCATGAACCCTGGAACCTGGGTGGCAAATTACCATCTGTGTTTCTTTTTCACTCCCTCAGAGTTGCCTATCTGTCCCTCTAACTATAGAGTCCCCTATTACTGCTGCCATCCTCTTCCGTTCCCTACCCTTCTGAGCCACAGGCCAGACTCATAGCCAGAGGCACAGCTACTATTGTTTCTCCCTGGTAAGTCGTTCCCCCCCTCCCCAAGCAGTACTCAAAATGTTGTTGTTAAGGGGGACGGCCACAGGGTGCTCCCCACTACCTGACACTCTCCCCTCCCTCTCATGACAGTCACCCACTTACCTGTCTCCTGTGGCCCTAGCGTGACTACCTGCCTATAGTTCTTATTGATCACCTCCTCACTTTCTCTAACAAGCCAAAGGTCATCGAACTGCAGCTCCATTTCCCTAACTCAGTCTTTAAGAAGCTGCAGCTCAATGCATCTGGCACAGATGTGGCCATCAGGGGAGGCTGGAAGTCTGCTGGATATCCCACATCTGACACCCAGAGCAGAAAACTGGTAGTCATACCCACTATTCTTAAGTTAGAGGAAAAAAGAGATATGAAAGTAACTTACCTCCTTACCTCGCCTAGGTCTGTCCTCGCCGAAGTCCCGATGAGCCAAAGCCCTACTACTCTTGACTCACGCTACTCGGATAACCATATAACATATAGCATATAACAATCACAGCACAGAAACAGGCCATCTCGGCCCTCCTAGTCCGTGCCGAACTCTTAATCTCACCTAGTCCCACCTACCCACACTCAGCCCATAACCCTCCACTCCTTTCCTGTCCATATACCTATCCAATTTTACCTTAAATGACACAATTGAACTGGCCTCTACTACTTCTACAGGAAGCTCATTCCACACAGCTATCACTCTCTGAGTAAAGAAACACCCCCTCGTGTTTCCCTTAAACTTTTGCCCCCTAACTCTTAAATCATGTCCTCTCGTTTGAATCTCCCCTACTCTCAATGGAAACAGCCTATTCACGTCAACTCTGTCTATCCCTCTCAAATTTTTAAATACCTCGATCAAATCCCCCCTCAACCTTCTACGCTCCAATGAATAGAGACCTAACTTGTTCAACCTTTCTCTGTAACTTAAGTGCTGAAACCCAGGTAACATCCTAGTAAATCGTCTCTGCACTCTCTCTAATTTATTGATATCTTTCCTATAATTCGGTGACCAGAACTGTACACAATATTCCAAATTTGGCCTTACCAATGCCTTGTACAATTTTAACATTACATCCCAACTTCTGTACTCAATGCTCTGATTTATAAAGGCCAGCGTTCCAAAAGCCTTCTTCACCACCCTATCTACATGCGACTCCACCTTCAGGGAACTATGCACTGTTATTCCTAGATCTCTCTGTTCCACTGCATTCCTCAATGCCCTACCATTTACCCTGTATGTTCTATTTGGATTATTCCTGCCAAAATGTAGAACCTCACACTTCTCAGCATTAAACTCCATCTGCCAACGTTCAGCCCATTCTTCTAACCGGCATAAATCTCCCTGCAAGCTTTGAAAACCCACCCCATTATCCACAACACCTCCCACCTTAGTATCATCGGCATACTTACTAATCCAATTTACCACCCCATCATCCAGATCATTTATGTATATTACAAACAACATTGGGCCCAAAACAGATCCCTGAGGCACCCCGCTAGTCACCGGCCTCCATCCCGATAAACAATTATCCACCACTACTCTCTGGCATCTCCCATTTAGCCACTTTGAATCCATTTTATTACTCCAGCGTTAATACCTAATGACTGAACCTTCTTAACTAATCTTTCATGTGGAACTTTGTCAAAGGCCTTGCTGAAGTCCATATAGACTACATCCACTGCCTTACCCTCGTCAACATTCCTCGTAACTTCTTCAAAAAATTCAATAAGGTTTGTCAAACATGACCTTCCACGCACAAATCCATGCTGGCTACTCCTAATCAGATCCTGTCTATCCAGATAATTATAAATACTATCTCTAAGAATACTTTCCATTAATTTACCCACCACTGATGTCAAACTGACAGGTCTATAATTGCTAGGCTTACTTCTAGAACCCTTTTTAAACAATGGAACCACATGAGCAATACGCCAATCCTCCGGCACAATCCCCGTTTCTAATGACATCTGAAAGATCTCCGTCAGAGCTCCTGCTATCTCTACACAAACTTCCCTCAAGGTCCTGGGGAATATCCTGTCAGGACTCGGAGATTTATCCACTTTTAAATTTCTTAAAAGCGCCAGTACTTCCACCTCTTTAATTGTCATAGGTTCCATAACTTCCTTACTTGTTTCCCACACCTTACACAATTCAATATCCTTCTCCTTAGTGAATACCGAAGAGAAGAAATCATTCAAAATCTCTCCCATCTCCCTCGGCTCCACACATAGCTGACCACCCTGATTCTCTAAGGGACCAATTTTATCCCTCACTATCCTCTTGCTTTTAATATAACTGTAGAAACCTTTTGGATTTACTTCCACCTTATTTGCCAAACCAAACTCGTATCTTCTTTTAGCTTTTCTAATCTCTTTCTTAAGATTCCTTTTACATTCTTTATATTCCTCGAGCAATTCCTTTACTCCATGCTGCCTATATCTATTGTAGACATCCCTCTTTTTCCGAACCAAGTTTCTAATATCCCTTGAAAACCATGGCGCTTTCAAAACTTTAACCTTTCCTTTCAACCTAACAGGAACATAAAGATTCTGTACCCTCATAATTTCACCCTTAAATGACCTCCATTTCTCTATTACATCCTTCCCATAAAACAACTTGACCCAATCCACTCTCTCTAAATCCCCTCGCATCTCCTCAAAGTTAGCCTTTCTCCAATCAAAAATCTCAACTCTAGGTCCAGTCCTGTCCTTCTCCATAATTATATTGAAGCTAATGCTATTGTGATCACTGGACCCGAAGTGCTCCCCAACACATACATCTGTCAGCTGACCTATCGCATTCCCTAACAGGAGATCCAACACTGTCCCATCTCTAGTCGGTACTTCTATGTATTGTTGCAAAAAACTATCCTGCACACATTTCACAAACTCTAAACCATCCAGCCCTTTTACAGAATGAGCTTCCCAATCTATGTGTGGAAAATTAAAATCTCCCACTATCACCACCCTGTGCTTACTACAAATATCTGCTATCTCCTTACACATTTGCTCCTCCAACTCACGCTCTCCATTAGGTGGCCTATAATACACTCCTATCAGTGTTACTACACCTTTCCCATTCCTCAATTCCACCCAAATAGCCTCCCTAGAGGAGTTCTCTAATCTATCCTTCCAAAGCACCGCCATAAGATTTTCTCGGACAAGCAATGCAACTCCTCCTCCTCTGGCCCTTCCTACTCTACCACACCTGAAGCAACTAAATCCAGGAATATTTAGTTGCCAATCACACCCTTCCTGCAACCATGTTTCACTAATAGCTACAACATCATAATTCCAGGTATCAATCCACGCTTTAAGCTCATCCACCTTTCTTACAATGCTCTGCTAGGCAGTCTCTCTCTTATATCCCAGAACCTTCTCGGCGGCCTTGTGCAATGACAGGCTACTGCATCTGCACACTTCTCCCAATCAAATCTCCTGCTGAAAGAAATTTCTTGCTTTTTAAATCATCTCAGCGGCCTTGCGCAATGATGAACTACTGCGTCTGCGTACTTCTCGTTACTTGTAGTTGACACAAGCAATTTCTTAATCTTTGTTGCTTGCCTATTTTCAGATTGTTAACATTAATGCAAAAAAATTTCAGCTTTCCTGTAGATATAAAAAGAATTTTTTGTTTTTTAGGGTAGAGTGGCAGAGAAATACACTCATTAGAGATAAGCGAAAAACATTTAGTTACATTTGAATGCAAGGCAAAGTGAAATTGCAAAGCAAGACACAATAAGATTCAGATAAACTCTTTTATTCTACTAAGTACCAATTTAATTAATTATTGGAAATGCATTGCTCAGGAAGAGAATAATGATACAAGAGATGCTGGTGATCTAAAGTAGAAAGGTAGATGAATCTCAATGACCTGACCATGTTTCAAGAGTGTTGTGGGAAGGGAGGGAATAAAATGCAGAGACTTTTTTTTAAAATCATTGATAACCATGGGTAAGGTACTGTAAGACTGAAGGCTGGCTCATCAAGTCAAATGAAGTTTACTATCATTTAACTGTATACATGTATATAATAGACAATAGACAATAGGTGCAGAAGTAGACCATTCGGCCCTTTGAGCCTGCACCACCATTCTGAGATCATGGCTGATCATCTACTATCAATACCCTGTTCCTCCCTTGTCCCCATATCCCTTGATTCCCCTATCCATAAGATACCTATCTAGCTCCTTCTTGAAAGCATCCAGAGAATTGGCCTCCACTGCCTTCCGAGGCAGTGCATTCCAGACACCCACAACTCTCTGGGAGAAGAAGTTTTTCCTTAACTCTGTCCTAAATGACCTACCCCTTATTCTCAAATCATGCCCTCTGGTACTGGACTCTCCCAGCATCTGGAATATATTTCCTGCCTCTATCTTGTCCAATCCCTTAATAATCTTATATGTTGCAATCAGATCCGCCCTCTCAATCTCCTTAATTCCAGCGTGTACAAGCCCAGTCTCTCTAACCTCTCTGCGTAAGACAGTCCGGACATCCCAGGAATTAACCTCGTGAATCTACGCTGCACTTCCTCTACAGCCAGGATGTCCTTCCTTAACCCTGGAGACCAAAACTGTACACAATACTCCAGGTGTGGTCTCACCAGGGCCCTGTACAAGTGCAAAAGGATTTCCTTGCTCTTGTACTCAATTCCCTTTGTAATAAAGGCCAACATTCCATTAGCCTTCTTCACTGCCTGCTGCACTTGCTCATTCACCTTCAGTGACTGATGAACAAGGACTCCTAGATCTCTTTGTATTTCTCCCTTACCTAACTCTACACCATTCAGATAATAATCTGCCTTCCTGTTCTTACTCCCAAAGTGGATAACCTCACACTTATTCACATTAAACATCATCTGCCAAGTATCTGCCCACTCACTCAGCCTATCCAAGTCACCCTGAATTCTCCTAACATCCTCATCACGTCACACTGCCACTCAGCTTAGTATCATCAGCAAACTGGCTGATGTTATTCTCAATGCCTTCATCTAAATCATTGATGTAAATGGTACACAGCTGTGGTCCCAATACCGAGCCCTGTGGCACCCCACTAGTCACCACCTGCCATTCCGAGAAACACCCATTCACCGTTACCCTTTGCTTTCTATCTGCCAACCAGTTTTCTATCCATGTCAATATCTTCCCTCCCAATGCCATGAGCTCTGATTTTACCCACCAATCTCCTATGTGGAACCTTATCAAATGCCTTCTGAAAATCGAGGTACACTACATCCACTGGATCTCCCTTGTCTAACTTCCTGGTTACATCCTCGAAAAACTCCAATAGATAGTCAAGCATGATTTGCCCTTGGTAAATCCATGCTGGCTCAGCCCAATCCTATCACTGCTATCTAGATATGCCACTATTTCATCTTTAATAATGGACTCTAGCATCTTCCCCACTACTGATGTTAGGATGACAGGATGATAGTTCTCTGTTTTCTCCCTCCCTCCTTTCTTAAAAAGTGGGATAACATTAGCCATTCTTCAATCCTTAGGAACTGATCCTGAATCTAAGGAACATCGGAAAATGATTACCAATGCATCCGCAATTTCCAGGGCCACCTCCTTTAGTACCCTAGGATGCAGACCATCTGGACCTGGGGATTTGTCAGCCTTCAGTCCCATCAGTCTACTCATCACTGTTTCCTTCCTAATGTCAATCTGTTTCATTTCCTCTGTTACCCTATGTCCTTGGCCCATCCATACATCTGGGAGATTGCTTGTGTCTTCCCTAGTGAAGACAGATCTAAAGTACTTATTAAATTCTTCTGCCATTTCTCTGTTTCCCATAACAATTTCACCCAATTCATTCTTCAAGGGCCCAACATTGTTCTTAACTATCTTCTTTCTCTTCACATACCTAAAAAAGCTTTTGCTATCCTCCTTTATATTCCTGGCTAGCTTGCGTTCGTACCTCATTTTTTCTCCCCGTATTGCCTTTTTAGTTAAGTTCTGTTGTTCCTTAAAAATTTCCCAATCATCTGTCCTCCCACTCACCTTAGCTCTGTCATACTTCCTTTGTCAACCACTGTGGCCCCTTTCCCCCCTTTGAATCCTTCCTTCTCCGGGGGATGAACTGATTTTCCACCTTGTGCATTATTCCCAAGAATACCTGTCATTGCTGTTCCACTGTCTTTTCTGCTAGGATATCCATCCAGTTAACTTTGGCCAGCTCTTCCCTCATGGCTCCATAGTCTCCTTTGTTCAACTACAACAATGACACCTCCGATCTGCCCTTATCCTTCTCAAATTGCAGAAAAAAACTTATGATATTATGGTCACTACCTCCTAATGGCTCCTTTACTTCAAGATCGCTTATCAAATCCTGTTCATTACACAAGACTAAATCCAGAATAGCCTTGTCCCTGGTCAGCTCTCATACAAGCTGTTCCAAGAATGCATCCCGTAGGCACTCTACAAACTCCCTATCCTGGGGTCCAGCACCAACCTGATTCTCCCAGTTCTCCTGCATGTTGAAATCCCCCATAACTACTGCGACATTACCTTTGCCACATGCCAGTGTTAACTCCCTATTCAACTTGCACCCAATATCCATGCTACTGTTTGGTGGCCTGTAGACAACACCCATTAGGGTCTTTTTGCCCTTACTGTTCCTCAGTTCTATCCACACAGACTCTACTTCTCCTGATCCTATGTCCCCCCTTGCAAAGGACTGAATCTCATTCCTCACCAACAGGGCCACCCCACCCCCTCTGCCCACATTTCTGTCCTTATGATAGCACGTATACCCTTGTACATTCATTTCCCAGGTCTGATCTCCCTGCAGCCATGTCTCCGTTATCCCAACAACATCATAGTTACCCATTCGCACCTGAGCTTCAAGCTCATCCGCCTTATTTCTGACACTTCGTGCATTCAGATATAGAATTTTCAGCCCATTTCTCCTCTCTCTGTTTAAATCGCTGCCTATTGTGCTTAACCCAGCTCCCCGAACTCCCTTCGGGCTATACACCCCTTGAATTTTGTTGTCCTTTCTAAATTTACTTATTCTTTCAGCACATTTAACTCCATGTTCCGTCAGACCATCCCTCTGTACATGTGTCCTCCTTATCACTTGTTCCGCCTCACCTTTCTCTACTACACACTTAATATTCCGGAACCGTGTAGTCCCCACCTGTCCTTTATTCTTCATCTCGCTATCCTCTCTCGCATTCTTGATCCCTGCCCCCTGCAAATTTAGTTTAAACCCCCCCCCCCCCCCGAGAAGAATTAGCAAACTTTCCTGCAAGAATGATAGTACCGCTCCAGTTCAGGTGTAAACCGTCCCTTCGGAACAGATCCCACCTTCCCTGGAACAAAGCCCAATTATCTAAAAACCTGAAGCCCTCCCTCCTGCACCATCCTCTCAGCCACGTATTAATCTGTATAATCCTTCTGTTCCTTGCCTCTCTCGCACGTGGCACAGGTAGCAATCCTGAGATTGTTACCCTGGAGGTCCTGCCCTTCAGCTTCACACCTAACTCCCTGAACTCACTACGCAGGACCCCCTCACTCATCCTACCCACGTCGTTGGTCCCTACATGGACCACAACATCTGGGTTCTTGCTCTCCCTCTCGAGAATAACCTGCACCTGATCTGAGATGTCCCGGACCCCGGCACCAGGGAGGCAACTTACCATCCGAGACTCCTGATCTTCCCCACAAAATCTCCTATAATCTCCTGTAATATAATGTATACAACCATATAACGTATATAGAAATGAGACAACGTTTCTTTGAACTGGGGCATAAGGTTCATAACGTGTGTTATGAAGGTAAGGATAAAATCTACAGATGAATCACACATAAATAACAAACTAAGGTGCATTAATATCAAATTTTTGTAAGGTACAAAACAGATTAACCAGTGACATCTCAAATACAATGCAGCTAGGAGATCATAAGCCTAATGGCCTCAGGAAAGAAACTGTTTCTCATCCTGACCGTTCCTGTTTTTATGTATTGTAGTCTCCTGTCTGATGGTAGAAAGTCAAAGAGGATACTAGATGGATGGGTGGGTAATAATACTAAAAGCCCTACGTATGCAGTGCTCCTGATAAATGTCCCCTGTGGATGATAGGGGGACCCTTATGATCCTCTTAGCTGTTCTCAGTCCTTTGCTGGAACTTCTGGTTTGATGTTCAACTGCTCCCATACCAAATGTCAGGACGCTCTCAATGGTGCTCTTGTAAAATGCAGTTAAGATGTGGGGTGGGAGTCTTGTTTGCCTCAATCTTTTTAGGAAGTGGAGGCACTGCTGTGCCTTCTTGTTCAGGGAGGTGATATTAGGGACCAGGTGATGTCATCCATGATGGGAACTCCCAGGAACTTTGTGCACTTAGCTCTCTCTGTGGAGGAGCCATGAATTCACAGAGGGAGATGGTTTGTCTTCACCTTCCTGAAGTCCACAATGATTTCTTTTGTCTTCTCCAGGTTCAAGCTTGGGTTGTTCTTCTCACACCGATTCACCAGCCGCTCCACTTCCTCTCTATACTCAGTCTCATCATCGTTCTTGATAAGGCCAACCACTGTTGTCATCCACAAACTTGATGACACGGCTTTAGCAACAGAGTCATATGTCAGCAGAGGGCTGAGCACACAGCCTTGGAGAGCACCAGTGCTCAGTGTAATGGGACAAGAGATATTGCTTCACACACAGACTGACTGTGGTCTTACTGTTAAAAAGTCCAGTATCCAATTACAGAGGGAGGTGTTGAGACCCAGCAAGGACAGTTTCCCTACCAGTTTCTGGGGTATGATGATGTTGAATGCCAAACTGGTTATAAACAGCAGTCTGGCATATGAAACCCCATTTTCCAGATGGGATAGGACAGAGTGGAGGGAAGGGGCTATTGTATCATCAGTGGATCGATTTGAGCAATAAGTGAACTGGAAAAGGCCCAGTGTAGCCAGGAGAAAGGTTTTAATTTTCCTATGACCAGCCGCTCAAAACATTTCATAATGGTTGATGTTAATGCCACAAGACGATAGTCATTTAGGCAGGTTACTGTTGCCTTCTTTTGTAGTGGAATGCTGGTTGCTGCCTAGAAAACCAACAGGACAATGAATTGTTCTTTAGAGGTGTTGAATATATCCATCAGCTGGGCTGCGCAGTCTTTCTGAACCCAACCTGCTGTATTATTTGGTCCCGTAGCTTTTCTTGGGGTGACTCTGACCAGGGTCTTCCTCACCTCAGCTTCAGCCAGACAGAATGTCTGCTCACCTGGGCATGAGGGGTGCCTTCTTTGCCAGCACTTTGTTCTGTGCATCAAACCGGGCATAGAAGACATTCAGCCTCTCTCAGGGAGTGAAGCATCCCAGTCACTGATGTACAGGTTAGATGGAGTCTGTAATCCTTTGAATTCCCTGCCACGTGTGCTTCATGTCTTTGGTGTTGCAGAAGTGACTGTAAATTCTTTGAGAATGCTCCCATTTTGCCTTCCTGATGGAGTGGGTAAGCACAGTTCTTGCTTCCTTGCGACCTGTCTCATCGCTGGATCTAAAAGCAGCATGATGATCCCTCAGCCTGGCCCAGACCTCTACAGTAGCCAAGGCTTCTGATTTGCCTCACCCAGATGTGTTTCTTGATGGTAGCATTCTCTGTACACTTCTCCATGTAGCCAATCACAGAATCCACCTATTCATTGATGTTAACATGGTTTCCATCAGTAACAGCCTTCCTAAACATTCTCCAGTTCATGCTTATGTTCTGCCTTTAAGAAGGGCTGAGCAGGAAAGCCAGGGACTACATGATGGTGAGCTTAATGTCATTGGTGGGAAAGTTACTGGAAGGGATTCTGACAGACAGCATCTACTTGTACTTGATAATACTAGGACTGCCAGCCCAGCTTTGTATGGGGAAACTCGTATCTCATATAAAATTTTTTTGAAGAGGTCACCGTGAGGACTGATGAGTGTAGGGAGGTAGACATAGTCTATGTAGACTTTAACAATGCTTTAGATAATGATCTAAATGAAAGGCTCATCTGGAAGATTGGATCACATGGGAGCCAGAGTGAGTAATTGTGGAAAGTGTAATAGTGCTGGGTTCACTCCTGCTTCTCTTGGTGATTTTGCTGAGAATGTAGGTGACGTGGTTAGTAAGTTTGTGAATAACACCAAAGTTGGTGGTGTGGTGGATAGTGAACAAGGTAGGGGAGTCTAAAACTGGAAGGCACAGGTTTAAGGAGAGAGTGAGAAAATTTAATGGCACAGGTTTAATGTGAGAATGGGAAGATTTAAAGGAGATCGGAGAGACATGTTTTACCACAGAGAGGGTGGTGGTGGAATATAGAATGAGCTGCCAGAGGAAGTTGTAGAGGTGGGTACAATTATAACATTTAAACGGGTTATTGATGGAAAGGTTTAGCAGATATGCAACAAATGCAAACAAATTAGACTAGCAAGAAGGCACTTTGGTCAGCATGGACAGTGGGCAAAGGGCCTGTTTTGGTGATGTGATTCTGATTTAAAAACGGAATAGTCTATTTTTGTACTCAATTTAATACACATCCAAACCAACTTAATTTGGAGACACCAGAACTTGGTCCATTATAATGAAACAAAAGTCAGCTTTTGATTAAATTGACTGTATATTTTTGTTTGTTTTCTTGATTTTAAAGGTACCTTGTAAACTTGGGTTGCATTAAACCTTTGTGTGATCTACTGACTGTCATGGACTCAAAAATAGTTCAAGTTGCTCTAAATGGGCTGGAGAATATCTTAAGACTTGGAGAACAGGAGGCAAAACAGAATGGGACAGGTGTCAATCCATATTGTGGCCTTATTGAAGAAGCCTATGGTAGGAGGAGAATTAACAATTGCTTTTTTCCATTCGAATTATAATGTTGTTTACGAAAGGACTATAATAAATGTCATAATTCTTAATCCTAGGACTGGATAAAATAGAATTTTTGCAGAGTCACGAGAATCAGGAAATCTATCAGAAGGCATTTGATCTTATTGAACATCACTTTGGTGTGGAAGAAGAAGACAGTAGCATCACTCCACAAGTGGATGAAAATACACAGCAGTTTCTTTTTCAGCAACAGGAGGTGCCCATGGAGGGTTTCCAATTGTAAAGTGTTCAACAAAGTACTCCTCTGCCCCATCCACCTCCTTGCTTCCCCCACCCTGTCCAAACCACCACCACATGTTAAGTTGACTTGAGAGATGATCAGAAAAAGTGTCTGAAGAGAAAAATTAATTAGGAACAAAATATTGTATCCTTTATTTTGTTTGAGTGGTGGGAGTTGTGGGGTAATTGTTGCACTTTCCCTTTCTTTAATTCCTGTTGCATTAAACAATTTTTTTCCAGTGTGTGCAACGTACCTCTTGCATCAGTAAAATGCAATCCTCCCAGAAATAAAGCAGGTCAAAATCCAGTAGATATTTGAATTGGGCTAAATTGAATGCTTTTGAGTAAAATCACCAAACTTCACTTGATATAATTATGAAATTCATAAGTTTTTGTAGAATGCTTATGAATGATTACTACCTTAGTTGGGTAAACATGCCATTTGATCGATTAGATAGTTAAAAAATGTAAGTATTGGAAAAAAACCCTTTGGATTTTTGTTTGCAATTTTTTTGTTTGGTGGGAATGGCTGGTAAGGGTGAGTGAGGAGGGTCTAAAGTGAATATATGCATAATAGTGAGCAACTACAGGCTTGTCCTGATTCTCAGTGTGGTGAATTTGCAGTTTTAATGAAATAATTATTTGCTTGGATGCAGTTAACATTAATCAAGGGTGGAGCCAAGATTCTGACTGGAAAGTTAAGAGCAGTATATTTGGAGACCTACAATGATTCAGAATTGGCATTTTTGATATTTTGAGTAGGTTAAATGTGTATTTTCCACAAGTGTTTAAAAATAGTTTGTTGATTATGGATTAATTTAACATTCAGATTTGATTTGTACATTTTTTCCTCTGTGGAAAAACGGAAGGGTGTTATAACTTTTGGTAATGATTTGGAAATGCAAGATACATCTTTTGGTGTGAGCTGATAATGTAGTTAGGGATAAAATAGAAAATGTTTGCTATGTTTATAAGGATTGAAGTATCTGACCTTGCCAGGTGTTGCATTGGAACAGCTGTTTCATCTATTTAAAAATATACAGACTTGATCTCTGGAGGAATTGAGTATACGATGCAGTCCTGTGAACATCAGCCATTATTTAACATGTTGTATTTAAATAACTAATTCTATCCCATGCCACACATCTGGTATAAATCTATCATGACCATGATCATTTAGATGCCAAGTTTTAAAACTTGCTTCTGTTTTCTCAGCAGCTACCTCTTGAATATCTAAGTTCCTGGTTTATGTCAATCTGCTATGTACAGTATTTCTAATCATCTGCCATTTATATCATCTTTTCCTTTGGGAGGTCACATGCATTTTTGCTGAAGCATCTGTATTATTTGCACATCGCTCCCTCCCTCAAACACCAAATTTATCTCTGGATGTCTGCCTGAGGCCCTTGACAGAAGAGATACTATGTGTTAAATCTTCCATGTGAAATTAGATTCTATTTACTGTTAAGTTAGTTTGTAAGTAGACGTAAAGTGGAGCTTTTCATTCTGATTTTAAAGGAGCCTATATCCAAGCTGAATTGAAAAACAATTGAATTCAGTCTTGGCTGAGTGCTACAGAGTCACGTGTTATCATTGATTAGGCAATTTAATTGCTGGGAGTATGATGAGGAAAAAACTCTAAAGCAAGTATAAAATCCACATCAATTTATGAGAAAGAAGGCTAATATTCCAGAAGCAACACGAGTGAATCTTTAGATGCTGGAAATAAATAAAAACACAAAATGCTGGCAGAACTCAGCAGGCCAGACAGCATCTATGGGAGGAGGTAGTGACAACGTTTCAGGCCGAAACCGTTCATCAGGAGTGAAGTGACATGGGATGGTCGAGGGGGGATAAGAAGTGGGGGGAGGGATAAAGTAGAGAGCTAGGGAAATGGGCCAGGGGGAAGGTGGAGAACTATGGGAAATAAAAGAGAAAGAAAGGTAGGGCTGGGGGGAGATTATAGTGAGGGGGGAAAAAAGAGAGAGAAAGAGAACCAGACTAAAATAATAGATAGGGATGGGGGTAAGGGGGGGGCAGGGGTATCAACGGAGGTCTGTGAGTTGGATGTTCATGCCGGCAGGTAGGAAGCTACCTAGGCGGGAGATAAGGTATTGCTCCATTGACCTGCGTGTGGCCTCATCTTGACAGTAGAGGAGGCCAAGGACAGACATGTCGGAATGGGAGTGGTCTGTGGAATTGAAGTGTGTGGCCACAGGGAGATCCCACCACTGCTGGAGGACTGAGCGCCGGTGTTCGGCGAAATGGTCTCCCAGTCTGCAGCGGGTCTTCCCAATGTATAAATGGCCACATCGGGAGCACCAGATACAGTATATCACCCCAGCTGACTCGCAGGTGAAGTGGTGCCTCACCTGAAAGGACTGTCTGGGGCCTGGGATGGTAGTGAGGGATGAAGTGTGGGGGCAGGTATAGCACTTCTTCCGTTTGCAGGGATGAGTGCCCGGAGGGAGGTCGGTGGGGAGGGATGGGGGGGGGGATGAATGGACAAGGGAGTCGCATAGGGAGCGATCTCTGCAGAAAGCCGAGAGTGGGGGGGGAGGGGAAGATGTGGCTGGTGGTGGGATCACGTAGGAGGTGGCGGAAGTTACGGAGGATTATACGTTGGATCTGTAGGCTGGTAGGGTGATAGGTGAGGACCAGGGGGACTCTATCCCTGTGGGCTGGCGGGGGGGATGGGGTGAGGGCAGAGGTGCGTGAAATATGAGAGACACGATGGAGGGCAGAGTTGATAGTGGATGAAGGGAAGCCCCTTTCTTTAAAAAAGGAAGACATCTTCCAGAAGGTAATTTTTAAACAAAAAAAACCTGATAGCCTTGTGCTTTGGCAAAGGAATAGTTGTTGATATTTTAACAGATTTTCTATTATTTGTATGCATATACCAGCATACAGTTTAACATCTACAGTTTTAGAGGAAATGGCTTCTACAATTCAGATAGACAGGTTATTATGAAAGAATGTGCTGGGAGACTCCATTCTATAAAATGTGAATCTTAATTACTGATCTATTAAATATTAAACAGTGAAGCCATTTTTCTCTACCTCTGCGATTGTGATTAACTGTGCTATAATTGGGTAGACAGATTATATTAAAGATGTAGGAATTGGAATCACTCTGAACTAGAATCTTGCTTGAGTGTACTTATATGTCCGGTTGAGTGGTATTATTCATTTCAGAAATTACAATTTATAATATCTTTCATTGGATTTTAAATTGATCATGTTAGTTTTGTTTGGAGTTTCTGAAGATCAGCTCTAAAGGATCAGGGTACTGGATATGTAGTATAATATATTTACCCTGCCATAAAATCCCACTATGGTGCTTGGTTCTTCTACATGTTACTAACAGACAAGCCTAACATTGACTCAATAACAGTGTGTTGGGATGGAAAGTTTGAATCTTACAATTTCCATTGCTTCTGACCAGACAGTTTCAATTTTTCCCGAGTCTATGTAATCAGCAGGATAGGAATGGGCTCAGAACCGGATTTTCAAAAATTTTGTAGTAGGATAATGATTATACTACAGAAAATTTAATCTTCAAGATTACCTGTTTTACATACTGTGTTTTACTAGTATTTTAAAATTAATCCTGAAAACATTTGCTGAGTTGGTAAATATTATGCTTGTTTGGCCTTCAGCATCTGGCACCTTTACATATTTTCCTTTGATTCAGCCACTCTTTCACTTTGGGAAGAGAGGAGGATGTTTATTCTCTCCAGTTGGTTAGAATCAGTGAAACTACATTTTGCACCTTCAGTGACAGTGAAATGGTGTTCATTCCTGTCTGGTGGACATTGTGAAAGAGCAAACAAAACAATGGAAAATGGAAAACTAATATGCAGAGTTAGGACTTTTTAAAAAATATCCTTGAGGATTCTTTCAGCATTTCTGCATGATTTTGGAATTATTAGATAACTGATATATTTTGCACTTCTGGAACCGTAACAAATACTTTAAGGTATACAATGTTAATTATAGAAAAATTTTCCAGTGCTGGAGTTTACTCATTTTGGTCTTTGTAACCTGATTTTTTTTTTAACTGAATTTCCTTTTTACTTAATTATAAACCTATGGTTATCAGAGTACATTGTGTTGGTAATTGGTCTGACTTTGTGGAGTTGCTGACGGACAATTCGTTTCAATTACTGGTGGACAGTTGATGAGAACAGCATTCAAATTTTGGAATATTGCTGATCAGTGACAATGTTAAACCCTGTTACCAATAAGAAGTTTAATTTGTATTCATATGAAGTGGCTGCAAGATGGCATAGAAATAATTTACTTACACTAAGTAATCTCAGCTGCTTAAATTTTATAAAGGAAAAGAAAGTATTTGGAGCGTAAATATCAATAGAGAGATATAATTGTTTTTATCAATCCTGCACTCTAGGCTTGCGTATCACAGGTTGATTATTTAATAAAAACAGAAATATTATATTTGCTACAATACCCTTTAATATTTTGATTTGAGAATACTGACTGCATTAGAGCCGTGAAGTTGAAGAGACCTGATTGTATTTCATATTTTGGTGTACTCTTATGTCCATTTCTTGTTTATCAATACCATAAATTGGTTCTGAATCCTTCACCAACCAATATACCAGTAGCATCTATCTTTTGAATTTTTCCAACTGACACCAGAACAGCAAATAATTTTCCTCAAGGATGCTATATGCAAATTTTCACGAAGTATGGATATTGCAATATTGTCATTAAAAATTCAACAACTTCCATTTTCCTTCTATGCAAACTTTTGTTTGAGGCCTTCTGACCAGGATCCTTGCTTTCAATGTATCAAAATATTATAAAGCATCTCTGTTGTCCAGGGGATCTTGTACAGTTTTTCTACAGATATAATTTAATGTATAGTGCTTAAATGTGCAATTTGACAGGGAGAAAGGTTCAATTTGTATTAATTAGAGCTGTTATAATTTGAAACACTGTTACTGAGAATTCTACTGTAGGGCAAGCACTGCCAACGATAGCAAAAGTTAAGCTGCTGTAACTAAGTTAACTTCTGTACTTTAAACTTAACTGGCATTTGTTTACAGAAGTTTTTGGCACCTGCACCCCTCCTTTGCAAAGTCATAGCAGAGATTTTCTGCAGAACAAAAAATAAATCAAAATGTTAATGCACTCCTTCCTGTTGTATGTTCACACAAGTGCCAATCTGACCACGAGTCCATGAAGATTTGTGTTTTTGTCTTGAACAAATGTAGTTACTTGAATGTAAACTTTTCATGGATATGTGGAAACATGCTGCTCTTTATAATTAACAACCACAAAGCTATTACTTGGGTCACATGAATATTGGGGAGTACTGACGTTACGTGTACTTGTCCATTGATTCATGGGTTTGGAATATAATTGATTGTTAACCACTAACTAGAAAATCCAACTCTGTATGCCCATGGCCAGAATCTTATATGCTAGTTTGCAAACAAATGTAGCAGATTTAAAATTTTGTTTTTTTGAACATGCACCCTAAAAATGCATAACCAAAAGAAATATTTATTTATTTTGATACATATTATAACAAGATTTTTTTTACTTCATCTTCTACAGATGTTTGCAAATTTAATGTCCATGTCCAAACTAATCTTCAAAACTTAAATAAACCTGGTTTTCTTTTTCTTATTAATTCATTTTGGGAGTGTGTGTCACCACCCAAAATGCTTTTGACAGTGGACGGACTTGTCAGCTAACTGTATGAATATGTGAAATGACAGCACAACAGAACATTTACTACATATGACAATGCACATGAAGAATGCACACACACACACTACCAAGTTTTGTTCCTCTGCTTAAACAATGTAAATGTACAAGTATAAAATAAATCTTGTTTCAAATCTACAATTTGTGTGTTGCCTACAACAGACTATTAAATTTGTAAAATTCTTCGCGGGGTATTGTTTGCAAAATTCAACCATTTGCTCAGATCTTACCAAAGTGAATGTATCATTTCAATTTATTGCACTTGAAATAACAACGTTAGTAAAGAAATTAACCTAAAGGGAAATCTTGTTTCTTGCTGCCAAAAGGTGATGATCATCTAAATTGAAGTGGATATTGCTTTGGGCTCATTCATTGTGAATTTACAACAGATTTAGGTTGAGAATGGATAATATGACATATGTCTTTAATCAACCAGACAATTCAAAGTTCAAAATAAATTTTATTATCTAAGTACATATATGGCACCATATACAACCCTAAGATTCATTTTCTTGCAGACATACTCAGCAAGTCTATAGAATAGTAGCTATTACAGGAGCAATAAAAGATCAACCACAGTGCAGAAGACAATGAACTGTGCAAATGCAAATATAAATAAATAGCAATAAATAATGAGATAAAGAATCCTTAAAGAGAGAATTTGCGGTTGTGGGAACATCTCAATGCAAGGGCAAGTGAATATAATTATTCCTGTTTATTCAAGAGCCTGATGTTTATGGGGGAGTAACAGTTCTTGAACCAAGTGGTGCAAGTCCTGGGCTCTTGGACTGTCTACCTGATGGCAGCTGTGAAAAGAGAGCATGGCCTAGGTGGTTGGGATTCCTGCTTTCCTATGGCAGAGTTTCATTGCAGATGTGGTTACTGGTTAATGGTTAGAGGGCTTTGCCCATTATAGACTGGGCTGAATCCACTACCTTTTGTAGGATTTTCCATGCCAGACCATGATGCAGCCAGTCAATACACTCTCCGCTACTCGTCTATAGAAGTTTATCAAAGTTTTAGATGCCATGCTGAATCTCTGCAGATGCCTAGGGAAGGAGAGGTGCTGCTGTACTTTCTTCACAGTTGCACTTACATGCTGGATCCAGGACAGTTCTTAAACTGCCTATTCTGCCTTCCAAATTATGTCCTTTAAGGGTGCATATATAAGATTCTCTAAAGGGCCAGGAGAAATTTAGAACTGTACAGTATAGGGTTAGGCCCTATGGCCCAATGTGCTTGTGCTGACCAATATAATCTAATCCCACCTGCTTCCCCCATTCTATCTGTTAATGTGTCTGCTGTCTGCCTAAGTGCCTCAAACATTGCTATTGTATTTATTTCTACTACCTGACCTGGACATGTGGTCCAGACACCTACCATTCTGTGTAAAATAAAAAAGAACCCCCTTCCCACCATAAACCTATCTGTCTTAGTACTTCACATTTCCACCTTGAGAAAAAAATCCTGACTGTCCACCCTATCTACAAGTCTCTCAATTTTATAAACTTCAAACCGGTAGTTATCAACCTCCAATGCTTCAGAGAAAGCAATTCAAGTTTGCTTCATTTTCCTTGTGGTTAATGCACTCCAATCCAGGAAACATCTTGTTGAACATCCTTCTACATCCCCTCCAAAGCCTCAATTTCATTCCTATAGTGTGGTGACCAGGCCTTCAAATGATATGTTCAATGTAGCATAGTATAATTACAATGAGACAACTATTAATTTGTAGAACATAGAATGTTGTGCTGACCTATGTAAACCTACTCCACAACGAATCTAACCTTCCCTCCTACACATCCAATAACCCTCTTTTTTAAATATTACATCCATTTGCCTATCTAAGTCCCTATTGCATTAGCCTCTTCCACCATCCCGGCAGCCCATTTCAGCCACAGTCGAAGTAAAAGTCACTCAATGTGAGGATGTATTCAGCCAGATGATTGAGTGTATTGGAGGAAAACTTGTTGACCCTCAGTTGCCCACCACCCCTGTTATTATCTGTCACTTTAATTCTGAACCCCTCTTTTAGCCCCACATAAGCTTTAGAAATGAACAAAACCAGAGATTTGAAATTCATAATATGATAACAAAGCGAAGGTGTTATCAGCAACACACACAAAATGCTGGAGGAACTCAGCAGGCCAGGCAGCATCTGTGGAAAAAAGTACAGTCGATGTTTTGGGCTGAGACCCTTTGCAAGTGTTATTAGTCGTCTCACTGGTCATAAAAGTGGATAAATTCCCAGGGCCTGATCATAAGACCATAAGGTATAGGAGCATAAGTAGGCCATTCAGCCCATAGAGTCTGCTCTGCCATTCAATCATGAGCAGATCCAATTCTTCCAGTCATCCCTTCTCCCCATACCCTTTGATGCCCTGGCTAATCAAGAACCTATCTATCTCTGCCTTAAATGCACCCAGTAACTTGGCCTCCACAGCTGCTCGTGACAACAAATTCCACAGATTTACTACCCATTGACTAAATTAATTTCTCTATATCTCAGTTCTAAATGGAAGTCCTTCAATCCTGAAGTTGTGCCCTCTTGTACTGGACTCCTCTACTAAGAGAAATAACTGCCATATTTAATCTGTTTAGGCCTTTTAACATTTGGAATGTTTCAATGAGATAACCGCCTCATTTTCCAGAACTCCAGGGAATTCAGCCCAAGAGCTGCCAGACATTCCTCATACGGTAACCCTTTTATTCCTGGAATCATCCTTGTGAATCTTTTCTGAATCTTCTCCAATGTCAGTATTTTTTTTGTGTGTGCCATACTCTGCCGGAGCCTCGGTGACCACTTTTTTTTTCAAGTAGTTGTCCCCCACATCCTTCATAGTGCAGTGGTTTTGTTTACAAGGCCAAGTTGCAAGCTCAACGCTCAACCTGGCACAGATGGAAAGAGTGTCTGGGAGCTGGATTCGAATTCAGGATCCTTAGTTCTGGAGTCCGGTGCTGATGTCACTGTGCCACCAACGGGGTTAATGTCAGTATATCCTTTCTAAAATAAGGAGCCCAAAACCGCACACAATACTCCGTGTGGTCTCATGAGTGCCTTATAGAGCCTCAACATCGCATCGCTGCTCTTATATTCTATACCTCTAGAAATGAATGCCAACATAGCATTTGCCTTCTTCACCACCAACTCAACCTGGAGGTTAACCTTTAGGGTATCTTGCACAAGGACTGCCAAGTCCCTTTAATCTCTGCATTTTGAATTCTCTCGCCATCTAAATAATGGTCTGCCCGTTTATTTCTTCCATTAAAGTACATGACCATACACTTTACAACATTGTATTTCATTTGCCACTTCTTTGCCCATTCCCCTAAACTAAGTCTCTCCACAAGCTCTGTTTCCTCAACACTACCCGCTCCTCCACCTATCTTTGTATCATCGATAAATTTAGCTACAAATCCATTAATCCCATAGTCCAAATCATTGACATACATCATAAAAAGCAGTAGCCCCAACACCAATTCCTGTGGAACTCCACTGGTAACTGGCAGCCAGCCAGAATTGGATCCCTTTATTCCCAGTCTCTGTTTTCTGCCGATCAGCCAATGCTCCACCCATGCTAGTAACCTCCCTGTAATTCCATGGGCTCTTGATAAGCAGCCTCATGTGTGGCACCTTGTCAAAGTCCTTCTGGAAATCCAAGTACGCCACACCTATTGCATCTCCTTTGTGTACCCTGCTTGTAATTTCCTCAAAAAAGATTGTTGTAGGTTAGTCAGGCAGGATTTTCCTTTCAGGAAACTATGCTGGCTTTGGCCTATCTTGTCATGTGCCTCCAGGTACTCTGTAATCTCATTCTTAACAATCGATTGCAACAACTTGTCAACCACTGATATCAGGTTAACAGGTTTATAGTTTCTTCTCTGCTGCCTCCCACCCTTCTTAAATAGCCGAGTAACACTTGCAATTTTCCAGTCATCCGGTACAATGCCAGAATCTTATCGATTCTTGAAAGATCATCATTAATGCCTCCGCAATCTCTCCAGCTACTTCCTTCAGAACCTGAGGGTGCATTCCATCAGGTCCAGGAGGTTTATATCCACCCTCAGAAAATTAAGCTTGCTGAGTACCTTCTCAGTCATAATTTTCACTGCACATACTTCACTTCCCAGACACCCTTGAATGTCCCAGATGTATCCAAGGATGAGAAGTGAGATAAGAGATTGCTTACACCCCTGAAGGTGATACAGGTGAGGTGCTAGATGTATCCCAAGGTGAGAAGTGAGGCAGCAGATTGTTCAAGCTCCTGATGGTGATACAGGTGAGGTGCTAGATTAGGGCTGTCTTGGATCAGGTCCAAGGCATTCTCAAGGACGAGGGTGAGCAGTCTTGGTAGACGTCGGCACCAATGACATTGGTAGCCAAGGTGAGGACGTCCTGAAGAAAAATTTTAGGGAGCTGGGGAGAAAGCTGAAAAATAGGTTTTCTGGGGTAGTAATCTCCGGATTGTTGCCTGTACCACGCACTGGTGATGGTAAAAATAGGATGATTTGGCAGGTGAATCTGTCGCTGAGGAACTGGTGCAGGAGCAGAGGGTCAGATTTATGGATCATTGTGATCTCTTCTGGGGAAAGTATGACCTGTACAAAAGGAATGGGTTACACCTGAACCTGAAGGAGACAAATATCCTTATGGCCATATTTGCTAGAGTTGTTTGGAAACATTTAAACTAATTTGGCAGGGGGATGGGAACCAGAGTACTGAGGATGACGTAGCTGGTTTACAAACAAAGGCAGTGTGTAGTGAGATTCCTAGCCAGGAGAGTCTGTTGATAGGGCAAAATTTTAATCAATGAGATGAGCTGCAACATTAAAGGTGGACAATTTCAAAACAGGACTAAAGGTATTATATTTGCATACACACAGTATACAGAATAAAGTAGATGAACTTGTAGCACAATTACAGATTGGTAAGTATGCCCTTGTAGGCATCATTGAATCATGGCTGAAAGATTATAGCTGGGAGCTTAATAAGGCATTGGTGAGGCCTCACCTTGAGTATCGTGAACAGTTTTGGGCCCCTCATCTTCGAAAAGATGTGCTTGCATTTGAAGAGGATCCAGAAGAGGTTCACAAGAATGATTCCAGGACTGAAAGGGTTATTATATGAGGAATGTTTGATGGCTCTGGGTTTGTACTCTCTGGAATTCAGAAGGATGAAGGGATCTCATTGAAACCTTTCAAATGTTGACAGAGTAGATAGAAACATAGAAAATATACAGCACAATACAGGCCCACAAAGCTGTGCCGAACATGTCCCTACCTTAGAACTACCTAGGCTTTACCCATAGCCTTCTATTCTTCTGAGCTCCATGTAGCCATCCAGGAGTCTCTTAAAGCACCCTATCATTTCTGCCTCCACCACTGCTGCCAGCAGCCCATTCCACACACTCACTATTCTCTGCATAAAAAACTTACCCCTGACATCTCCTCTGTACCTACTTCCAAGCACCTTAAAACTATGCCCTCTCATGCTAAACATTTCAGCCCTGGGGAAAAGCATCTATCTATTTTAACACAAGGAGTGTTGTGAACAAAGTGGATGAGCTTAGAGCATGGATCAGTACTTGGAGCTATGATGTGGTGGATATTACAGAGACTTGGATGGCTCAGGGACAGGAATGGTTACTTCAAGTGCTGGGTTTTAGATGTTTCAGAAAGGACAAAGAGGGAGGCAAAAGAGGTGGGATGTGGCACTGTTGATCGTAGATAGTGTCACGGCTGCAGAAAAGGTGGAAATAATGGAGGGATTGTCTATGGAGACTCTGTGGGTGGAGATTAGGAACAGGAAGGGGTCAATAACTTTACTGGGTGTTTTTTATAGGCCACCCAATAGTAACAGGGATATCGAGGAGCAGATAGGGAAACAGATCCTGGAAAGGTGTAATAATAAGAGTTATTGTGATGGGAGATTTTAATTTCCCAAATATCGATTGGCATCTGCCCAGAGCAAGGGGTTCAGATGGGGTGGAGTTTGTTAAGTGTGTTCAGGAAGGTTTCTTGACACAATATGTAGATAAGCCTACAAGAGGGGAGACTGTACTTGATTTGGTATTGAGAAATGAACCTGGTCAGATGTCAGGTCTCTCAGTGGGAGAGCATTTTGGAGATAGTGATCATAATTCTATCTCCTTTACCATAGCATTGGAGAGAGAAAGAAACAGACAAGTTAGAAAAGCGTTTAATCGGAGTGAGGGGAATTATGAGGCTATGAAGCAGGAAATTGGAAGCTTAAATTGGGAACAGATGTTCTCAGGGAAAAGTACAGAAGAAATGTGACAAATGTTCAGGGGATATTTGTGTTGAGTTCTGTATAGGTATGTTCCAATAAGACAGGGAAGCTATGGTAGGGTACAGGAACCATGGTGTACAAAGGCTGTAATAAATCAAGTCAAGAAGAAAAGAAAAGCTTACAAAAGGTTCAGAGATCTAGGTAATGTTAGAGATCCAAAATATTACAATATAAGGCTAACAGGAAGGAACTTAAAAAGGAAATTAGGAGAGCCAGAAGGGGCCATGAGAAGGCCTTGGCAGACAGGATTAAGGAAAACCCCAAGGCATTCTACAAGTATGTGAACAGCAAGAGGATAAGACGTGAAAGAATAGGACCTATCAAGTGTGACAGTGGGAAAGTGTGTATGGAACCAGAGGAAATAGCAGAGGTACTTTACTTCAGTCTTCACTGTGGAAAAGGATCTTGGTGATTGTAGTGCTGACTTGCAGCAGACTGAAAAGCTTGAGTATGTAGATATTAAAAAAGAGGCTGTGCTGGAACTCTTGGAAAGCATCAAGTTGGATGTTGCCGGGACCGGATAAGAGATACCCCAGGGTACTGTGGGAGGTGAGGGAGGAGATTTCTGAGCCTCTAACGATGATCTTTGCATCATCAATGGGGATGGGAGAGGTTCTGGAGGATTGGAGGGTTGCAGATGTTGTTCCTTTATTCAAGAAAGGGAGTAGAGATAGCCCAGGAAATTATAGACCCGTGAGTCTTGCTCCAGTTGTTGGCAAGTTGATGGAGAAGATCTGGAGAGGCAGGATTTATGAACATTTGGAGAGGTATAATATGATTAGGAATAGTCAGCATGACTTTGTCAAGGGCAGGTCGTGCCTTACGAGCCTGATTGAATTTTTTGAGGATGTGTCTAAACACATTGATGAAGGAAGTAGATGTAGCATATATGGATTTCAGCAAGGCATTTGATAAGGTACCCCATGCAAGGCTTATTGAGAAAGTAAGGAGGCAGGGGATCCAAGGGAACATTGCTTTGTGGATCCAGAACTGGCTTGCCCACAGAAGGCAAAGAGTGGTTGTAGACGGGTCATACTCTGCATGGAGGTCAGTCACCAGTGGAGTGCCTCAGGGTGCCAAGCTGTATGGTTCCTAATGCCCTTCCCTTGGACAACATCGGTGGCATGGAGAGGGGAGACTTGCAGCTTGGGCAACTTCCATCAAAAAAACCTTGCCCATGCTTGTGCCCTGGAAACTTTCCAAAGCGCAAATCCATGATCTATCAAGACTAACGGAGGCCTACACACATGCCTCAGGAATCTGTTCTGGGACCCTTACTCTTCATGATTTTTATAAGTGACCTGGATGAGGAAGTGGAGGGATGGGTTAGTAAATTTGCTGATGACACAAAGGTTGGAGGTGTTGTGGATAGTGTGGAGGGCTGTCAGAGGTTACAGTGGGACACTGATAGGATGCAAGCTGGGCTGAGAAGTGGCAGATGGAGTTCAACCCAGATAAGTGTGAAGTGGTTCATTTTGGTAGGTCAAATATGATGGCAGAAGACAGTATTAATGGTAAGACTCTTGGCAGTATGGTGAATCAGAGGGATCTTGGGGTCCTAGTCCATAGGACGCTCAAAGTAGATGCGCAGGTTGACTCTGTGGTTAAGAAGGCATATGGTGTATTGGCCTTCATTAATCGTGGAATTGAACTTTGCTCCTTCAGTAAAAACGGTTCTGCCAGGTTTAGTAGCTAAGGCACACATGAAGGCTAGGAGGTAGACTTGGTTGTCAGAGGATTTTGAGGTGCACGCTATTAGGAGTATTTAATAGGTAGTGGAAGCTTGTCCCCATTACCACTCCCAGTTATAACAACCTTAAGGAACCAATAGACACGGACTGATTAAGGATAGTCCGCACAGCTTCATGCAAAATTTGTCATGTCTAACCAATTTTACAGAGTTTTTCAAGGAAGTTATCAGGAAAGTGGATGAAGGTAAGGCAGTGGATGTTGTCTACATGGACTTTAGCAAGGCATTTTACAAGATCCTGCATGGGAGGTTGGTCAAAAAGGTTCAGTCATTCAGCATTCAAGATGAGGTAGTAAACTATATTAGACATTAGCTTTGTGGGAGAAGGCAGAAAATGATAGTAGATGGTTACCTCTCTGACTGTGACGAGTGGAGGGATCGGTATTGAGTGCTTTGTTGTTTGTCATCTGGATGATAATGTGGTTAACTGGATCAGCAAATCTGCAGATGACACCAGGATTGGGGTGTAGTGGAGAGTGAGGAAGGCTATTATGACTTGCAGTAGGATCTGCATCAGCTGGGAAAATGGGCTGAAAACTGGCAGGCAAGTGCAAGGTTCAAAGTAAAATTTATTATCAGAGCACATACAGTGTACAGTATGTCACCACATACATTCCTGAGATATATTTTCCTGTCAGCACGTATACGGTATGTCACCACATACATCCCTGAGATACATTTTCCTGCTGGTACACTCAGCAATGTATAGAATATTTACTGCAAACAGGATCAATGAAAGAGTGAGAGCATAGAAAACAACAAACTGTGGAAATGCAAATATAAATAAATAAATATGAATAAATTATGAGAGCATGAAGTAACAAGATAAAGACTCCTTAAAGTGAGACCATCTGTTGTGGGAACATCTCAGTAGATGAGTGCAGTTTTCCCCTTTTGTTCAAGAAGCTGATAGCTGAGGGGTAGTAACTCTTGTATGTTATACCTGATGGCAGCAGCAAGAAGAAAGCAAGGCTTGGGTCGTGAGGATCTTTGATGATGGATGCTGCTTTTCCACGGCAACCTTTCATGTAGAGGTGCTCAATGGCTGGAAGGGCTTTACCCTTGATGAACTGGGCTGAATCCACTACCTTTTGTAGGATTTTCCATTCAAAGGCACTGGTGTTCCCATATCAGGCCATAATGTAGCCAGTCAATACACTTTCCACCACACATTTGTAGAAGTTTGTCAAAATTTTTGATGACATGACGAATCTCTGCATACTCCTGAGGAAGAAGAGGTACTGTCATGCTTTCTTTGCAATTATATTTATATGACAGGTCCAGGACAGGTCATCTGAGATAGTGACACCCAGGAATTTAAAGTTATTGACTTTTTCCATCTCTGATCCTCCAATGACAACTGGCTCATAGACCTCTGGTTTCCTTCTCCTGAAGTCTACAATCAGTTCCTTGGCTTGCTGACGTTGAGTGAGAGGTTGCTGTTATGACATCATTCAGTCAGATTTTCAATCTTCCTCTTGTATTGATTCATCGCCACCTTTGATACAGCCCACAACAGTGGTGTCATCAGCAAACTTGAATATGGTTTTGGAGCTGTACTTAGCCACACATTGGTGTAAAGTGAGTAGAGCAGGGGTTAAGCACACATTGCTGTGTGCACCTGTACTGATGGAGATTGTGGAGGAGATATTTTTACTAATTCAAACTGTATGGGGTCTGCAAGTGGGGAAATCCAGGATCCAACTGCACAAGGAGTGACTGAGGCCCATGTCTTGGAGCTCACTGACTAGTTTTGAAGGGATGATGGTGGTGTTACACTTCAGTAGGACCAACCAGGGTAGGTCTTACACTGTGAATGATAGGGCACTGAGGAATGCTATAGAACACAGGGATCTGGGAATAATCCATAATTCATTGAAAGTGGTGTCACAGGTAGATAGGGTCATAAAGAAAACTTTTAGCACATATGCCTTCATAAATCAAAGTACTGAGTACATAAGATGGAATGTTATGTTGAAGTTGTATAAGAAGTTGGTGAGGCCTAATTTGGAGTATTGTATGCATTTTTGGTCACCTACCTACAGGAAAGATGTAAATAAGGTTGAAAGAGCACAGAGAAAATTTACAAGGATGTTGCCGGGTCTGGAAAACCTGAGTTGTAAGGAAAGATTGAATAAGTTAGGACTTTGTTGCTAGGAATGTAGATTGAGAAGAGATTTGATAGAGGTATACAAACTTATGAGGGGTACAGATAGGGTAAATGCAATAGGATTTTTCCACTGAGCTTGGAAGGAGTAACAACCAGAGGTCATGGGTTAGGGGGTAAAAGTGAAATGTTTAAGGGAAACATGAGGGGTAATCTTCTTCACTCAGAGGGTCATGACACAGTGGAAACAAGCTGCCAGCACAAGTGGTCTAAGGGAGCTCGAATTACACATTTAAGAGATGTTTGGTTAGGTACGTGGATGGCAGAGGTATGCAGGGTTATGGTCCTGGTGCAGGTCGATGGGAGTAGGAAGTTTAAATGTTTGCCATGGACTAGATGGACTGAAGGGCCTGTTTCCATGCTGTACTTTTCTATGACTCTAAGTGTTGCCACATGTTTCAACACCAGCAATAGAATGCCCACAATGCTTGGTGAGAAAGACATTACAGAAGATTATTTTATTGAGACCGTAATCAAGGATGGAGAGCATGACTTGGTTGAAAAAAAAAGCTGCTAGAGGAACAAGAAACTCAATGACTCAGACACCACCTTGGAGGCTTAGAGGGTGCTGACATTTTGGATTGAGAAACTACATTTCCACAGTCTCCATCAGCACAAGTGCACTACAAGCCTGTGAGCTTAATCCTCTGCTCTACTCACTTCATACTTATGACTGTGTGGCTAAGCACAGCTCCAATGCCATATTCAAGTTTGTTAACAACACCACTGTTGTAGGCTGAATCAAAGCTGGAGACAAATCAGTATATAGAATGGAGATTAAAAATCTGGCTGAGTGGTGCCACAAAACCATCCTCTTACTCAATATTGGCAAGACCAAACCAGAGGAACATGGGCTACTCTTCACTGGGGATCAGAGGTAGAGTGTGTCAGCAACTTTAAATTCCTCTACGTTATTATTTCGGATGGCCTGTCTTGGGCCATCACGTTAAGTGCAATTATGAAGAAAGTACCGCATTGCCTCTACTTCCTTAGAAGTTTGCTGAGATTTGGCATGACATCTGTTATGGTTATTGATTTACTGAATGCGTCCCCAAGAAAATGAATTTTGGGGTTGTATATGGTCACATTTATGTACGTTGATAATAAATTTACTTTTAACTCTGAATATTAAGACTGATGGTATAAAAGGGAGAAAGCCAATATAAAGTGGTGAGGGGGATGGCTGGAAAGCTGGATCGATGAGCAGATGGGATGGGAGGTGATTGGTAAAGTCAAAGGGCTACAGATGATAGAATCTAATGATAACAGGGTAATGAGTGGTCCTATAGACAGGGGGAATATGCAAGAGAGATGGGAACAAGGGTGGGGAAGGGATAGGAGATCATGGGGAGTGTGGAATTGGAATTCATCCTCTCACTGGGGACATTCCCTTCAGAAATGGATCCTTGACTTCCTAACCACCAGATTGGTGGTTAACATTTCTACCATGATTATTGTCAACCCTGGCACCCCACAAGGCTCCCTCAGCTCTCTGTTACAAACAGCGAAGGAAGCAAACCTAAATGCAGGGCACAGGCACGGAGACTGAGTTTAGATGTTAACTCAGACGTAAACGCCAAATAGCAAGCAGGAGGGATCTTGACAAGGAGTCCTGATATGGTATCTTGACACAGAGCCTTGACTCAGAGAAACAGAGTCTCATAGGTCAACCTTGGAACTGGAGCTAAACTTAGAACAAACGGTTCTAAGTGGTCGAGGAATGCAGTTACTCACAGGAAAAAGACCAATGAACTGGCGACTAGTGGTTGTAAAGCCAGGGTTCCTAGGCTGCAGGTCTTGATAGAAACCAGGTGTGCCATCATCAAAGAGAATTAGCAGTAAATGGGACATTAACAGTCGGTATCAAGGCATAATCAAAGGAAATTAGGAGCAAGATAGGGAATTAACAATCAGGACCATGACACTCTCCCCTTTGCTCCCGGTGACTAGATTCTGCTACACGTTTGCAGATGATACCACTGGAGTGGGCCACATCTCAAATAACGGTGTGTCAGAATACAAGAAGGAGATAGAGAGCCTAATGAGACGGTGACAGGCCAGCACCTTTGTCTCAGTGTCAGATAAAGGAAAGAATACATTGCCTCTGCTTGAGGAAAATATTCTCACCACATTTAAGTATCTAAATGAGCTTGTGAATCACCGAAGCAGAGAAAGCTACAAACCAGGGGCTAGTAAATAATCCTGATGAAGGGTCTCGGCCCGAAACGTCGACAGCGCTTCTGCCTATAGATGCTGCCTGGCCTGCTGCATTCCACCAGCATTTTGTGTGTGTTGTGGCTAGTAAATAATGATGGTTACTGCACAAAAGTGCCTAATCGTCGCTGGAACAGAGTGTGTCAAAGAGTCACTTTCTTTGTTTTCTGACAATGACTCAAGAAACTGCCCAACCCTTTAATCGTTTGTTAAAGTTTAAATGACTCTGGAAAATAAATTGTTATAGTCAGTCATACAGCACAGGAACAGGCCCTTCAGCCCAAAATGTTGTGCTGAACCAAGAAAATTTGTTCAATGGTTCAATTTAATATCAGAGAATGTATACATTATACAACCTGAAATTCTTACTCTTCACAGACATCCATGAAACAGAAGGGAACCCCAAACAATGAATAACAGAAAAAATAGAACCCCAAAGCCCCCTCCCCCTCCAACACACATGCAGCAGCAAAGCATTACCCCTCCCCCCACTTGTTTCAGCAGGAAGCAACAGTGTTCACTATCCACCAAATAATCAATGGCAAAGCTCCCAAAGACAGGTCATGATCTGGAGAGGGAGATAGAGAGAAAGACAGAGAGGGGGAAGGAGGGAGAGAAACTGAGAGAGACGGGGAGAGAGGGAGGGAGGAAGGAAGAGGGAAAGAGGGAGGGAGAGAGGGAGAATATCCTTCCACTTCCTCACATTCATTGGTCCATAGCAACCCAAATGCCCCATCTAAACAAATCCCATTTGCCTTGTAATTCATTCACATGTCCAAATGCTTTGTTTCTAAATGTTACTGTAGCTGCCTTGATCATTTCCTCTGGTAGCTTATTCCATATATGTACTGTGCTCTGTGTTGTACCTTCAGATCCTGATAAATCTTTCCTCTTTCAGCTTAAACTTACGGCCTCCATTTTTTGTTTTCATAACTCTGGGGAAAAGAGCCAGTACATCACTTTATCTGCACACCTCACAATTTTATAAACCTCTGTCTGCACCCCTCCAAACAGAAATAATCTTGGTCAATCCAACCTCTCTGCATAACCAAGCCCCTCAAGATCTGTCAATGTCCTTATACATCTTTTCTGCTTTCTCTCCAGTTTTCCCTACAGTGGGGGAACCAAAATTGAACACAACAGTTCATACTACCTCTCCAATGCAACATAACATCCTCACTTCTCAACTCAATCCCCCAACTGAAGATGACCAGTGTATCAAAAGCCTTCTTCACCATTGACTGTCTGTGACTCCATTTTCAGAGAAGCGTGTACTTTGTACAGTTAGATAATAACTCCTGCCTAGTCAGGGTAGTAGAGCTAGGGGGAAAAGGCAGGTAGGTAATAGAGTTGAGGCTACTGTCCTATCAGCTGAGAGGGAAAATGGAATCAGCCATGATGAAATGGTGGAGTAGAGTTGATGGGCCAAATGGCCTAATTCTGCTCCTATTTCTTATGATCTTGTTGAATTGTGGCGCAGGCTCGGCGAATCAGATGACCAACTCCTGCTCCTGATTCTTTTGTAACTGAACCCCAAGATCTCTGTTGTACAACCACTCCCCAGGGTCCTGCTGTTCACTGTGAAAGTTCTACTTTGATTTGACTTTCCAAACTGCAACAGCTTGCACTCATTTGAATTAAACTCCATTTGCCAATCCTTAGTTCACTTACCCAGCTAATTAAGATCCCTGATAATTTTTGATAACCACCTTCACTGTTGACAAAAAATACTTATTTTAGTGTCCTCTGCACCTTTATGAAACATATCCTGCACATTTTCATCCAATTATTGACCTAAGACCTTATGACATCAGAACAGAATTAAGCCATTCGGCCCATTGAGCCTGCGCCATCATTTCATTATGGCTGATTTATTTTCCCTGTCAACCCCATTCTCCTGCCTTCTCCCCAAACCCTTAGATGCTCTGACAAATCAAGAACCTATCAACCTCCATTTTAAATATATTCAATGACTTGGTCTCCACAACTGTCTGTGGCAATGAATTCCACAGATTCACCACCATAAGGCTAAAGAAATTCCTTCTTATCTCTGTTCTAAATGGATGTCCCTCTATTCTGTGCCCTCTGGTCTTAGATTCCCCCACTATAGAAAATACCCTCTCCACATCCATTTTATCCATGTCTTTCAATTTTCAAAAGGTTTCAATGAGATTCCACTTTATTCTTCTATTCTCCAGTGAGTACAGGCACAGAGCCATCAAACACTCCTCAAATATTACCCCTTTCATTGGTGGATTCATTCTCTAGACCCTCCTCTGGACCCTCTCCAATGCCAGCATGTCTTTTCTTAGATAAGGAGCTCAAAACTGCTCACACTGCTCATAGTGCGGTCTGACCAATGCCTTATCAAGCCTCAGTATTACATCCTTGCTTTTATATCCTAATCTGCTCCTCTCGAAATGAATGCTAACATTGCATTTGCCTTCCTCACCACTGATTCAACCTGAAAATTAACTTTCAGGGAATCCTGTACGAGCGCTCCCAAAGTCCCTCAGCACCTAGAAACATAGAAAACCTACAGCACAATACAGGCCCTTCAGCCCACAAAGCTGTGCTGAACATGTCCTTACCTTAGAAATTACCTAAGGTTACCAATAGCCCTCTATTTTTCTGAGCTCCATGTAACTGTCCAGGAATCTCTTAAAAGACTCTATCGTATCCGCCTCCACCACCATCGCTGGCAGCCCATTCCATGCACTCACCACTCTCTGCGTAAAAAACTTGCCCCTGACATCTCCTCTGTACTTCCAAGCACCTTAAACCTGTGTCCTCTTGTGGCAACCATTTCAGCCCTGGGAAAAAACCTCTGACTATCCACACAATTAATGCCTCTTATCATCTTATACACCTCTATCAGGTCACCTCTCATCCTCCATTGCTCCAAGGAAAAAAGATCGAGTTCACTCAGCCTATTCTCATAAGGTATGCTCCCCAATCCAGGCAACATCCTTGTAAATCTCCTCTGCAACCTTTCTATGGCTTCCACATCCTTCCTATAGTGAGGCGACCAGAACTGAGCACAATACTCCAAGTGGGTTCTGAGCAGGGTCCTATATAACTGTAACATTACCTCTTGGCTCCTAAACTCAATCCCACGATTGATGAAGGCCAATGCACCACACGCCTTCTTAACCACTGAGTCAATCTACGCAGCAGCTTTGAGTGTCCAATGGACTCAGGCCCCAAGATCCCTCTGATCCTCCATACTGCTGAGAGTCTTACCATTAGTACTGTATTCTGCCATCATATTTGACCTACCAAAATGAATCACCTCACACTTTTCTGGGTTGAACTCCATCTGCCACTTCTCAGCCTAGTTTTGCATTCTATCAATGTCCTGCTGTAACCTCTGACAGCCCTCCACACTATCCACAATACCCCCAATCTTTGTGTTGTCAGCAAATTTACTAACTTTTGAATTTACTCCCCATTTAAAAAATAGTCTATACCTTTATTCCTTCTACCAAAGCGCATGACCCTACACTATATTCCATTTGCTCCTTCTTGCCCATTCTCCCAATTGGTGTAAGTTCTTCTGCAGACTTGCTGCTTCCTCAACACCACTTACCCCTCTACCTATCATCTGCAATCTTGGCCACAAAACCATCAATTCTGTCATCCAAATCATCAACAAATAACGTGAAAAGTAGTGGTCCCAATACCGACCCCTGTGCAACATTGTATAATAATAATAATAAATAAATAATAGATATTGAGAGCATGAGTCGTAGAGTCCTTCAAAGTGAGTCCATAGGTTGTGGAATCAGTTCAGTGTCGAGGTGACCAAAGTTATCCACTCTAGTTCAAAAGTCTGATGGTTGAGGGGTAATAACTGTTCCTGAACCTGGTGGTGCGAGTCCTGTGGCTCCTGTACTTTCTTCCTGATGGCAGCAGTGAAACGAGGGTATGATCTGGGCGGTGAGGGTCCTTGATGATGGATGCTGCTTCCTTGTGACAGCGTTTCGTGCAGATGTGCTCAATGGTGGGGAGGGATTTACCAATGATGGACTGGTAAATCCACCAATTTTTGCAGGCTTTTCCATTCAAGGGCATTGGTGTTCCATACCAGGCCATGATGCAATCAGTTAGTATACTCCCCACTGCATATCTATAAAAGATTGTCAAAGTTTTAGATGTCATGCCAGATCTTTGTAAACTTCTAAGAAATTAGAGGCACTGCCATGCTTTTGTAATGGTACTTCTCTGGTACGCAGGACAGATCCTCTGAAATGGTAATATCGAGGAATTTAACACTACTGACTCTTTCCACCTCTAATCTTCTGACAAGGACTGGCTCATAGACCTTCAGTTTCCTCCTCTTGTAGTTAATAATCTGCTTCTTGGCCTTGCTGACTGATGCACCATCAATAACTCTGAGACGTGGGTTAAGGTAGGCTTTTATTGGCTGGAAGAAAGCACAAGCAGCAAGTGACCATCACACAACATCCTGGAGACTGAGGAAGGGTCTGTGGCTCCAATCGCCTTTATACTGGGGTCTGTGGGAGGAGCCACAGGAGCAGTCAGCGGTGGGGGGGGGTGTCCAGATAGGTATATGTAGTTCACCACACTGACATTGAGTAGAGGTTGTTGTTGAGGTGTCATTGGCCAGATTTTCAATCTCCCTCCTGTATGCTGATTCATCACCACATTTGATTTGGCCGATGACAGTTGTGTCAATGGCAAACTTAAATACGACATTGGAGCTGTACTTAGTCTCACAGTCATGAGTGTAAAGTGAGTAGAGCTGGAGCTAAGCACAGTCTTATGGTGCACCTGTGCTGATGGAGATTGTAAAGGAGATGTTGCCAGTCTGGACCTACTGGGATATGCAAGTGAGGAAATCAAGGATTCAGTTGCACAGGGAAGTATTGAAGTCAAGGTTTTGGAGTTAATGATTAGTCTTAAGGGGATGATAGTGTTGAAGGCAGAGCTGTAGTCAATAAAGAGCATCCTGACGTATGCCTCTTCATTGTCCAGATATTCCAAGGTTGAGTGAAGAGCCAAGGAAATGGCATCTGGTGTTGATCTGTTGTGACAGTACACAATTTCTCATGCAACCTTACCTCTTGCTGTGAAGGCTGACTCACAATTTGCCCTAATTGCTTGCTGGAAGTGCACTTTGTCCTTCAGTGACCTGTATACAATATACTCAGGTGTGTTCAAACATCATTACCTCTCTCTCTCTCACCATTTAATTAATACTACGGCCTATATATGGAGCAAATTCTTCCATAATTACTTCATTAGATTGTTACATGCTTTTCCAATTTTTTTGTTACATGTCAGATTCAGCATTACAACTATTTCTACAAATAATTCCTCACAACGTTCTCTGAAGGTAAGGAAGTGACTGGGAGAGGGGATGTGGTTGCTGGAGATGGAATAACGGGTCAGGAACTCTCTCAAAGGGAATGATTGATTCTGTTTTTTTGTGGAAGCTAACCAAACTGTTAACAAATTAGGTGGCACGCATTGTGATTGGTGTTCAGAGTTCAAGGTGTATTGCTATAACAGCGCCAGAGACCTGGGTTCAATTCTCGCCTCTGTACGTTCTTCCCATGACATTGGTTTTCCTCTGATTTCCTCCCACATTACAAGGACATTCATATGGGTAAATTAAGGACATGCTAAAGTGGTGTCAGAAGTACGGTGACACTGGTGGGCTCCCAGCATATCCTTGGACTGTGTTGGTTGTAGACATAATGGTGCATTTCACTGTATGCTTCAATGTACATTATCTTATCTTTAAAACTAAGGGTCATTACTTTGTTCAATTTTTCAATACAAAAGAAGACCAAGTCATTGAAAATATCAGGAGTTTGTTTCATTTCTGCATTGCAAAAACAATGGAGATGTGGGGGAAGAAAGTGGGACGTCTTTAGCACGGCCAACCTTATCAAAGTCAGTCCAATTTACATGAAATAGACAGATAGATACTTTATTGATCCCAAGGGGAATTACAATGTCACAGTAGCATTACCAGTGCATATTATAAAAGTAAGAAAGAATAAAAAAAAGTAACCACAAACAGGCCAATGGGAGGGGCCCATCACTTCCCGGCTGTAGGTTGACTCATTATAGAGCCTAATGGCTGAGGGTAAGAATGAACTCATATAGCACTCTTTGGAGCAGCATAGTTGTCTTAGTCTGTTACTGAAAGTTCTCCTCTGTTCAGCCAAGGAGGCATGTAGAAATTAGAAACATTGCCCAGAATTGCCGGGATTTTCCGTAGAGTCCTTTGTTCTACCACAGCCTCCAGTGTGTCCAGTTTGACTCCTATACGAGAGCCAGCCTTTCTCATCAGTTTATTGAGCATGTTGGCATCTCCCATGTTGATGCCATTGCCCCAGCACAACACCGTATAGAAGATTTAACAGGCGACACCACTGGCAGAACATGTGAAATTTAACAAGGGCTTAATTTTATTTGTCAAATAAGTGTGTGTATGTGCGTGGGGACAGCGATTAAACAGTCCGACTTTCAGGAGCCTTTCCCGGCGGACACAAACCCCGTCCAAAAAAGAACGAATCCCAAGGACCAATGCCACTGCATCCGCCCCCGACCTTTCACCCCTGACCCTAGCGGACGTGGCCACCGTTGTGGAACAGTTGTGAAGCGGCGGCGCGGTGGACTCTGATTGGTTGATAAAAGGATTATACGCAATGACGTATATCCTCCTCGCCCCAACGGTGTGGGAATTCCGCTGCGGAGTCAAAATACTCGGCTCCTGCTCCGGCTCAGGTGGGTCTTGGGGGGGATCGGTCAGTCCGGAGTCAAGGTTCCAGGGGTTGGGGGTCCGGTCAGTCCGGAGGCCAGGCTCCAGGGGTCGGGGGACCGGTCAGCTCGGAGTCCAGGCTCCGGGGAACCGGTCAGTCCGGAGTCCAGGCTCCAGGAATCGGGGGACCGGTCAGTCCGGAGTCCAGGTTCCAGGGGTTGGGGGTCCGGTCAGTCCGGAGGCCAGGCTCCAGGGGTCGGGGGACCGGTCAGTCCGGAGTTCAGGCTCCAGGGGTCGGGGGACCGGTCAGTCCGGAGTCCAGGCTCCAGGGGTCGAGGGACCGGTCAGTCCGGAGTCCAGGCTCCAGGGGTCGAAGGACCTGTCAGTCCGGAGTCCAGGCTCCAGGGGTCGGGGGACTGGTCAGTCCGGAGTCTAGACTCTCGGAGTCTGTGTTGGGACTGGGGGACCGATCGGTCCGGACTCTGGGGCTGGGACCGGGGAGTGGGGTGTGGAACCAATCGGTCCGGTTCCCGGCTCCAGGAATGGGTGAGCGGGTCGGAGGCACTGTTAAGCGATGGCCCTTGGGGGGAGAGAGCCCAAGGTTGTGGGCAGCGAAGGATCGGCGGGCCGGGCCTGGGGCCTCTGCGTTGTTGCTCGGTATTGGCTGCACTGCCGTCACAGTGCGGCCTAGGGGGAGGTGGAGACGCCGGAGGCTGAGCTGGGTGTCCTCTTGGCCCTAGTGCACTCGAGCCTCAGGCCTGAACCGTTGTCGTTCTGGGGTTTCAGCCTTATTAAGGAATTGTGTATTTATCAGCTCTCAGTCTATTCTCTCTACCTCGCCTAGTGTCCTGCCAGTTTCATCTTATCGCGTGAAGCCCTGTATAAATATTCCAGGTGGTAACCGAGTGAAACAGGATTTCCTCTTCCTGTTACCTGCAATCATTGATCTTGTATGAGGTTAAAAAATACAGCCTAGTAGAATCGTCGTTGCGGGAGTTGGAAAGGACTTGTCCCATTTTCCAGGCATGGAATTGTAACAGGGTGAACAAAACAGTACTCCAAAGGTGGCTTCATCGGCGTCTTGTGTAATCACAACTTAACCTCCCAACCTTGTATATTCAGTGCCCAGACTAACAAAGGCCGGCTGCCAAAATATACCTTTCAGGACCCTGTTTTCCTGTGTCTCCACTTGAAGGGAACTATGCATCTTTACTCTGTACAACAATACCCAGGGTAATTTGTTCAATGTAAAAGTGCTTCCTTGATTTGAAGTTCCAAAAGGTAATGTTTATTTGAATTAAATTCTATTTGCTATTCCTCACCCCCCCCCCCCCCACCCTGCTGATCAAGAACCCACTGCAATTCTTGATGGCACCTTTTCTACACCATCTGCAAATCTATAACTATTCCTTGTCCAGGGATGGGACTGGGGAACCAGTCGGTCTGGGCTCCAGGCTGTCAGGTTGGCTACCCCTAATCAACCGCCACGTACTGAGATACAGTGGCAATCTTTGCTTTGCATGCTGTCTGTATAGATCATTCCAAACTGAAGTACATTGAGGTTGTGCGAGAGGAAAAACAAGAGAATGCAGAATGTTGTTACAGTTACAAAGATTGTGCTGTGTGAGTAGACATGAACCACAAAGGTCAAGATGAAATCAAAAGTTCATGATTATTGTACAAGAGGTCTGTCTATGTGTCTTGTAACAGTGTATATGTCAAGCTGCTGTATCTTGTGACAAACATTCAAGGCTAAATTTCACCTGAGCCATTTCCTGGAGCGGTGAAGGCACGGAGAGAAAGTGGCTTTAGTCCTGCCTATCAAAGTAAGTTTAAAAAAAGGTGAGCTGTGTTCCTTCAATAAAGGCCAGAGATTTGGAAATTTTAAAATATAGAAAAAGTTAGGTTAAATAAGGATAAAATAAAACAATGGTGAACTAGCAAATAATATTAAAACTGCTCATAAATTGAATTGACTTTATTACTTACATCCTTCATATAAATGTGGAATTAAAAATCTTTACATCTCTATTCGAATGTGCAATTATAGTAATTTATAATATTATTTACAACAAGATAGTCAATATAACAGAAATTCAGTTGTAGCAGCATGAATTAAACAGTCTGATGTCCTGGTGGAAAAGCAGAGAATAGCTTATCTGAGATAAGCATGGGGAATGAGTGAGAAGTAAAGAAAACACAAAAGATTATTTCAGATTGAAGTTGGATTTCAAATTCAGGGCCATTTATCATATGTACATCGAAACATTGGTCACTGTACTTGGAACATTGGGAGCAGTTTTGGTGCCCTTGTCTAAGAAAAGGTGTGCTGGCATTGGAGAGGATCCAAAGGAGGTTCATGAGAAGGAAAGGGTTAATGTTTGAAGGGTGTTGGATGGCTCTGAGCCTGTGCTCACTGGAGTTTAGAAGAATAAGGGGGAATCTCATTGAATCCTACTGAATATTGCAAGGCGTAGGTAGCGTGGATGTGGAGAAGATGTTTCCTACGGTGGGGAAGTCTAGGACCAGAGAGCACAGCCTCAGAATAGAGGAATGTCCATTTAGAACAGAGATGAGGGATTTCTTTCGGTACAGGGTGATGAATCTATGGAATTCATTACCCCAGATGGTTCTAGAGGCCAAGTAAACATATTTAAAGTGGTGGTTGATAGGTTCTTGATTAGCTGGGGAGTAGGCAGGAAAATGGGGTTGAGAGGGGTAATAGATCAGACATGATAGAGGTTCAGCAGACTCAATGCTGAATGGCCCAATTTTGCTCACGTCTTGTGGAAACGTACAGTGAAATGTGCCTCTTGTGCCTAACACAGCATGCCCACTTTATTTAATCTGTCTCAGTGCGGCGGAGCTCTGAATCCGCAGTCTTTGTGTTCACGAAAATAATCACGATCACGATTGAAAATAAAGTGGAAATAGTAAAGCGATCAGAAAGAGGTGAAATGCCATTGGTCATTGCAAAAGCATTAGGCTACAGTCGGTCAACGATCAGAACAATTTTAAAGGATGAAGTGAGAAAAGCCCTGCCCTGATGAAAGCTACAATTATTACTAAGCAACGCAGTGGTTTAATTATTGGGTTTTGGGTTTTTGATCCTCCACATCAACCAGGCACAGATGGAGAGTGCGCTCAGGAGCGATCTGTCACTGGATCTAACTTGGGAACTTCCAAGTTCCGAGCTGAAACATACGTTCTTAAGTGTTTTATATGCACAGAAAGGTAAAATATATACTATATACTAAGACAAACATTTGACTGACACTAAATAATACCGGATGTACCTGTTCCGACTGACTTAGTAAGAGATCTTCCAATTCTTTTTCGATCCCGATCCACGATAACCTACGCATATCCTCCTGTATACTTTAAATCATCTCTAGATTACTTTAATACCTAATACAATGTAAATACAATGTAAAATAGTTGTTATATTGCATTGTTTAGGGAATAATGACAAGAAAAAAAAGTCTCTACATGCTCGAACAACAAGTGTTGGAAGAGCACTTCCGGGTTTTCTCGATTCACGGTTGGTTGAATTCGTGCATGCGGAACTCATGGATAAGGAGGGTCAACTGTATAATGGCCACATACACAAAACAGACTGGAGTGGTCTTGTCTCTGCGCATGACTGCACAAGGAGACAAGCATCCTGAAACACTAGCTGGCTAACTTCGAGAAGAAATATTGCTCAGCATTGAATAACAAAATTAGCACATCTGTTGATCATCAAGGTTTCTTGCAGAAAAAAACAGCCTGCTATGTTTAACCCTTTACATACATTATCAGCGTCTCAAGTTCCAGCCTCACCAACTTTGATCTTCTGTATCGACCCCAGGACCTGCTAACGAAGGGACATCAAAGTCCAGTCTTCAAACTTCAGACTCACTGACCTAGGAGGGGGATCATTGACCCTTGTGTTTCCTGCCTGCACTGACCTCCAATTCCAACACCTACTGACCTGTGGGGGTGGGGGGGGGGGGTGGTATCATCAACATGGTCTACGTCCTCAGCACTTGCCAGCCTGACTTCCATGCACAGGGATCTCTGTATACTTCCCACATAGCCCAAAGGTCATCATTATGTAATCCTCTTATCATAGAAAACCAAGTTGGTTCCTTTGGGATATAGAGTATTATTCCAAACACAAGCCCACATATTCCTTTTCTATGGTATAGTTGTGAATTTGATTTGACCAATCTTCATATAACCTTGTATTCTGCAACTTCTACATCACAAAGGTATGTGGCTTAGTTTGGTCCCTGAACTGGACATTATCCCTTGTGTAGATAAGCAGTTGAGGAGGTGTTAAAAATGCAGGAACAACAGAATACAGAGGAGAAGTGTGTGTGGGAGTGGGATTGCTCTGTTGAATTGGTATAGAAACGAGTCGGTCTCAGAAAAGTACAGCACAGAAGCAGGCCCTTTGGCCCATCTACTCCATGCTGAACCATTCAAACTATTTACTCCCACCCCCATCTACCTGCACAAGGACAATAACCCCAGGGCCAGATGGTCTGCATCCCAGAGTGCTTAAGGAAGTAGCCCAAGAAATAGTGGATGCATCCAGTGATAATTTTTCAAAACTCTTTAGATACTGGGATTAGTTCCTGAGGATTGGAGGGTGGCTAATGTAATCCCACTTTTAAAAAATGGAGCGAGAGAGAAACCGGGGAATTATAGACCGGTTAGCCTAACATTGGTGGTGGGGAAAATGCTAGAGTCAGTTATCAAAGATGTGATAACAGCACATTTGGAAAGCGGTGAAATCATCGGACAAAGTCAGCATGGATTTGTGAAAGTAAAATCATGTCTGATGAATCTTATAGAATTTTTTGAGGATGTAACTACTAGAGTGATAGGGGAGAACCAGTAGATGTGGTATATTTGGATTTTCAAAAGGCTTTTGACAAGGTCCCACACAGGAGATTAGTGTGCAAACTTAAAAGCACACGGTATTGGGGGTATGGTATTGATGTGGATAGAGAATTGGTTGGCAGACAGGAAGCAAAGAGTGGGAATAAATGGGACCTTTTCAGAATGGCAGGCAGTGACTAGTGGGGTACTGCAAGGCTCAGTGCTGGGACCCCAGTTATTTACAATATATATTAATGATTTAGACGAGGGAATTAAATGCAGCATCTCCAAGTTTGCGGATGACACGAAGCTGGGCGGCAGTGTTAGCTGTGAGGAGGATGCTAAGAGGATGCAGGGTGATGTGGTTAGGTTAGGTGAGTGGGCAAATTCATGGCAGATGCAATTTAATGTGGATAACTGTGAGGTTATCCATTTGGTGGCAAGAACAGGAAAACAGATTATTATCTGAATGGTGGCCGATTAGGAAAAGGGGAGGTGCAATGAGACCTGGGTGTCATTGAAAGTGGGCATGCAGGTACAGCAGGCGGTGAAAAAGGCGAATGATATGTTGGCAGTCATAGCAAGAGGATTCGAGTACAGGAGCAGGGAGGTTCTACTGCAGTTGTACAAGGCCTTGGTGAGACCACAACTGGAGTATTGTGTGCAGTTTTGGTCTCCTAATCTGAGGAAAGACATTCTTGCCATAGAGGGAGTACAAAGAAGGTTCACCAGATTGATTCCTGGGATGGTAGGGCTTTCATATGAAGAAAGACTGGATCGACTAGGCTTATACTCACTGGAATTTAGAAGATTGAGGGGGGATCTTATTGAAACGTATAAAATTCTAAAGGGATTGGACAGGCTAGATGCAGGAAGATTGTTTCCGATGTTGGGGAAGTCCAGAACGAGGGGTCACAGTTTAAGGTTAAAGGGGAAGCCTTTTAGGACCGAGATGAGGAAAAACTTCTTCACACAGAGTGGTGAATCTGTGGAATTCTCTGCCACAGGAAACAGTTGAGGCCAGTTCATTGGCTATATTTAAGAGGGAGTTAGATATGGCCCTTGTGGCTAAAGGGATCGGGGTATAGAGAGAAAGCAGGTACAGGGTTCTGAGTTGGATGATCAGCCATGATCATACTGAATGGCGGTGCAGGCTCGAAGGGCGAAATGGCCTACTCCTGCACCTATTTTCTATGTTTCTATCTATGTTTTTTTAACCCTCCATATCCCCTACTGTCTATGTTCAAACTAATCTTAAATGTGAAATTGAGCTTGCATGCACCACTTGAGCTGGCAGCTTGTTCCACCCTCTCACCACCCTCTGAGTGAAGAAGTTTCCCCTCATGTTCCCCTAGACTTTTTGTTTTTCACCCTTAACCCATGACCTGTAGTGGTAGTCCCACCTAACCTTAGTGGAAAATGGCCTACTTGTATTTACCCTATCTATACCATCATAATTTTGTATACCTCTATCAAATCTCCTCTCAATCTTCTACTTTCCAAGGAATAAAATCCTAACCTATTCAATCTTTCCTTATAACTTAGGCCCTCCAGTCCTTGCAACATTCTTATAAATTTTCTCTGTGGTCTTTCAACCTTGTTTACATCTTTCCGTTAGGTAGGTGACCAAAACTGCACATAATACTCCAAATTGGGCCTCACCAATATCTTGTACAACTTCAACAGAACATCCATCTTTTATACTTCGATCGATGAAGGTCAATGTTCCTAAAGCTTTCTTTATGACCTGATCTAACCGTGATGCTACTTTCAATGAATTATGGATCTGTATTCTCAGATCTATTTGTTCTACCACATTCCTCAGTGCCTGGCCGTTCTCTGTGTAAGACCTGCCCTGGTTGGTCCTATTGAAGTGCAAAACCTAATACTTGTCTGCATTAAATTCCATCTGCCATTTTTTTTTTTAGCCTATTTTTCTAGCTGGTCCATCTCCCTCTTCAAACCACGATAGCCTTCCTCACTCTTCACTACACCCTGAATTTTGGTGTCATCTGCAAATTTGATGATTCAGTTATCACATTATCATCCAGCTCAGTGATATATATGATAAACAACACTGGACCCAGCACTGATCACCACTAGTCACAGTTCTCCAATCAGGGAGGCAGCTATCTACTACCACTTTCTGGCTTCTCCCAGAAAGCAAATGTCTTAGCCAACCTCATCTTGAATGCCGAGCGACTGAACTTTCTTGACCAACCTCCTGTGTGGGACCTTGTCAAGTGCCTGGCTAAAGTCCATGTAGACAGCATCCACTGCCTTGCCTTCATCTACTTTCCTGGTATCTTCCTTGAAGACTCTGTAACATTAATTAGACATGACCTACCACGCACAAAACCATGCTGTCTATTAGTCCATGTCTATCCAAATACTCATAGCTGGTTCCTTGGAATACCTTTCAATAACTTTCTATGTTGTGAGGAAAATATTGGAAAAAAAAATCACAGGAAATTATAATGGGAATAGACATAGTTAAAGGGTAAGCACCCGTGGATAACATGGTGCAAGTATTTTCATCAGGATTTTTCTAGTTCCTTCTCCATCCTCTAATATAATATTGTACTTCTCTCAATCACTTCTGGCAGCTCAGTGTGGTGGTAGAGGCAGAGACATTAGGGCATTCATGAAACCCTTGGATGGGCACATTGATGACAGGAAATGGAGGTCTACGTGGAAGGAAAGGGCTAGATTGGTCTTGGATTAAGTCAAAGGTTGGCACAACATTGTGGGGTGAAGGCTCTTTCCTGAGCTGTTGTGTTGTATGTTAAATTGACTTTCACTTTTATTGGCCATTGCTATCCTGGTGAAAAAGGCACTGACTGTCCACTCTGTCTCTGCATCTTATAATCTTATACACTGCTATTGTTGCCTCTCATCCTCCTTCGCTCCAAAGAGAAAAACCCAGGCTCACTCAACCTTTCCACACAATACATGCTCTCTAATCCAGAAGGCATCCTTGTAAATCTCCTCTGCATCCTCTCTAATTCTACCACATCCTTCTTATAATGAGATGAACAGAACATGACTAGAGTTTTAAAGATAAAGGTTAGCTTTATTTGTCACATATACATTGAAACATACAGTTAAATGGGTCGCTTATGTCAAGTCAAATCAGCAAAGCTTATGGTGTGCAGTCTGCAAGTGTTGCCACACTTCCATTACCAAAATAGCATAGCCACAACACTATAACCCTAACTGTATGTCTTTGTAATATGTGAGGAAACCCACACTGTCATGGGGAGAACATTTAGACAGCAGCAGGGATTTTATACTGATCTTACAGTTGCCACTGTAAAAGTGCACTAACTGCTATGCTGTGGTACCACAATTTTATAGAGCTGCAGCATTCTCTTACAGCTCATGAACTCAATCACAAGACTAATGAAGGACAACAAACCATCTGCCTTAGCCACCCTATTGACGTGTGCAGCAGCCTTGAGGGTTTTATGGACTTGGAGCACCCCCCCCCCCCAAAAGATCCCTCTGTTCTACCACCCTGCTAAAAATACTGTGATTAACTTTGTACTTGCTTTCATGTTTGACCTTCCAAAGTGTATCACTTCATATTTAGCTGGATTAAACTTCTCAGCCTAGCTCTGCATCCTGTTGTAACGTATGACAACCTTCTACACTATCCACATCACCAACCTTCGTGGCAACTGCAAACTTGTTAGCTCACCCCTTCCACTTCCTCATCCAAAATCACAAAGAGCTGGGATCTCTGAACAGATCCCTGAGGAATACCATCGATCACTGACCTCTAAGCAGCATACGTGTCATCTACTACCACCTTGTACCTCCTATGTGCAAGGCAATTTCAAATTCACGCTGCCAAGTTTCCATGGCTCCCATGCCTCATGTCATTTTGGATGAGCCTTCCATGGGATCATTGTCAAAATCGTTACGGAAGTCCTTGTACACTGTATCCATTGCTCAATCTTCATCAGTGTGCCTTGTCACATCCTCAAAAAACAATTAAATCAGGCCTGTGAGTCATGCCCTGCCCCTCATAAAGTTATGCTGATCGGTAATAAGAATACACTTCTCCAAGTGCTCAAATCCTGTTGCTAAGAGTCCTCATTAGTTTGCCCATCACTGATGTAAAACTCATTGGTCTATAATTCTCAGTGTTCCTCTTTTTGAACTAAGGAATAACATTTCCAGCCTCCCAATGCTCTGGTATTACTCTTGTGGCCAGTGAAGATGCAAAGGTCATTGCTAAAGGCACAGCGATATCTCCCCTCACTTCATATAGTAATTTAGGGCATATTCTGCCTGGCCCAGGAAATTATCATTTCTAAACTTTTTCAAAAGCTACAACACTGCTTCTTTTCCTGACAACATCCTTCAGTACATTAATGTGTTCAGCATTTTTCCGGGTCCCTTTTCCTGGTGAATATTGAATAAAAGTATTCATCAGTTACCCACATTACCTCCTATGACATCAGGAACACGTTTCCCACATTATCCCTGATTAGTCCTGCCCTCACTCCAGTCACCATCCTCCTCTTCACTTTCTTTTTGATACTATTATGTTCATGTCTTTTGCTTTTTTCATGCCTTTTCTCAGAGATTTCATTCATTATTGCTGCCTCTTCCACTTTACCTGTCTTTTAAAAATTTAAACTCATTTTGAACATCTTCAAAGTAGAAAGTTATAAATTACAATTTATTCTGTTGTGATGCTGTGCAGCCATTCATAATCTGAATTAATCAGTTACATCTTGTGTATAATATTTCAGAAAATTTTACAATTAATACAAGGTAACTGAGAAATTAATAGCAGGGTTATCCAAATTAATCATTTTGCCAAATGTGTTTCCAAGTAATTGGGTTATGTAGCTATTTGAATTTTGTAGATTTTAATTTTAGAAAGTAATGAAGATGAAAGTAATTAAGATGACTCCTATTGTTTCTCTGCAGGTTTCCATCAAATAAAACATAACCATGAAAAATCAAGATTCTGAGAGTAAGTTCAGCCCATCTGCTGATGGTGTTGAGGCTGAATTAGTTAGAGTCGCAGGTGCAGAATCTTTTGGAGGAGAGGATGACCTAAGGGTTGAATCTGCTGGACTGGAAACCGTTTGTCAAACAATTGAAAAATCTAGTGGCCAGAATGGGCTTGTTGAAAACCATGATAATGTCGAAGTCTGTGAAGAGGTTCTGAAACGAGCAGCAGGAAATGATGGTGAGGAATCATTTATTGTCCAAGGGACGTCAGCTGCAGAGAGCTTGAACAGCCTCCAGCCTGAGTCTTCGACATCTGATGTCTCAGATGAGCTTAGCCGACAGCTAGAAGACATTCTGAACACTTACTGCTGTAATCTGCCAGACCACAGTTCTTCTGTGCAGTCTGAGGAATCACCAGAAATGGAAGAGCTTGAAAAGTGTGCCAACAGCGAGCCACTCAGGAATGGTGTGCGGGAGATAGAGTGTGGAGAGATGAGTGAAGAGATTGAGAAAGTGGTGAAGGCTGAGGTTCGTGTCAAAGAGAATGGAGATGTCCAGAACAACAAGGACCTGAAAAAAGCTCCAGAAAAAAAGAAAACCAAAGCATTGGGTGAGCTAAATTTCTCCTAGTTAAAGTAATGCAAGTTCTCTTGTTTAAAATTTGCATGTTTATTTTTCTCAGTTAAGAGAAAAATCAATGAAATGCTGACAGTGATTGTCATAGAAACAAAGAAAAGTACAGCAGAGAAACAGGCCCTTTGGCCCATCCAGTCTGTGCTGAACCATTTAAACTGCCTCCTCCTATTGACCTGCACCAGGACTGTAGCCCTGTAGACCCCTACCATCCATATACCTATCCAAATTTCTTTTAAATGTTGAAATCGAGCTTGCATGCACCTTTTGTGCTGGCAGCTCATTCTACACTCCCACAGCCCTCTGAGTAAAGAGGTTTCTCCTCATGTTCTCTCAAAATGTTCAGTTTCCACTCTTATTCCATGACATCTAGTTATAGTCCCATGCAGACTCAGTGGGAAAAAGCCTGCTTTCATTTGCCCTATCTACGCTCCTCATAATTTTGTATACCTCTATCAAATCTCCTCTCAATTTTCTACATTCCAATGAATAAAGTCCCAACCTATTCCATCTTTCCTTATAACTTGTGTCCTCCAGACCTGGCAACATCCTTGTAAATTTTCTTGGTCTCTGTTCAACCTGACTCACAATTTTCCAATAGGTAGGTGATCAGAACTGCACACAGTACTTCAAGTTGGGCCTCACCAATGTCTTACGCAACTTCAACATAACAGCTCATCTCCTGTACTCTGTACATTGATTTATGAAAGCCAATGTGCCAAAGGCTTACTTTACAACCCTATCTACCCATAATGTCACTTTCAATGTACGTTTGTATTATGGACTTGTATTCTAAGATCCCTTTGATCTACCACACTCCTCAGTGCGCTAATGTTCACTGTGTGAGACCTACCTTGGCTGGTCCTACCGAAATGCAGACAAGCAAGGTGTTGCACTAAGTTTCATCTACCATTTTCTCCGCCCATTTTTCCAACTGATCCAGGTCCCTCTGCAAGCTATAATAGCTTTCTTTGCTGTCCACTATGCCCCCAATCTTAGTGTTATCCGCAAATTTGCTGATTCAATTAACCAGATTATCATCTAGATCATTGATATAGATGACAAAAACCAATGGACTCAGCATACCTGCGGCAAACCGCTGGTCACAGTCCAGTCAGTGAAGCAACCAACTGCTGTCTGGCTTTCCCACAAAGCCAATGTCTAATCCAATTTACAACCTCATCTTGAATGCCGAGCAACTGAACCTTCCTAACCAACTTCCCATGCCGGATGTTTTCAAGTGCCTTGATAAAGTCCATGTAGACAATATCTACTTTATTGCCTTCATCAATTTTCCTGGTAACTCCCTCAAAAAACTCTTTTAAGATTGGTTAGACATGACCTACCGTGCACAAAGTCATGTTGACTATCCTTAATCATTCTCTGTCTATTCAAATACTCATGTATCTGGTTCCTTGGAATACATGCCAGTAACTTCCCTGCTACCGATGTCGGACACATTGGCCTATAATTCATGGTTGAAATTTGGAGCTTTTTTAAACAGTGGAACAACATTGGCTCTCCTCCACTCCTCTGGTGCCTCACCTTTTGTAAGGATGAATTAACTGTTTCTGCTAGGACCCCTGTAATTTCTGCACTTGCCTAAATCAAGTTCCAAAGGAACACCTTGTCAGGCTCTGGGGATTTGTCCACCCTAATTTGCCTTAAGATTACAAGCACCTGCTCCTCTATAATCCACAACCTCACTGCTGCTTTGCCTCACTTCTATAAATTCTGTGTCCATCTCCTGAGTAAAATGCAGATGCATAAAATCCATTTAACCATATATAACCATATAACAATTACAGCACGGAAACAGGCCATCTCGGTCCTTCTAGTCCGTGCCGAATGCTTACTCTCTTCTAGAGATTTAAGATTTCCCCCATCTCTTTTGACTCCACATAGATTACCATTCTGATCTTCCAGAGGACCAATTTTATCCTTTGCAATTCTTTTGCTCTTAAAATATCTGTAGAATTCATTAGGATTCTTCTTCACCTTGTCTGCTAGGCAACCTCAAGCTTTGTTTTAGCCCTCCTGATTTCTTTCTTAAGTGTTCTCTTGCATTTCTTATACTCCATAAATACCTCATTGTTCCTGGCATTGCAACTCCTTTTTCCTTTTACTAGGGCCTGGAATCATTTTCGTGAACCTGCTTTGAACCTTCTCCAGTTTCAGAATGTCCTTTTTAGATAAGGGGCCCAAAACTAATCATAGTACTCCAAGTAAGGTCTTTCCAGTGCTTTATAAAGTCTCAACACTACATTCTTGCATTTATATTCTGGTCCTGTTGAAATGAATGCTAACGCTGCATTTGACTCGACCTGCAAAATAACCTTTTTAGGATTTCTGCACAAGGACTCCCAAAACCTTCAACACCTCAGTTTTTGAATTTTTTCACCATTTAGAAAAGTCAACCATTTTATTTCTTCTACCAAAGTGTGTGACCATACTGTTATGATCCAGCAACAATGAATATATAATTGAGACAGGTTTTTTTATAACAAATAAAACATTTATTAAACACTGTTGGAAAAAAACCCCAGAAGTAAACAAACGACTAACTTAACCGGAAGCTGGCTGCGATACGGCAGCTCGAACAGTTCTTAAAGCGAGAAATGCGAACTCAGTTCTTTAAAGTAGTATTGCAAAAAGTCCAAAATGATTTACACAGTCAGTTAAGAGAGACTTTGCTTGGAGTAAATTAAAATCCTCTTTTGCGATGTTACTGCTGATCCCAGCCAAAGTATGCTTTGCCGAGGGATTTACGATTGAAGGAAATAAAATGGCTTAAAGGCACTGACCTTCTCCTTTTGGCGAATAACTCACTGCCCCAGTCCTTTCTGCTCCTACAGCAGGGACTAACGTGGGTGCAGATTATTAATTCCTTCCAAATGAGGATCAAATAAGGTCGGACCCGTTTACCGCCAACAATACCAACTTTCCTTGATCTTTCGGGTTCTCTGAACTTTGATAATTCTTCACTCTCCGACTGGACTTTAACTGGCAGTATTGTAGCAAAACTGCCGGCAATAACCTTTGAGACTTAAGGCAGAAAGTAAAACTCTACTTTAAAGCAAAAACTGCATCATTACATCGAATACTCAGCAAAATGGAGTCACTGGCAAATTCAACCACGAACTGCCCTGTGTCACAGGGAGGGGTTCCCCTTTTATACCCTGTTGAAAAAAAAAACTATCACATGACCTCTCACTGGCAGGAAAATTATGTCACTCCACCATCACAAGACCATTACATCATGCCCAGCATAGCCTCAATTACATCATGGTCATGTGACAGGCACAAGATACCCACGGGTACGTAACAATACACTTCCTGACACTGTAATCCATAAGACATGGGAGCAGAATTAGGTCATTCAGCCTGTCGAATCTGCCCTGCATTCCTTCATGGCTGATCCAGGATCCCACTCAACCTCAGACACCTGACTTCTCGCCATGTCCTTTGAGGCTCTGAGTGATCAGGAAATGATTAACTTCTGCCTTAAGTATACTCACGGACTTGCCCTCCAGAGCAGTCTGTGGCAGAGCATTCCACAGGTTCACCACTCGCCAGCTAAAAAACAATCCTTCCTTACCTCTGTTCTGAAAGGTCACCCTCAATTTTGAGGCTGTGCCCTCTAGTTCTGGATACCCTCACCATAGGAAACATCCTCTCCACATCCACCTTATCTAGTCCTTTCAACATTCAGTAGATTTCAATGAGATCCCTCCGCATTCTTCCAAATTCCAGTGAGTACAGATCCAAAGCAGCCAAATGCTCCTCAGTTAACCCCTTCATTCCTGGAATCATCCTTGTGAGCCTCCTCTGGACTTTCTCCAATGACAACACATCCTTTCTGAGATATGGGGCCCAAAACTGATATGTGGCCCTGACGTGTCTTATAACGCCTCAGCATTGTCTCCTTGCTTTTTTGTTCTATTCCCTTTAAATGCCAACATTGGATTTGCATCTTTACCACAGACTCAGCCTGTTAATTAACCACCTGCCACTTTGCCCATGCTCCCAACCTACCTATGAGCTTGTAACTTGTTAAGCAGACTTGTGTGTGACACCTTGTCAAGGGCCTTTTGAAAATCCAAGTACATCAACCAATTCTTCTTTGTCTATCTTGCTTGTTATTTCTTCAAAGAATTCCAACAGATTGGTCAGGCAAGATTTTCCCTTAAGAAAATCATGCTGACTATGGCCTATTTTATCATGTGCCTCTAAAGTGCCCCAAAACCACATCCTTAATAATCAGCTCACAATGTCTTCCCAACCACTGAGGTCAAACTAACTGACCTACAATTTCCTTTCTTCTGCCTCTTACCCTTCTTGAAGAGTGGAGTGACATTTGCAATTTTCCAGTCTTCCGGAACCATTCCAGAATCTAGTGATTATTGTAAGATCATTACTAATGCCGCCATGATCTCTTCGGCTATCCTCTGTAACATTATTGGCCAGCTCACTTTCATATTCCATCTTTACCTTCATAATTACTTCTCTAGTTGCCTTCTGATGGTTTTTCCAAAGCTTCCTAATCCTCTAACTTCCCATTAATTTTTGATCTATTATATGCCCTCTCTTTGGCTTTTATGTTGGCTTTGAATTCTCTTGTTAGCTGTGGTTGTGTCACTTTGCCTTAGAATACTACTTCCTCTTTGGGATGTATGTCCTGTGCCTTCCAAATTGTTTCCAGAAATTCCAGCCATTGCTGCTCTACCGTCATCCCTGCCAATGTTCTTTTCCAGTCAATTCTCGCCAACTCCTCTCTCTTGCCTCTGTAATTCTCTTTATTCCATTGTAATACTGATACATCTGACTTTAGCTTCTCCTTCTCAAATTTCATGGTGAATTTGATCATATTTTAATCACTTGTCCCCTAAAGGTTCTTCTACCTTACGTTCTCTAATCAATTCCAGTTCATTGCACAACACCCAGTTCAGAATAGCTGATCCCCTAGTGAGCTGAACCGCGAGCTGCTTTAAAAGCCATCTCACAGGCGTTCTTGAAGTTCCTCTACTTGGATCCAGCACCAACCTGATTTTCCCAATCTATCTGCATTATGAAGGCCCCCATGACTATTGTAACATTGCCCTTTTGGCATGCATTTTCTATCTCCTGTTGTAATTTGTAAACCACATCCTTGCTACTGTTTGGTGGTCTGTATACAACTCCCATCAGGGTCTCTTTACCCTTGCAGTTCCTTAGCTCTATCCACAATGATTCAACAGCTTCCAACCCTATGTCACCTCTTTCTAATGATTTGATTGATATGATCACTAAATGCAAAGTGTTCCCCTACACAAACTTCTGTCACCTGCCCAGTCTCATTCCCTAATAGACCTCATATCACACATCGTCTTGTTGGGACTTCCATGGCTGATTAAGGAAACTTTTATTGAACACTTTTGACCATCTCTATCTCATCTATTGCTTTGCAATATGGGAGTTAATCAATGTGTGAAAGTTAAAATCACCTACGATAACAACCCCAATGGGTGATGTTCTGCATCATATAATATTCTTTTAAAAATTAATAAGATTTAAGAGTTTGAATGGATTCATGAAAAAAAAATCATGTTTGACAAATAGTATGTTGAACAGTACAGGGCAGGCAGGGCCTTTGGCGTGCCATGTCAGTCTTAAATGTCAATCTAACGAATCTCCTCTGCCTGAACAGGGCGTATATCCATCTATTCCCTCCTTAAATGCTGAATGGCTTCTCTATCTGTGCCTCAGGTAATTTTGTGTGCTGCTTTTCCCAGCCACTGCTTCCTCTCCCTCCTCCCCAGCCTCGGAATTGGAGGTGAAAATACTAGATTGTCTGGTATCTCCTTGTAACTAATACACACTACAGTCCAAATTAGGCAGCAATGCTGGTAGACCACTACATGCTTCCTGTTGTGTGACAACCAAAACTATGCACAATACTCCAAGTATTGATTATCCAAAGTGTTGTTTAATGACAATGTAAACTGCTGAAGTTTGTTCTCAGTATCCCAACTGATAGCATCATTCAGTCTATTTCAAGCTGATATTCTGCCTGGTCACATAGATTCACAGCTTTATATCCCTCCCATCCATGTACTCATCCTAACTTCTCTTAACTGTTGTAATTGTGCCTGCCACCTAATCCACATTTGTTGGCACTTACAGGGATCTATGAATTTACCACCCAAGATTCCTCAATGTATTAATACTCCCAAAGGTCCTTTTGCATAATTTCACACTTAGAACATAGAACAGTACAGCACATTACAGGCCCTTCGGCCCACAATGTTGTGCTGATCCTCAAACCCTGCCTCACATATAACCCCCCACCTTAAATTCCTCCATATACCTGTCTAGTAGTCTCTTAAACTTCACTAGTGTGTCTGCCTCCACCACTGACTCAGACAGCGCATTCCACGCACCAACCACTCTCTGAGTGAAAAACCTTGCTCTAATATCCCCCTTGAACTTCCCTCCCCTTAACTTAAAGCCATATCCTCTTGTACTGAGCAGTGTTGCCCTGGGGAAGAGGCACTGGCTGTCCACTCTGTCTACTCCTCTTAATATCTTGTACACCTCTATCATGTCTCCTCTCATCCTCCTTCTCTCCAAAGAGTAAAGCCCTAGCTCCCTTAATCTCTGCTCATAATCCATACTCTCTAAACCAGGCAGCATCATGGTAAATCTCCTCTGTACCCTTTCTAATGCTTCCACATCCTTCCTATACTGAGGCGACCAGAACTGGACACAGTACTCCAAGTGTGGCCTAACTAGAGTTTAAAAGAGCTGCATCATTACATTACGTCTCTTAAACTCTATCCCTCGATTTATGAAAGCTAACACCCCATAAGCTTTCTTAACTACCCTATCTACCTGTGAGGCAACTTTCAGGGATCTGTGGACATGTACCCTCAGATCCCTCTGCTCCTCCACACTACCAAATATCCTGCCATTTACTTCGTACTCTGCCTTGGAGTTTGTCCTTCCAAAGTGTATCACCACACACTTCTCTGGGTTGAACTCCATCTGCCACTGCTCAGCCCACTTCTGCATCCTATCAATGTCTGTCTGCAATCTTTGACAATCCTTTACAACACCACCAACCTTTGTGTCGTCTGCAAACTTGCCAGCCCACCCTTCTACCCCCACATCCAGGTCGTTAATAAAAATCACAAAAAGTAGAGGTCCCAGAACAGATCCTTGTGGCACACCACTAGTCACAACCCTCCAATCTGAATGTACTTCCTCCACCACAACTCTCTGCCATCTGCAGGCAAGCCAATTCTGAATCCACCTGGCCAAACTTCCCTGGATCCCATGCCTTCGGACTTTCTGAATAAGCCTACCGTGTGGAACCTTGTCAAATGCCTTACTAAAATCCATGTAGATCACATCCACTGCACTACCCTCATCTATATGCCTGGTCACCACCTCAAAGAACTCTATCAGCCTTGTTAGGCACGGTCTGCCCTTCACAAAGCCATGCTGACTGTCCCTGATCAGACCATGATTCTCTAAATGCCCATAGATCCTATCTCTAAGAATCTTTTCCAACAGCTTTCCCACCACAGATGCAAGGCTCACTGGTCTATAATTACCTGGACTATCCCTACTACCTTTTTTGAACAAGGGGACAACATTCGCCTCCCTCCAATCCTCTGGTACCATTCCTGTGGACAACGAGGACATAAAGATCCTAGCCAGAGGCTCAGCAATTTCTTCCCTCGCCTCGTGGAGCAGCCTGGTGAATATTCTGTCAGGCCCCGGGGACTTATCCGTCCTAATGTATTTTAACAACACCTGCTCTCCCTTAATATCAACATACTCCAGAACATCAACCTCACTCATTGTCCTCACCGTCATCAAGTTCCCTCTCATTGGTGAATACCGAAGAGAAGTATTCATTGAGGACCTCGCTCACTTCCACAGCCTCCAGGCACATCTTCCCACTTTTATCTCTAATTGGTCCTACCTTTACTCCTGTCATCCTTTTGTTTATCACATAATTGAAGAATGCCTTGGGGTTTTCCTTTACCCTACTTGCCAAGGCCTTCTCATGCCCCCTTCTTGCTCTTCTCAGCCCCTTCTTAAGCTCCTTTCTTGCTACCTTATATTCCTCAATAGACCCATCTGATCCTTGCTTCCTAAACCTCATGTATGCTGCCTTCTTCCACCTGACTAGATTTTCCACTTCATCCTACCATTCTTTATCTTCCTCACTGGGACAAATTTATCCCTAACATCCTGCAAAAGATCCTTAAACATCGACCACATGTCCGTAGTACATTTCCCTGTGAAAACATCATCCCAATTCACACCCGCAAGTTCCAGCCTGATAGCTTCATAATTTGCCCTTCCCCAATTAAAAATTTTCCTGTCCTCTCTGATTCTATCCCTTTCCATGATAATGCTAAAGGTCAGGGAGCGGTGATCACTGTCCCCCAGATGCTCAACCACTGACAGATCTGTGACCTGACCCGGTTCATCACCTAATCCTAGATCTAGTATGGCATTCCCCCTAGTCGGTCTGTCAACATACTGTGACAGGAATCCATCCTGGACACACTTAACAAACTCTGCACCATCTAAACCCTTGGAACTAAACAAGTGCCAATCAATATTAGGGAAGTTAAAGTCACACATGATAACAACCCTGTTATTTTTGCACCTTTCCAAAATCTGCCTCCCAATCTGCTCCTCGGTATCTCTGCTGCTAACAGGTGGCCTATAGAATACCCCCAGTAGAGTAACTGCTCCCTTCCTGTTCCTGACTTCTACTCATATTAACTCAAAAGAGGATCCTGCTACATTATCCACCCTTTCTGCAGCTGTAATAGTATCCCTGACTAGTAATACCGCCCCTCCTCCCCTTTTTTCCTCCCTCTCTATCCCTTTTAAAGCACTGAAATCCAGGAATATTGAGAATCCATTCCTGCCCTGATGCCAGCCAAGTCTCTGTAATGGCCACTGCTTCATAATTCCATGTATGTATCCAAGCTCTCAGTTCATCACCTTTGTTCCTGATGCTTCTTGCATTGAAGTACACAAACTTTAGCCCTTCTACCTTACTACCTTTACACCCTTTATTCTGCTTCTCTTTCTTCAAAGTCTCTCTATATGTTACATCTGGCTTTACTCCATGCACTTCTTTCACTGCTCTATCGCTCTGGGTCCCATCCTCCTTGCAAATTAGTTTAAACCCTCCCAAACCATGCTAACAAACCTACCTGCAAGGATATTGCTCCCCCTCAAGTTCAGGTGCAACCCGTCCAATCTGTACAGGTCCCACCTTCCCCAGAAGATATCCCAATGATCCAAAAATCTAAAACCCTGCGCCCTGCACCAACTCCTCAGCCACGCATTCAACTGCCATCTCCTCCAATTCTTACCATCACTATCACGTAGCACTAGCAGCAATCCTGAGAACTCCACCCTTAAGGTCCTGTTCTTCAGCCTTCTGCCTAGTTCCCAAAACTCTCACTTCAGGACCTCATCCCTCTTCCTGCCTATGTCATTGGTACCAACATATATCACGACTTCTGGTTGCTTTCCTTCTCGTAACAGTATGTCATGCACCCGGTCAGAGACATCCCAGACCCTGGCACCCGGGAGGCAACAAACCATGTGGGTGTCCTTCTCACATCCACAAAATCTCCTGTCTGCTCCCCTGACTATAGAGTCTCCAATGACGACAGCTCTCCTCTTCTCCGTCCCATCCTTCTGCACCACAGGGTCAAACTCAGTGCCAGAGGCCCTGCCACTGTGGCTCACACCTGGTCGGTCGTCCTCACCAACAGCATCCAGGACGGTAAACTTATTATTCAGGGAAATGGCTATAGGGGTGCTCTGCACTACCTGTCTACTCTCCTTCGCTTTTCCCCCTCGGACTGTCACCCAACGATCTGCTTCCAGCAGCCTAGGTGTGACTACCTCCCTGTAGTTCTCATCTATGACTGCCTCATTCTCCCTTATGAGTCGAAGGTCATCCAGTTGCTGCTCCAGATTCCTCACACGGTCTTCCAGATCGCCCAGCCACAAGCACTTCTGGCAGATGTGACTCTGCGGGAGAGGGGAGTTTCCCCAAGACCTGCCACATCTCACAGGAGAGACACATCACCGTCTCAGGAGGCATTGCGAAGACTAACTGGGAACAAACTCGTCCTCCGCCTCTTCTCGTCGAAGCCTCTCGAGTCAAAGCCTCAAATCTCCATTCCTTCACTGGCCGCTTTCCACAGGCCGCTCCGCTTGAGCTACCCTTCTATTTATTTGTTTGAGCTTTGAACTTGACCAGGTTAAACTCCATCTGCCCAAACTTACAACTAATTAATTTCCTTTAACATCTTTCTTCACTATCAACAATTCTGACTGTTCATGTGATGTCTTTATATTTTCTAGTTTGACTGCCTGCATTTTCATTCAAATCCTTTATTTATATTAAGAACAAAAGAGGTCCCAACACTTATCACTGTGGAGCACCACTGGTTACAGACCTCTACCACTACCCTCTATCTTGTAGGACCAAGAAATTTTGGTCCTGTCTACCAAATTTCTGGTCAAAGAACACTGAGGCTGTCTACAAGAAGGGTCAGAGCTGTCTCTATTTCCTGAGGAGACTGAGGTCCTTTAACATCTGCTGGACGATGCTGAGGATGTTCTACGAGTCTGTGGTGGCCAGTGCTATCATGTTTGCTGTTGTGTGCTGGGCAGCAGGCTGAGGGTAGCGGACACCAACAGAATCAACAAACTCATTCGTAAGGCCAGTGATGTTGTGGGGGTGGAACTGGACTCTCTGACGGTGGTGTCTGAAAAGAGGATGCTGTCCAAGTTGCATGCCATCTTGGACAATGTCTCCCATCTACTCCATAATGTACTGGTTAGGCACAGGAGTACATTCAGCCAGAGACTCATTCCACCGAGATGCAACACTGAGCGTCATAGGAAGTCATTCCTGCCTGTGGCCATCAAACTTTCCAACTCCTCCCTTGGAGTGTCAGACACCCTGAGCCAATAGGCTGGTCCTGGACTAATTTCCACTTGGCATAATTTACTTATTATTATTTAATTATTTATGGTTTTATATTGCTATATTTCTACACTATTCTTGGTGCGACTGTAACGAAACCCAGTGTCCCTCGGGATCAGTAAAGTATGTCTGTCTGTCTGTGCAACTCACAATGGATCTTGTGTGAGTTATATATCTGGGCTAGCTTACTAGGGACTTTATGTAGATGGCATCCATTACCATACTAATGTCAAGATACCCACATCAGATATGGATTTACCTGCTCAATTGACTCTCTCAGCTCCTGTTTAAACTGCTGTAGTTACTCTTGCCTTAATTTAGTATTTCTACCCAAGAACCAGCTGTAACCTTATCACCACTATCTTAAAACTTAAAAGAATTGTGATCACAACCTCTTTCTTGGATTATTTGGGAATGTGACTCAGTCAATAAGTGGATGTGATCAATTTGGGCTTTCAGAAGGATTGTGTGAAGGTCCCCATCAGGAGGCTGCCAACAGAGTGTGCATAAAACTCTGAGTAACAGTTAAAAATATAGGCCTACATGGGAGGGAAGGATTAGGTTAATCGTGAAATGGGTTGGAGTTAGGATGGGTAAGAATTGGGTGACAGAATATAATGTGTGAAAATGTCAAAGAGAATTTCAGCTTACTCTGCCAGGCAATGTTCCCTCTAAGGTATGTGCATGTGCGTGAATGCACATCTTTTGCTCTCAGTGCACAAAGGAATTTAAACTGTGCACAAAAGGTTGTCACCTCTACTTGTTGGTGTGTTAAGCATCGTACACAATCACATTTCCTTTTCGGTTTCTGATGCGGAGAGTGTTGACAACATGGAGTTTGTGATGATTTATCTGCAGATTTTAGAAGTGACTTATTTATACTGTTCTTATTGAAGAAATTATTCAGTGCTCACATGTTGTTGTCACCAGGCAAAAAATAGCATAGCACAAGATTTTTGCACACATTGGTCATTGCAAGTTAGAGGGAACATTGCTGTCAGGCCCTGCCTTGAGAAGAACTAGAGACCAAATGTTGACATGTTGATCAACTATCAAAAAGCATTCCATTAAGTTTCTTGTATGTCATCATCTTTTTCAGGAAAGGAAATTACATTACTAATGCAAACGTTGAATACTTTGAGCACCCCGGAAGAGAAGCTTGCTGCACTGTGCAAAAAATATGCAGATATGGTAAATTAATGCATTGGAACATGATTGTTTTTCAGACTGCCAATTGCAATTAACTTGTGTAATTTACTGTAGTGATGTTGCAATGTGTTAATCATGCCACTGAGATCATCTCATTCCACCGAGATGTAACACTGAGCGTCATAGAAAGTCATTCCTGCCTGTGGCCATCAAACTTTACAACTCCTCCCTCGGAGTGTCAGACACCCTGGGCCAATAGGCTGGTCCTGGACTTACTTCCACTTGGCATGATTAACTTATTATTTAATTATTTATGGTTTTATATTGCTATATTTTTACACTATTCTTGGTTGGCACGGCTGTAACGAAACCCAATTTCCCTCGGGATCAATAAAGTATGTCTGTCTGTCTGTCTCACCTGTAAAGAGATTGAACTTAAGTGTTTAAAAAGGTGGATAACATGGATCCTAAGATGTGTCACATAAGCTTGACATTTTTGGCACAATACATTCATCGCCACAGTGCTATTGTATGAATCTTCCAGCCCCTCTCCACTGGGCTGTCCTTGTTTATGCCCCATGTGGTTTTTACCAGTGAGATGTTGCTCCAGTGCTACTGAATTTGCAGTTTATGACGTACAATACAAAAGTTGTATATGTTCAGAACAGCACAGGATTTGGCCTTCGTCCCACCATGTTCTATTGAACTAATTAATGGCCTGTAATCCCTTCTGCCTGCCTATGGTCCATTTCCCGCTGTTTTCTGCATATTTCTCTACACATCTAACTGCCTGTATCATACTTGTCTCCACCGGTGTGGCTGGCAGTATATTACAGGCACACACCAGTCTGTGTATTTTAAATAAAAGAAGCAAGCAGCAAGCTCCCCACATCAACCCCCTCCCATGTTAAATTCATGCCCTCTAGTGTTAGACCTTCCACCCCTGAAGAGTAAGATACCTGCTGTCTACTGTGTCAATGCCTCTTTTAATTTTATAAAAGCTTATCAAGCTTCTGCCAGTCCAGAGAAAGCATCCCTAGTTCGTACAAATTCTCCATATAGAGTCTAGACCTGTGTTAAATCCTGATCTCCATTGCTGTGTCAGTGCTGCTCCAGTTTCATCCCACTTCCCAAAGCCATGCAGATTGATAGGCTAATGGGCCATTGCAAGTTATCTGAAGTGTTTGGAGGTTCCTAGGAGGAGAGGCTGGGGAAAATTGTCTGGTGTGGTCCAAAATTAGTGTAGCTGGCTGATTGTTGGTCAATGTGGTCTGAAGGCCAGTTTCCATGCTGGATGATTGAGTTACAATCTAGACATGGACACCTGTTATTTGGCTGTTTAACAATCAGTGCTCCTGGTATGGAGGTTAGCAATCACTAAGATGGCCACTTTCCTTTGTGAGTTCAAGAGACAAGGCTGGGAGACGTTAAATAACATTTGCCCTTGTTTGATGGACTCCGAGAGAATAGAGCTGACCCCACTGAGATTTCCAAACAGCCGAGGGATAGATAGGGTCCGCAGGGTGTAGAATCCAGAACTGGGGGAGGACTCTCAAACATGAGCAAATATTTCCACCAGCTGGCGATGAAAACCTGGAAGTCCCTGCTCTGGGGATGGGGGGAGGGGTGAGGTGGCACTTTGTGAGCTGGTTCACTGGAGGGTGAAATGGGAATTGAGCAGAAAATTGATCAAGGCACAAAATCTGCCAGCAAGACTTCTCAGCCACTTTCAAACCTTCAACCTTTAGAAGGATGAGTGTAGCAAAAGCATGAGATCACCTCCTGCTGTAAGTTGCATCCAACCCACCTTCCATTAGGCCTTGAAAATGTATTGGAGTATGTACCTTCACTGTGACGGGGTCAAAATCCTGAAACATCCTCCAGCACTACCCTCTTCTCTACTGTACCTTCACCACGACAGGGTCAAAGACCTGGAACTCCCTCCCTAAGAACACTACCTGCTTCTGTTCTGTGCCTTCTCTGTGACATGTATGTACAGTGAACGCTTTAGAATTTTCTCTATTTCTGCATAAATATACCCTAAAATGTGATCAGATTTTCATGCAAGTCCTAAAACTAGATAAAGAGAACACAATTAAATAAATAACACAAAAACATTATACTTGTTCATTTATTTATTGAAGAAAAATGATCCAATATTACCTGTGTATGTTGGAAAAAGTAGTGAATCTCTAGGATTATCACTTCATTTAAAGGGGAAATTAGTTAGGTGTTTCAATCAATCGGATGGCAATCAGGTGAGAGTGTGGGAGGCCCTGCTCCATTTAAAGAACATAAACCTGGGCCTTCACCACACAGGTTTTTGGAAGTGTGCCATGCCTCGATCAAAAGAGATTTTTGAGGACCTCAAAAAAAGTTGTTGATGCTCACCAGGCTGGAAAAGGGTACAAACCCATTTCTAAAGTGTTCGGGTTCCACCAATCTGCAGTCAGCCAGATGGTGTACAAATGGAATAAATTCAACACCGTTGTTACTCTCCCTAGGAGTGGTCGCCCAACAAAAATCACTCCAAGAGCAATATGTGTAATTTTCCAGGAGGTCACAAGAACTCCAGGGTAACATCTAAGGATCTGCAAGCCTCTCATGCAATGGCTCATGTAAGTGTTCCTGAGTCTACCATCAGACAAGCACTGAACAACAATGGTGTACATGGTAGAATTGCAAGGAGAAAGCCACTACTCTTCAAGAGCACATTGCTGCTCATCTAAAGTTTGCTGAAGACCATGTGGATAAGCCAGAAAGCTATTGGAAAAATGTTCTGTGGATGCATGAGTCTAAAATAGAACTTTTTGGCTTAAGTGAGAAGCGTTGCGTTTGGCAAAAAGCAAACACTGCATTCCAGCACCAGAACCTCATCCCATCTGTGAAACATGGTGGTGGCAATGTCATGGTTTGGCCGTGTTTTGCTGCCTCGAGACCATGACGGCTTGTCATCATTGATAGAACTATGAATTCTGAATTATACCAGCAAATTCTACAGGAAGATGTCAGGGTATCTGTCTGTGAACTGAAGCTCAAGAGAAAGTGGGTCATGCAGCAAGGCAACAGCTCTAAACACGCCAAAGAATGGTTAAAGTAGAAGAAGTTTCACGTTTTGGAATGGCCGAGTCAAAGTCCTGACCTTAATCCTATAGAAATGTGGAAGGACCTGAAGCAAGCAATTCATGCAAGGAAGTCCACCACCATCCCAGAGTTGAAGCAGTTTTGTAAGAAGGAATGGCCTAAAATTCCTCCAAGCCGATGTGCAGGACTGATCAACAGTTACTGGAAACATTTGGTTGAAGTTATTGTTGTACAAGGGACTGAAAGTAAAGTTTTGCATACTTTTTCCAGCAAATACATGTAATATTGGATCATTTTTCTCAATAAGTAAATGGAAAAAAGTATGATGTTTTTGTGTTACTTGTTTAATTGGGTTCTGTTTGTTGAGTTTTAGGACACGTGAAGATCTGATCACATTTTAGGTCATACTGATACAATAGAGAACATTTGAAAGGATTCACAAACTTTCTAACACCACCATGCCTTCGCTGTGACAGGGTCAAAGTCCTGGAACTCCCTCCCTACAGCAGTATGGGAGTAGCCACACCTCTGCTGCAGCAATTCTGAAGGAGCTTCCCACCACCTTCTCAGTAGTAACTGGCAACAGATAATTAAATGCTGTCTCCATTGAATAAATGATTTTAAAAAAAGAGTTCTGTCATCTACTGATTCTATGTTCAAATCCTTTTCGCTCAGGAGGGGTAGAGCAGGCAGAATCTTCAGTCATTAACTATCTGCATTGGGGAATAGATCTGGTATTAATTGGTTCAGCCTCCTGCTCATCAGGAAGTAATGGAGCTTGAAATGTTGATATTGCTGTTTGTGCTAAACTTGGAGCCACAGTCAGAGGCTTCTCTCTTTGTGAAATCCTTATCCCGAGTGCAACATGCTGCAAGCCCACAGCACCCACTAGTCAGCAAGGCTGGGGGTGCATAGCACTAGCATTCAGCTACTTGCAAGTATGCATGTCCTGAACACAGCAGCCCCTGTAACTTTAACTGCAGAATGAAGTGACACAGATCTGTGCACATCAGTATCTGGATTCGGCCTGGCATAGCTAGATACTTTTCTAGAAAGTGTTTTGATTTTAGGTTGTTAAGTAAGTTTGGTACCAAGCCTAAATAGCAATACTTGATCTTCCTGCAGCTTGAAGAGCACAGAAATACACAAAAACAAATGAGGCTGCTACAAAAGAAACAAACCCAGATTATCCAAGAGAAGGATCACTTGCGGAATGAGCATAGCAAAGCCATTCTAGCACGTAGCAAGCTAGAGAGCTTGTGTCGTGAGCTGCAGCGCCACAACCGAACACTCAAGGTAAGCTGATTGTTCATTCTAAATGGGTGGGCAGACCATATCAATGGGAATCGGGTTTAATATCACCAGCATATGTCATGAAATTTGTTAACTTAGCAGCAGAAGTACAATGCAATTCATGATAATAGAAAGAAAAATAAAACTCTGAATAGCAAGTGTGTGTGTGAATAACAATAAGTGTGTGTGTATGCCCTAACCCTGATATAGGTTAATTAAATATGTCGTGCAAAAAATAGGAACTGTAAAATGGGTTCAATGCCCATTCAGAAATCAGATGTCAGAGAGAAAGAAGCTGTTCCTGAATCACTGAGTATTTGCCTTCAGGTTTCTGTACCTCCTTGATGGGTAGCAATGAGAAGAGGGCATGCCCTGGGTAATGGTGGTCCTTAATAATGGATGTTGCCTTTTTGAGGCATGCATGTGAAGATGTCTTGGTTACTTTGGAAGCTAGAACCCATGATGGAGCTGACTTATTTTACAACTTCTGTAGCTTCTTTTGATCCTGATAGATTAATGCAGTTAAATAATTTGATTCCTGTATCTGGTGGTAAATTTGCTTGTCTTTTGGGGTGGTTAGCAATTGGCCACATGGTAGAAGACAAGGATGTGGCCAGGATCCGTGAGAGTTTGTCTAGATAGCCAGGGACACAGTGAGACAGGAAAGGAAATACTTAAATGATTTCAATGCCTGAGGTTTAACAAGCAAGGCAGACAAACTCACAATATGGATTGGTTCTGGGACTGGCATATCAAACCCATAACAGAAACATGGCTGAAAGAAGGGAAGGCCTGACAACTTGCTATTCCTGGATACAGATGTACAGGTGTGACTCAAGTGCAGTTAAGCCTGGAGAGTTGTGTAGCTGTTTGATGAGAGGGGACGTAACTGCTGTACTTGATTAATGTTCTTGGTAGATTGTCCTGTTTGGCCACATGGTTAGAAGTTGGAAACAAGAAGTCGAGTGCCACTCTAGTGGGGGCTGTATTATTGACACCCATCCAATCATCAGTAGGAACTCGAGCTGGTGTGTGGAGAAATTGCTCATTGTTGTAAGAATAATAGAGTTGTATTAGTGGGAGATGTTAATTTCCCTGGTATTGGCTGGGCCACCCAAAGTGTTAAGGGCCTGGGTCGGATGGAATTTATGGAATGTGCAGGAAAGTTTACAGAGTCATTATTTGGAGGCCTCAACCAATGTTCCCTCTAATTTATAATGACCAGTGTCAACAAAAATCTTGCTCTGTGCAGTTTTTTACCCAGTGATTACAACATGTGCACACTGAATAATTTGTTCAATACAAACAGTAGAAATATGCCAGTTCTAACATCTGTAGACAAATCATCACAAACTCCACATTGTTAACACTGTCTGCATCAGAAACTGGAAAAGGAAATGTGATTGTGTACGATCGTGAAATGTACTTAACATGCCAATGAGGTAGAGGGTGACAACCCTTTGTGCGCCAGTAGCAAAAGATGTGAGCGCGCACACCTTAGAGGGAGTGTTGTCCTCGATTTAGGAAGGTGCGATACCAGACCTCTTCTTGGGAATGAGGCAGAATAATTGAAGTGGCGGTTGGGGAACACTTCAGCTCTAATGACCGTTACTCTTAGTTTTAAGACCGTAATAGAAAAGAATAGGTCAGGTCCATGGGTTAGGGTCCTAAACTGGAGCTGGGCCAGTTCTAGAGGAATTATTTTTATTTATTTTTTGTTTAGAGATATAACATAATAACAGATCCATTTGGCCCAATGAGTCTAATTAGACAGATACAGCAGGTTGATGGGTGGGCCTGTTTGAAAGGGAAGAAACTAATGTTAAAAGCCTCGCATTTGCCAAAGTGATAGCAAGTGTTCATGAGCAACGTGTTCCTGTTAGGGTGAAGAGTAAACCTGGTAAGTTCAGGGAAATTTACCTCTTCCCCTGTCTGTCTTGAGCCACAGGAGGTGGGTGGGATTTTTAATTAATGTTTCATCTTTGTGTTCACTGAAGAAAAAGCTTGTAGTTGCTCAAGGGATAAGCAAAAAAGCTTTGGTGAGCCTCCATATTGCCAGAGAGGATGTTTTTGCAGCCTTGTAACACATTAAGGCAGATAGATCCCCAGGGCCTGGCCAACTGCATCCTCAGACTTTGTGGAAGGCCAGAGAGGAAATTCTGGAAGCCCTTATAGATATATTTGTTTCATTGTTAGCCAGTGATGTAGTTCTGAAGACTGTTGCTGTTCTGTGGTTTAGAAAAGGCAGCAAGGACAAGCCAGAGAGGCTTAATATCAATGGTGGGGAAGTTCCTGGAGGGAATTTTGAGGAACAGGATCCACCAGCATTTGGATAGGCAGAGTGGAAATTAGAATTCCACCGGGCTTTGTTAGTGGGAAGTTGTGCTTGACGTACCTTTTAAGAGTTTTCTGAAGAAGTAATCAAAAAGTTAGATAAGGGTAGGGCAATGAATGTTGTCTATTTGTACTAGCAAGGTCTTCGACATGGTCATTACATATATTAATTGGTTATGATGACCTGATTGAAAATGTAGATGTAAGACTGCATATATTATGAAGATTGATGGCGAGTAGCATAGCACACTGACAATGGATACCGTGGAATATCGATCAGATGCAGATAAGGGCAAAGAACCTGACCAAATGTGAATTATTGCACTTTATGATATTGAACAGTAAAGACACATGAATGCTCAGGATATGTACATTGTGTAGGTAGAAGGGATTCATTTAGTTGTTTTTTGTTTCCTGATTTAATTAGGTTGGCATAACCTTGTGGGTTGAAAATCTTTTGTACTTGTGTATTGTACTATGGTATGCTAATCTGAAAGGTTAAATCCCATGGACTCCAGGAAGAGCTAGTTTAGATGGATTCAAAAGTGGTCTCTGGAAATGGCAGATACTGTACTGCAGGGATTGGTGTTGGGGTCATTCTTATTTGTTATAACTAAATGATTTGAATGCACTAGGCTTGATCAGTACGCTTGTGGATGACACGAAATTAAAAGTGGCTGATAGTGAATAATTTATCATGGATTACAAGTGGGTCTTGATCAGATAGGGAAGTGGGCTGAGGAGTGGCAGATGGATTTTGATACAGGATGCAATTTGGAAAGTCAAACCAGTGTAGGATTTATACAATGAGTAGTAGGGCACAAGGGAGTGTAATGGAACAGAGGGGTCCAGGAGTATGTTGGGCTTGAAATTCTGCCCTGTGTTCGTTTAGGAAGAGAGACAACCAACACCGGAATATTACAAAACTTGGGTTTATTGCAGAATTCGTAACTGGCACAGCGAATCCACGGAGTCGCTGGAGAAGGCGCGTTCTCTCTTCCCCTTACAATCTGCTCTTATTTATACCCCTTTTCCCCCCAGCACAACCCCCCGCTACAAATTAGGTAATATCGGGCACTTGCGTCCATCTTATTGGCCCGATGCCATACACTCACGAGTTACCTGTTTCTTTTGTTTACTGAATCGCGTGACACTAGTAGTTTCGGTGTAGCGGAATCCCCAGTTTCGCTTCCCCCCTCCCTCGCATTCTGGTCTCCTAATATTACGTGAGCCACTCCTGACCTGTAATGGCAGTCTCGAATTAACCCTAACATTAACCCTAACAAGTACAAGTGCATAGTTTGTTGAAAGCAGCATTATAAGTGGATGGGGGGGGGGGGGGGGGAAGGTGTTTCACTCACTGACATTGAGTCAGGGCAGTGAGTACAGTAATTAGGATGCTATGTTCAGGTCCAAGTACAGGATACTTGCCTTCATTAGCTGGTGCATAGAAGACATGAGCAGACACTTCATAAAACATTGGTTAGGTCACAGACACTATAGAAGGGACCTGATTTCTGAGAAATCTTTTCACCTTAAAGAGATCTGAAAGGTTGGATTTTCATGCAGAGGGTTAAATAGAACAAGGTGCCAGAGGAAGTGGTAGAGGCACAATTAATAGTGCAAACCTTTGTATTTAAAAGGCTTTTGTGCAGGTGATTGGATATAAAGGGAAATCAGATTAGTGTAGTAAAGCATTAGAGTTGATGTGACTGAGCTGCGCCGAAGAGCCTGTTTCTATGCTGTATAAGTTTATTTTTCCCTAGTTCTGATGAAAGTTCATTAACCTGAAATGTTCACTCAATTTCTTTGTACACACATTGTCAAGCACTTCCTCTTGAGTACTTCCACCATTTTCTGCTTTTCTGTTTTTCAGCATTTATAGTAAATTGCTTTTGCATAGGTTACATTTGGACTCTTATCCAAGTCAAAAAAGTATGTAAATAATCAAGGCCTCACTAGTTACAACTTGGCAACTTTAAAATAGCCCATTTATCCCTTGGACCTTACAAATTGGCACTAGCAAGACATAGTGATGACATAGTGCTCCCAGGATGAGGCTTTCCGTTCCAGAACTTCTCAAATGTCCTCTTTCTTTCAGGATCGTGGTTTCCCTTCTGGCGTCATCAAAGATGCCCTCACCTGCATCTCCTCCACTTCCTGCACTTCAGCCCTTAACCCACCCTCCCGTCACCACAACAGGGACAGGGTTCCCCTTGTCCTCACCTACCACCCCACCAGCCTCCGGATCCAGCATATTATCCTCCGCAACTTCTGCCACCTTCAACAGGACCCCACCACCAAGCACATCTTTCCCTCCCTACCCCTCTCAGCTTTTCGCAGGGATCGTTCCCTCCGCGACTACCTGGTCCACACGTCCCTCCCCACAGAACTCCCACCTGGCACTTATCCCTGCAAGCGCAAATGATACACCTGTCCCCACACCTCCCCCCCCCTTACCACCATTCCGGGCCCCAGACAGTCCTTCCAGGTGAGGCAACACTTCACCTGCGAGTCTGCTGGAGTCATCTGTTGCATCCGGTGCTCCCGGTGCGGCCTCCTCTACATCGGCAAGACCTGACGCAGATTGGGGGACCGCTTCGTCGAGCACCTACGCTCCGTCTGTCACAATAGACAGGACCTCCCGGTTGCCACCCACTTCAACTCTGCCTCTCATTCCCATCTGGATATGTCCATACATGGCCTCTTCTACTGCCATGATGAGGCCAAACTCAGGTTGGAGGTGCAACACCTCATTTATCATCTGGGTAGCCTCCAGCCTGGTGGTATGAATATTGAATTCTCCAATTTCCGGTAATTCCCTCCCCCTCCCCCTTCCCCTATCCCAGGTCCCTCTCTGCCTCTCTCCCCTTTCAACTTTCTGCTTCTTTATCTCTACAGTTCTTTCATGCTTATCCCCTCCCACTCCCCCCTTTATCTTTCCTCTGATTGGTTTTCCACCTGGTGCCTCTAGGCCCTACCCCCTCCCCTATCTCTATTACTGGGCTTCGGCCCTCTCTTCTCCCCCCCCCCATTCCTGATGAAGGGTCTCGGCCCGAAATGTTGGCTACTCTTTTCTCACGGATGCTGCCTGACCTACTGAGTTCTTCCAGCGTTGTGTACGTATTCCAAGACATAGTGATGTTTTGCAGCAGCAATGGGAACTAATTACTCTATTAAATACTCTTTATGTGGACTGCAATCTGCAGCCTGTAATTTCCCTTTGGGAGATGAGTTTTTAAGCAGTCTGTATGACCTGAGTTTTTGTGGTATCCTGAAGGTTCTGGTGAACCTGGGCTCCCGAATGCAGGTACAACTGTGGCAGCCTTTGCTGGAGCAGATTCCGGGCCAGATTGACGGGATGGGGCCTGGGCCAAAAAGTGGAAAACAGACTGATGTTTAGTCAATGTAAGCACTGTCAGATTAAAAAGATGAAGGACTTTGAGGCAGAGGGCGAAGATTGAACCAGTGTTCAGCTCACTTTTCCATGAGGCTTCACTCACCTCAGTGCTGAACTGACTGCAGCTGTGGCATTGATCGATGTTCACCTCAACACTGAGTGGGCTCCATGCCTCTGGCCTGCAGGCATCAGTGTTCACCTTGACACCGAGCCTGTGACCTGTGGACATCGGGTTCCTGGAACGGTTTAATTCGCCTCATTGCTGAATGGACTCTGTAGCTGTGGACTTGCTTTCAGTGACTCTGCAGTTCATATTCTGTGTGTTCTCTGTTTTATTGTTTGTGTGTTTTGTTCTTTATTTCTCACACTGGATGTTGACTGGGGTTTTTTCATGGAAGAAGATTAATCTCAAGGTTGTAAATAGTCTACATACGTTGTACTTTGAACTTGTGTTATCTCAAAATTCAGAGTATATTCATTATACAAGAATGTATGCTATATGCAACCTTGATTTGTCAATTGCAAGCATCCACAAAATGAAGAAACCCAGTAGAATCCATTTTTAAAAAAAAATAAGACCAACAAACACCCAATGTGCAGAAGAAAAAACAAATTGTGCAAGCATTAAAAGTAAGCCAACAGCATTCAGAATTGAAGTTCATTAAAGTGAGTCCAAAGCCACAACACCTGTCCTCACTGCAGCTGATCCAAGAACCTGTTAGTTGCAGGCCACAGCATCAGTTCAGCACCTCGCAGAGCAGCGATGCTGAACATTGGCCCATTTCGCTCTTCTGACCCCAACACCCTGACTTTTTCAATCTAGCCCAGTGCTTAAATTGGCCAAACAGCGAGTCAGTCCTTACTCTCGGACCCGGGTTGTGTGGCTTCGATATGCTCTCTGGCCGGGGATCTGCTGCCTTGATTAAGCCCGTACTGAATCTTTCCAATTCAGCCTGGTGCTTAAATTGGTCAACCCTCTGTTTGTTCCTTGTTCTCGGGCCTGAGCCCCAGCCCGACTGCCTCGACTCAGTTTGGTTGCTTTGAATAGTCTCCAAATCGCAGCCAAACATTGGCTTGTTGCCCGCTCTTGGGCCTGGGCTCCACCTTGATTGACATGTCTCCTCCACACTGCAACAGTCCTGCACCTTTGAGATTTCAGTTCACACTGCAAAAATGCCAGGTGGTGCAGGCGGTTCTAAAGCTCAACTCTGACGGGGAAGTTGCAGACTACTGATTGCAGTGATCGTTTACCAGAAAAGAGTGTGATAAATAGTTAGTTGTTCTTGCTACCAGCAAGTCATTGTTGTGCTTCACCAATACCATCTTGTAAAACATCCTCTCTGTGTAGATCGATGGTTTGCAAGTTGGTTTTTTACCTTGGATGCCTTGTCTTGGTGATTATATTTGACAGCCCAGTTGAGGTTTATTCCTTTGTCAGAAAGTTTTGTTAGCCAGTGGGTCAATTTCAGCTTTATTACATGCCATAAAATGTGAGACACGTAACAAATAAAATTGTTGCCTTTCTTGTGTTTGTCAGTATTATAATTTTATCTGTTTATAAAATATTCCCAAAGGAAGAAGGTGTTCAACGTGGAAGGGATGAGGAAGAAAAGCGTAAAGAGATCACTTCTCACTTTCAAGTAACTCTAAACGATATCCAGGCACAGATGGAACAACACAATGAACGGAATTCCAAACTGCGCCAGGAAAACATGGAGTTGGCTGAGAAACTGAAGAAACTGATAGAGCAATATGAGCTGCGAGAGGAGGTAAACCAATTGTAATGTTTGTCGGAGACTGTCTGTTCGAAATGGAGTTTATTGTCTTGTTCTACATCTGGTTAATTGAATTGGATGTGGTACAGTGGATTGCTAGAGATGAACACATTTTGTCAAGGGTAGCACAGTGCAAGGTTGAGGAGTGGGACACTGGTCCACACTTCCGGATCTTTCACTAATTTCAAGTATCGCACGCACTCTTATTGTGATTTCCATGTACTGATTAAGGAAACTTTACTGAACACATTTGACATACTGCAGTTTTTTTGAAAGTATTTTTTGTCTTATTTCCAATCAAATGTTCTGAAGCTATCAGCAAACATTTGACCAAACTTCTTTCTATTACGTAAAACAAAATGCCAACAGCATTCATGCTTCTTCCAGGTGGCAAGTAGGGTAGAGTTGTCTTTACTTGGAAATGTTTGATTTCAAATATTAACCCTTATATCAAAGTATTCAGACATTATATATGTGAAGACACAGTATATTCTGCTTCAGATAAAGCCAAGGCTTGTTTATGAAAGTGGCAGGATTGACAGGGGTGAGGTTTGGTGCAATGCTTTATATTGAAAATATAGTTTGTCCCAGTGAAGTAAGCATCCTTTTAGCAAGTTCATTTGGTGAAAGTAAAGCAGGAGACAGTGTCTACAATGGCATCGGCAAAATGGTACATGCAGGAATCAATGAACTGATTTTGTGTTGAGATGGTATCAGTTTTTAATCATGAAAACTTGTTCACAGCACATTGACAAAGTGTTCAAGCACAAAGATCTACAACAACAACTCATTGATGCCAAGCTCCAGCAAGCACAGGAGCTACTGAAAGAAGCAGAAGAAAGGCATCAGAAGGAGAAAGATTACGTGAGTTGTCAAATCCTTTGAACTTTCTCTTTCAATTATTATGCACATAAAGGCACCAGTGTAATTGAACATGCTGATTTGCTAACCATATGCATTTTACAATGCCGTAAAAGGAGATTAAATATTTCAAGGCAATTTATGCAGTATAAACAGGCAAAAATATTGACAATGCTAGAAAATAAATTATTTGGCAGGTTGGCCAAAAGTCAGTCAAAGAAACAGTCCATTCAGTCCATCATATCCCTGCCAATCATTATTTAGTCATATGTATTGATCTCATATTCCAGCATCAGACCCATTAGTCTTCTGTACCTTGTCGACTCAAGGGCTTTAAGGGAATACTGACCTGACCACCTCGGGTATTGATTTCCAAATAACTAATAACCCTGGATGAAAATCTTGCCCTTAACTTCCCTCCAGTGCTCTTACTCTTCACCCTAAACCTGTGTTCTCTGGTTTTACATGCCTCTGTTATGGGGAAAAGCTTCTCACTATCCTGTCTATGTTCATAATTTTGTACCCTTCCATCAGACTCCCACACCTTTCTCCCACTCCCATTCCTCTGGTCCATGAAGCAAAACCAGATTACCTTGTCATTCCTCTGAACTGAAATGTTCCATCCAAGATAACATCCTGGTGTTTTTCTCTTCACTCTCTCCGGTCCAAATCATGTCCTTGTAATATCCTTGTTTATCAATAATCCATCTCCCTCTGCCTATTCGGGCTCTGTTTCCACTGCTCCATGGGGAAGGAAGTTCCAAAGATTGGATTCTTTGAGAATAAGCAAAGGATGACCCCTTTAATGGGATTATGTGGGTGACCCCTTATGTTTGAACAATGAGCCAGTTCCAGATTCCCACAACAGGAAACAATTACTCTATAACTGCTCAACACCACTCAGGATTGAACATGTCATAATTAAACTACCTCCCTCTTTTAATCTCGAGAGAATGCAAGCCTCATCTGTCTAACCTGTCCCCATAGATAACCCAGCACTTTCAGCCATTTGTGTAGCAAACCTTCCCTGAACTGTTTCCAGTGTACTGACATCCTTACATTGGGAGACTATTCCTGTACTATGTATTCCAGATCGGGGCTCACCAGAGGCCTCGTAACCAGATGAAGAATCTCACCCAAAACGTTGACCATCCAATTCTCTATGATCGTTCCACTGTGATCCTGAAGTTTTTTTTTTGCTCGAGGTTCCAGCATCTGTATTCTCTTGTGTGTCAATAATCTTTTTACATTGTGCTTGATTCCCCGAGCAATGTGCTAACACCCTATAAGCTTTCCTAATTGTTTCTTGTACTACATCAGATTGGAAGAGTTTAGTCCTAACATACACCACCTCCGCCAACAATAACCCAAACCAGTTCCCAACAGGGGTCTAGTCCTAACATATACCACCTCCACCAACAATAACTCAAACCAGTTCCCAACAAGGAACTGTTGGGAACAGTTAGTAGTCCTAACATACACCACCTCCACCGACGATAACCCAAACCAGTTCCCAACAAGAGTCTAGTCCTAACATATACCACCTCCATCAACAATAACCCCAACCACTTTCCAATGTGGGTCAATCAATGCCTTTCAAATGGCAAGGGAAAATGTTACATAAAGCTTTTTGTGATGTTTTTGGAACTGATTTATGCTAGAACCTTTCCTGATATAAATTTCTAATTATTAATTGAACAGTTAAACCCTTTATCGTGCTGGGTATGACATTTGGCATAAATTCAGATCATTGTCATTCAACCCTATACTGCCAAACAAAGCAACATTCCTCCAGACCAAGGTACACAGCACAGTACATGTATCTCACACACATCAGGTAATATTACCACAAACAAATTAACATATAATAAACACGAGGAAATCTGCAGATACTGGAAATTCAAGCAACACACACAAAATGCTGATGGAACACAGCAGGCCAGGCCAGGAAAGATAGTAAGAGATTCTCTTACTATCTTTCCTTTCAGTTAGTCCTGACGAAGGGTCTCGGCCTGAAACGTCGGCAGTGCTTCTCCCTATAGATGCTGCCTGGCCTGCTGTGTTCCACCTGCATTTCGTGTGTGTTGCTAACATATAATAAGGTTCCTTATACAATTTTAAAAAGTAAACGGTATTACACTACTGGCACCTTATGTGTGATGAGACCTGGGTGATGCCAGGGAGTTCAGCTGCCTGAGGGAAGAAGCTGTTTCCCATTCTAACAATTCTTGTCTTAATGCTATGGTACCTCCTGCCTGATGATGGGGTGGAGAGGGGGTCAAAGAGATTGTTGGACAGATGGGAGGGGTCATAATGTTTTAAATAATTTTTCATAATGTTTTCAATGCAATCAGAGAAAGACTGCAGCAGCTGGAAACATCCAGCAAGTTGTGCAGTCTCTGTGGAGAGAAAATCTTTAACCTGACTTGTTGTTTCCATTTTTCCTGAAACAATCGAATGTCCTTGTCCTTCCATAGAAACCTCTCATTTTTTCTCTTCAATGTTTTACCTTCAACAGGGAGAGATATTATAAGATAGCATTGCGGCATTAAGGGTGACACTAAGGGTAATGTTATTACAGCAACAGAGGCCTTGGTTCAATTCACACCACTGTATGTAAGGAGTCTGTATGTGCTCCCTGTGGCCATGTGGGTTTCCTCCAGGTGCTCCAGCTTCTATCCACATGCCAAAGACACAAGACCATAAGATATAGGAGCAGAATTAGGCCATTTGGCCTATCAAGTCTGCTCTGCCATTTCATTTTGGCTGATCCAATTTTCCTCTAAGCCCCAAACTCCTGCCTTCTCTCCGTATCCCTTCATGCCCTGACCAATCAAGAATCTATCAACCTCTGCCTTAAGTATACATAAAGACCAGGTCTCCACAGCTGCCTATGGCAAAAATTGCACATGCTATTAGGTTAATTGGTCACATGGGTGTAATTGGGCAATATGGGCTCATTGGGCCAACTGTTACCATCCTGTATCAAAATAAAAGTTTTACTCTTCAGGAAAAATGTCACAGCAGTGCTCACACAGAACATACTGGATGGCTCATCTACTGAGGTTAAATGGATGGAATTGAGGAATAAAACAGGGAAGATAACATTAATAGACTGGATTTAGAAGAGCAATTCTGTAGAGAGATGGCAGACAGTTGCAAGTAAAATATGGCTGTGATAGATTATTTTAACTTTTGCATATTGACTAGGACTCCCATACTGTAAAAGGACTGGATAGGGATAGTTTGTCAAATGTTCAGAAAAGTTTCTTTGATATGTAGAGGTTTCAACTAATGTGAATGGATTATTGAATTTTCTATTAGTGAACAAGACAGGGCAAGTGACAGAAGTGTGTGCAAGGAGGTACTTTGGATCTAGTGATTGCAATTTCATTAGTTTCAAGTTAATTATGGAGAAGGAGGAGTCTGGTCCTTGGGTAGAGATTCTAAATTGGAGAAAGGCCAATTTTGATGGCATCAGAAATAATCTGGCAAGTGTTGATTAGGATAGGTTGTTTTTTGGCAAAGGGATGCTGGGCAAGTTGGAGGCATTTAGAAGTGAAATATTGAAAGTTGATAGTCATAGAAAAGTGCGGCATAGAAACAGACACATCTAGTCCATACCAAACCTTTTAAAGTGCCTACTCCCATTGACCTGCACCCGGACCATAGCCCTCCATAACCGTCCCATCCAAACTTCTTAAATCAAGCTTGCATGCTTGCACTTGTGCTGGCAGCTCGCCCCACACTCTTATGACTCTGAGTGAAGAAGTTTCCTTTAAGCATTTCACCTTTCACTTTTTTTGGGAACCTCTATTGCTTTTGCTCAGTCTAATATTGATTAGGGATCTGATAAATTACTCCTCACAGTTTTGTGCCATTAGTAATTTCTTGGCTCCATCTAAAACAGATTGAAGAATGGTTTGAATTTACAAATAGTGAACGCCAGAAAATTAGGAAATTTACATCAAACAGAAAATGCGGGGAATATTCAGCTGGTCATGGTGCATCTGTGAGAAGAGAAGCAAAGCTGATGTTTCTTCATAATTGGAATAGAGACAATGAACTAGTTCAGCTGCAGAAACTACATGATGGGGTTGTCTCTGGGGGTTAAACAGAGCAACCTTAGATGAACTGTAAACAAGGTTATCAGGTTAGTGAGTGAATGGGGGCAGTTTTAGAGTGAGAACATGAAGAAAGAATGTTAGTTGTGCAATATAGAGTAGGAAGGCCCAGCAAAGCTGGTGGGGCAACTTTACTCTTCAGAGGGACAAGGAAGGGATGGGTAGACAGTCAGACTTTTTCAGAGTGGGAATGTCAAATACATTTATGATGAGATTAGATGTGGGGTTGTTTGTTTCTTTAAAGAGTGGTGGGTGTTTGGAACAAGCTGCCAGGCATAGTGATGGAAGTATGTATGATCATGGTGTTTAAGAAGTTTTTAGATAGGCGCAGGAATATGGAGGGATCTGGATCACGTACCGGCAGAAGCGATGAGCTAAATTTGTATTATGTTGACTTGAGAGGCTTTGGTGAGAGGCTAAGAAGAAAGACCGATAAGTTTTACTTTTCACATTACTCTTAGAATGAGTGCAATGAGGAAGTTAGTTAGGCCAGTAATGTGCTTCTCTTGTAGGATGTGGGAGATCAGGGTCCCACATCCTACAAGATCCTTTGTCCCTGAGAACTACGCCTGTGCAGTGTGTAGAGCTCCAGCTCCTCGCTGTCTCCATTAAGGAACCATATGGGATCTTGAGCATATTGAAGATGAGGGTTTCAGTGAAGTGGTCACCCCTGAGGTACAGGTGGCAGATGTGTAGGCAGCTGCCAGGAGAAACAAAGGACACAGACAAGACAATGCAGGGTGCCAGAGTCAGCATTTAGAAGGGCTAAAAAGGGTTATGAAATTCTTAGTCCTACTTGCCAAGAACATAAAGACAGTTTGTACATCTAGTGTAGCTGAAAAGGGATAGGTCCACTTGTCAAAGATGTGTGCAGCCAAAGGAAGTAGGTGAGGTCCTTGTTGGATACTCATCAGCAACATTCCCTCTAGTTTTTTTTTAAACAGCTGCGCAGACCAGCCAAAGCTCTGAGTAGAAAATTTTTACAGTCTGAAAACTACGTGACACTTTAAAGGTGGTGGGGGGCGCTTTGTAGCCGGGGGGGGGGGCAGCTAATGGCTTACAGGCTTAATTTAAGAAATGAATTGCTTATAACCATTTGATCTTCAGTGCCTCAAAATTGATAATAATAATCACATAATCACCTCATCTCTTGCAAACCCACTGTTCTCTTAGACGTTGCTTGAAGCACATTATAGTTGTTGAAAAGCAATGTGACACTTGTGTATTTGGCATATCATGAACGCAGAAATTGTGCTATTTTTGGCCCCAGCCTACACATTGTTGCTGTTTGCTAAGGTAGTACAGTGTTAGCTAGTATGATTCCATACTCTAATCATGCAGTGATGCAATTTCTGTGAATTAGGATATGGTGTTCAATGGGGTAGAGTTCAGAATCTGCACTTTTGAATGGTCTTGACCACATTTCTGTAGCTTGCAGCCTAATAGAGATATCACTGTCCCACTTTATGTACCTTCTTCAAGATGACACCATTGAACAACGTGGCCTATGGTGATGTCCTACTGACCAATCACGAATCTACTTTTCTTTCAAATATGATGCTAATACTGAGCTGTATGCAGTTCAAGCAACACACACAAAATGCTGGTGGAACGCAGCAGGCCAGGCAGCATCTATAGGAAGAAGTACAGTCAATGTTTCAGGCCGAGACCCTTTGCTAGGACAGGTCTCGGCCTGAATCGTCGACTGTACTTCTTCTTATAGATGTTGCTTGGCCTGCTGCATTCCACCAGCATTTTGTGTGTGTTGCTTGAATTTCCAGCATCTGCACATTTCCTCGTGTATGCAATTTTAACTTGATTTCCAGATTTATTTTCATTTGTGATTGAGTGAAAAGATTGAAGTGTGGGATGATTTAGGTCCTGAAGAACGTAAATTTCTCTATAGCAAAGAGTTCTCAAGGGTCAAACTTAGAGTTCTGGCTGCAGCAAAGAGTGTGGACAATAGTCCAACCAGAAGAGTCTGGAGACAACAAAATCTTGGACAGGATCGGGGCTTGTTACATTTCCTCAGTTTCTGTTTACTCAGATGCTGCCTGAAAATTCATTTACTTCACATTTCACCCTGGAAATGGTGACACAGATGATTATGGAAGTAAGGAGGCATTTGACACACTCCCCTAGGCAAAGGCATTGAGAATAAGAGTTTGTGATATCATGTTGCAACTGTACAAAACTTTGGTCAATTTTCAACTATTCTGGTCTTCTCACTGCAGGAAGGATGTGGCATCAGAGTTTACTGGGATGTTGCCTTGGCAGAAAAAATGAAAGTGTAGACTATTTTCTAAATGGAGGGAAAATTCAAAAATCTGAGGTGCAAAGAGGATTGGGAGTCCTCATGCAGGATTCCCTGAAGATTAATTTGCATGTTGAGTTAGTGGCGAGGAAAGCAAATATGATGTTGGCATTCATTTTGAGAGGGCTAGAATATAAAGCAAGGATGTAATGTTGAGACTTTATAAAATACTGATGAGGTCTCACTTGGAGTATTGTGAGCAGTTTTGGACCATTTATCTAAGAAATGATGTACTGACATTGGAGAGGATTCAAAAGAGGTTTACAAAAATGATTCTAGGATTGAAAAGCTTGTCATACGAGGAGTGTTTGGCTCTGGGCCTGTATTCACTAGAATTCAGAAGAATGAGGATGACCTTATTGAAACCTATTGAATGTTGAAAGACCTCAAAAGAGTGGATGTGAAGAGGATGTTTCCTATGGTGGGAGAGTCTTAAACCAGAGGACACAACCTCAGAATGGATGGATGTCTTTTAGAATGGAGATGAGGAGGAATTTCTTTAGGCAAGAAGTGGTGAATCTGTGGAATTCTTTGCCACGGGCAGCTGTGGAGACTGTCTTTATGTACATTTAAGGCAAAGGTTGATGGATTCTTGAGTAATCAGGGCATGAAAGGATAGAGGCAGGAGATTGAGGCTGAGGGCAATGGATCAGCCATGATGAGATGGCAGAGCAGACTTGATGGACCGAGTGGCCAAATTCTGTTCCTATAACTTGTGGTCAAATGGTCTTGGGAGAGATATACAGGGCTTATTCTCCCCAAATGTAAGGGGTTCAGGGGGTGACCTTGTAGAAGTTTATAAAATTATGAGTCTTGGATTGGATTGATAGACATTTTTCATACTGAAGGAGTCTAAAACTAGAGGAGAAATGGAGATCTGAGAGTCAGGTTTTTGACACGGGGCTGTGGTTATATGAAAGGAGTTGACAAAGGAACTGGTTGAGGCAGAAGCAGTTACAGCATTGAAAAGATATCTTGTGTAGGAAGGGAGTAGAGGGCTATGAGGCGTGGAGTGGGTGAATGAGAGAGTAGAAAGCAGCATCGACAAATTGGGCAGAAAGGACAGTTCCTTTGCACTATGGTGCCATTTGGGACACTTACTTTCTTTGGCTGGAAGATAAAACTTTATAAAATGTTGTTTAGGCCACAGCTGGAATATTGTGTACCATTCTGGTTGCCATGTTAAGGAAGAATATGGAGAGGTACAGAAGATATTACCCAGGATGTTGCCTGAGGTGGAATGTTTCAGTTGAGGAGAAACTAGATAGGTTGGGATACATTTTCTATGGAGCTGAGGAGGGACCTGAATTGTACAAAATTGAGGGGCATGGATGGAAGGAAACCTTTCTACATAGCAGTCATCTCTGTGTCCAAAGGGCACATGTTTAAGATGAGGAATATGTGGCTTACGGCAATTTAAGGAAGAGCCTTTCACCTAGAGAGTGATTGCATTCTGAAACATGCTGCCTGAGAAGATGGTGGAGGTTTGTGCTCTCATAATATACTTGACTGATAATGGATAAGGGCCAAATGCTGCTAACGGAATTTGTATAGATAGGTACTCAATAGCAGAGATGACACAAACAATTCTTCAGTGTGGACGTGCTTTCTTTTGATGCCTATTTTTCATAATACAACGAAGGTTAATTATTCAATTTTAATTCCCTAATATCCAGCATTGGAATACAGCTGTGCTTAATTCTAAATTTATCTGGTGTAAACATGTCTTTTCAATATCTGCCAATACATGCAAAACACTGGAATTATCAGCAGCTTGCTTTGAGATTGATGACTTTTGTGTGAACTTTACCTTTTTTGGCCTTGAAGAATAACTCTTCCTCTCTATAATGGGCTATATTTAGACTTGTGATGAACACACTTAAAATATTGCAAAATGATTTCTAACCACTTTGTCTGGGCTTCAGCTGTTAAAGGAGACTGTGGAAAGCCAGAGAATGTGTGAACTGATGAAGCAACAAGAAGTTCATCTGAAACAGCAGGTGTGTTGAAGTAGACATTCTCACATTCTTGTGATTAGATATGCTAAAGCAAAGTATTTATTTGCTGATGATATGAAAATGATCCATTGCATTCACAGAATTGGTTTGTTTCCTGGTCCTGTACATGAAGCTGTATATTTGATTGGAGTGATCTTGGTGAGGTGAAGATAGACAGGAGTCCTTTTCCTGATATCTCCCCTTTTCTCAATCTCTGGAGCCAGGCTGTCTACTTATATATTTTATAAGTGTACTGACTCTTATAGCTATCTTAAATGTACCTTTTCTCACCCTGGCACTTGTTTTTTTAAAAAAAAACAGATGTTCTCAAGATAAGGCTTTCCATTCCAGAAAATCTGATGTCCTCCTCCTTGCCTTCTACGACTGATGCTGCCTTCAGCCTGTTCTCTTCATTTTCCGGACATCTGCCTTTGCCCATGTAACACTTACCCAAAAGGCTGGTATATGTCTAGGGGAAAAGGAGATCCAGCCACTCACCAACCCCGCCTCCCGTACACGCAGGTGCTGTGAGAATCGCGTTTATGCCTCGCGCCCGCCAACAGTATCAAACCCACAACAAATACCGGTATGAAATACACTTTAAAGAGTTTACTAAAATTAAAAGAGTATTAGGCAATACTATATATATAGATATATATAGATATATATATATATATATACAAGAAAAAAACAAAAGGCGCCAACTTATCAAAGTTCAGTCAGTTAGTGCACTCGTTGGAGCTCAACCAGCGAACCATTCGACCCCTCGTCGCTTGCCTCCGACTTCCACGTCTTCCACCTCGGACTCCCCGGTGGTCTTCCGAGCGCACGTCCACCTTCCTCGGCGTCTCCCTTCCGACTCCCTTCACCCACCAAGCCCGTGCAACCCCTCCCCCAAGTTCCCAGCCTCACAAAACACAATAACATTCCCCATTGATTAACAAATGAATACAATTACCATATCAGCCATTCTAAAGCAAAACAACGGCAAGAGAAACATTTAACAGACAAAGAAACATCCCTACTCGTAACAAACCAAAGAAGCCCTTTTTAGTAACATACACAGGACATTGTACACCCATCTTTCTGCCGCCTTAACAGGGAAAGTTCCCTTTGTCCTCACCTGCTACTATTGAGACTCCACAACTTCTGCCATCTTCAAATGAGATCCTGTCGCTAAACACATCTTTACCTCCTACCCACTCTCCGCTTTCTGCAGGGATCTCTGTGATTCTCTTGTCCATTCATCCCCCTCCACCAATCTTCCTCCTGGCACTTATCCCTGCAAGTGGAAGAAGTGCTTCACCTGTGCATTCACCTCCTCCCTCTCCTCCATTTAGGGCCCTGAACAGTCCTTCCAGGTGAGGCAACGCTTCATCTGCGAATCTTTTGGAGTCGTCTATTGTGTCTGGTGCTCCCAGTGCAGCCTCCTCTACATTAGTGAGACCTGACGTAGAAACAGCCAGCCATTTCAATTCCACTCCCCATTTCCATTGCAACATGTCAGTCCGTGGCCGCCTCTACTGCCACGATGAGGTCACTCAGGTTGGTGGAGCAACACCTCATTCCTTCTGGGTAAACTCCAACCTGATAGAATGAACGTCGATTTTTCTAAATTCCGATGATTTCTTTCCCCTCCTATTTCTCTGTTTATCCATTCCCCATTCTGTCTTCCCTCTCACCCTTTCTCTTCTTTCCTCCCCATCATTTCCCTGTACTGCCCCTCCTCCTTCCCTTTCTCCCATAGGCTACTATCGTTTCATAACAGATTACTCCTTCTTCAGCCCTTTACCTTTTCCACCAATCATCTCCTGCCCCCCCCCCCCCCCCCACTCAGCCACCTTGCCCCTCATCTAGTCTCACCTGGTAGCTTGTACTCCTTCCTCTCCTCCCACATTCTTATTCCTTTCCAGTCTTGAAGGAAGGGTCTCAGCCCGAAATGTTGACTATTTAGTCCTTTCCATAGATGCTGCCCGACCTGCTTGAGTTCCCCCAACGTTTTAATGTGGTCCAAAAGATCACTACTCATTTACCACCCATTTCATTAGCTTCCTTCATTTTCTGCACAGTAAAACCTGAAGGGTAATATTAAAATTCACTCCTGTTTCCTTTGTTCCGTACACAGATGACCATTTTCTCCTTATCCACCATTTTAGTCTTTGTCTATAGAATCTCTATTGATTTTTACCTCCCTCTGCCTGCCAGATCCTACTCATAGCCTCTTTCCCTCTCCCGACTTCTGCCTGAAGTGCACTCCTACACTTCTAAAGTTCAAAGTAGATGTATTATCTAAATGCAAATATGTCACCATATACAACCATGAGATTCATTCTCTTGTGGGTATTTATGGTAAATACAAAGAAACAACAAAAAGCAAGTATAATAATAATGAATGGGCAATAAATATTGAGAACATAAGATGAAGAATCCTTGAAAGTGAGTCCATGGGTTGTGGAAACAGTTTATTGTTGGGGTGAGTGAAGTTATTCCCTCTGGTTCAAGAGCCTGATGGTTGATGGGCAATAACTGTTTCTGAACCTCGTGGTCTGGGTTCTGAGGCTTTTGTACTTTCTTCCCGATAGCAGCAACAAGAAGAGAGCTTGGCCTGGATGGTGGGGGTCTCTGGTGATGGATGCTGCTTTCCTGTGACAGTTGTCCCTGTTAATATGTTCAGTGGTGGGAAGGGTTTTGCCCATGATGGTCTGAACTATATCCACTACTTACAGTCACTACTTGCTACTTGCAATCATCAAGAGATTCACAGGCTTCCAATTCCCTATGCACAACAAATGCTTCCTTGCTTTACTTAACCTGAGCCTCACTATTTCTCATCAGCCAGCACTCCCTAAACTTGCAAGCCTTGCCCTTCACTCTTAACAGGAACAGGCAGGCCCTGAGCTTCTGACACCGCACATTTAAAGGCAGACATTCCTTTCCCTATAAATAATCTTGCTCAATCAGCCACTGCAAATTCCTGCTTAGTGGCTAAGTGTTTGTTCTGTTTCAGTTCAGAACCTGTGAATCTGTCTTATCTTTCTCCATAATTGTTTTTAAAATAATACAGTTATGGTCACTGGACCAAAGTGCTTGTTGACAGATACTTCTGCGTTGGCCTACCTTATTCCCCAGGTAGCGATCCAATGTTCTGCCCTCTAGTAGGTCCCCCACTTTATTGATCAAGGAAGTTATATTTCACATTCTTGAAGTACTCAAAATAATAAAACTTAATCATCCAAGTTACTGCAGATTTCCAGCATCTGCAGTCTCTCTCAGTTCCAGTGTTAATGCTTATTTATTTTATATTTTATTAGTTGGCACTCTACACTGGAAAGTTTGAAGAATTCCAGACTACTCTGTCAAAAAGCAACGAAGTATTTACAACCTTCAGACAAGAGATGGAAAAGGTAAAGTTTATCACTTTGAAGATGTGCCATGTACAGGCTGATGGTTTGTAACTTAACAAGCTATTTGACCTAACATACCATGCAAATTTAGCTGTAATATTTTTCCAGTAAGGCAGCTCAGATGTTTCAAATATTGGTAATTACAAGAGTTAGCAACTTTATTATAAACTTTATCAAAACCCTCTGTAATTAAATCTTAATTTTCTGAGTGGAAATTTTGAGGTTCTGTTTTAATAAATCTTGTGACCCAAATTTTAGTGGTCCATTCTCTTTGTAACTTGGGATTCTCTATTTTGCTTCAGGCATGAGTTTGAAACAGAAAATCTGTGTTACACAATACCAGTAATCGCATTTACTCTGTTTACTCTGTATTGACACTAAATTATCATCCTTTGGATTACAGAAATGATCTTGAAGGACGCTCTTCCTCGGGACATTATTATCCACTCAAGCTTATAAGTGGATACTTATAATACTTATACCTGATAACAAAAAGCCTAAATATAGAAAAGGAACAAAATTGCCATTATGTAGAATAGGTGTAATTGTCAGTTTATCCCTATTAGTACCAAGCCCTAGAAAGAAATGTTTAATTTAGAAATAGAGGCCTGTCTCACCATTCTGATGAAATATGCCCAGGTTATTGAGAGAGGTTAGAGCTGAGGTGCTGGGGCTTTGATCAAGGTCTGGTGATGCAGTGGCAAGGCCTTTGTTCAAGAAAAGAAATAGGCAAGTCCTTAAATTATAGACCAGTGAGTCTCACATCTGTGGTAAGGAAAGTAATGGACAGGATTCTTAGGGGAAGGATTTAAGATCATTCAAAAAGCTGATTAAGGGACAGCCGTCATGGCTTTGTGTTGGAGCAGGTCATGTCAGACACAGCTGGATCAAGGTTTTTAAAAGGGGGATGACAGTGAATATGGTAGATCACACAGAATTCTGGAGCAACTCTACAGCATCTGTGGAGGGAAATGAGCAATTATTTCAGGCTGAGACCCTTCATCAGGACTGGATGCGAAGAGGGCAGAAGCCAGACTGTTCATTTCCCTCCATTCATACTGCCTGACCTGTTGAGTTCCTCCTGCATTTTGAGTGTGTGCTCAAGATTTCCAGCATCTACAGAGTCTCTCGTCTCTGTGGTGAAGGTAGAGCTGTGGATTTAGTAAAGAATTCACCAAGGTCTCAGGTGGTGGGCTCATCCAGAAGCCACAGTAACTTGACTGATTGGATCCAAAATTGGCTTGCCCATCGAAGGGGGGACATGGTGGCATAGCAGTTAGCATAACATTATTACAGCACCAGGAACTGGGATTCAGTTTCTAAAACTGTCTGTAAGGAGTTTGTACATTCTCCCTGTGACTGTATGAGTTAATTTCTGGTGCTGCAGTGTCCTACCACATACCAAAATATATAAGGGTTAGTAGATTGATGGTTACATGGGTGTAATTGGGTAGTGTGGGCTCATTGTACCAAAAGGGCCTGTTACCATGTTGTATCTCAAAATAAGTCTAAATTAAAAAATATAGGCGAGTGTAGTTGTGGTTGGGTCTTATTCTGGATAGAAGTCTTATGTGACTAGTGTTCCACAGGGACACTGGTGTCTTCCCTATCATTGTGGGGGATTTCAAGCAGACCATCTTGAAGTCTTTGAACAGCTATCACCAACATATCACTTGTGGAACCAGAGGAGTCAACACAAATGATCACCATCAAGAACACTTGCCTTGCCACCCCCGCACCTACACTTTGGAAAGTCCGATAACCTGGCTGTACTTCTACTCCCAGTGTATCGGCAGAGACTAAAGACAGCAGCACCAATGAGGGCCAAGAAGGCATGGGTCAAGCGAAGTGGAGAAGTACTTACAGAACTGCTTCAAGTCAGTGGACAGGACAATTTTGGGGGATTCATCTGAGTCTGAATGATGCACCACAATTGTCACTGACTTCATCAAGACTTATGTTAATGAGTGTGTACTGGACATGCCCAAACTAAAAGCTGTGGCTGAACCAGGAGATTTGTAGTCTGTTGAGGGCTAGGGCTGTGGAATTCAAGGACTGGTGGTCCAGAACAGGCACAACCTATGACAGACAGACATACTTTATTGATCCAGAGGGAAATTGGGTTTCGTTACAGTCGCACCAACTAAGAATAGTGTAGAAATATAGCAATATAAAACCATAAATAATTAAATAATAAATAAGTAATGCCAAGTGGAAATTAGTCCAGGACCAGCCTATTGGCTCAGGGTGTCTGACACTCTGAGGGAGGAGTTGTCAAGTTTGATGGCCACAGGCAGGAATGACTTCCTATGATGGCTCAGTGTTGCATCTTGGTGGAATGAGTCTCTGGCTGAATGTTACTTCCCTGTGCCTAACCAGTACATTATGGAGTGGATGGGAGACATTGTCCAAGATGGCATGCAACTTGGACAGCATCCTCTTTTCAGACACCACCGTCAGAGAGTCCAGTTCCACCCCCACAACATCACTGGCCTTATGAATGAGTTTGTTGATTTTGTTGTGTCTGCTACCCTCAGCCTGCTGCCCCAGCACACAACAGCAAACATGATAGCACTGGCCACCACAGACTCGCAGAACATCCTCAGCATCGTCCGGCAGATGTTAAAGGACCTCAGTCTCCTCAGGAAATAGAGATGGCTCTGACCCATTCTTGTAGACAGCCTCAGTGTTCTTCTGACCAGTCCAGTTTATTGTCAATTCGTATCCCCAGGTATTTGTAATCCTCCTCCATGTCCACACTGACCCCTTGGATGGAAACAGGGTCACTGGTGGAAAGCTATTTAAAGTGTGGGGGAAGAAAACAATTCCTATTGAGGTTAGAGATGGAACTGGATGCACATAGCTCTGGCATGGTTAGGAGCCATTACTACTTACACAGCAAAAACCTAACATGAATTGCAGTGATCCATCATTAAGGACTCCCATCACCTAGGGCGTGTCCTCTTCTCATTACTACCCACCAATTAACTCAATGTTTCAGGAACAGTTTCTTCCCTTCTGCCATCAGATTTCTGAATGGACAATGAACCCATGAGCACTGCCTTTTTTCTCCTCTCTTTCTGTTCTACTTCTACTGCCTTCATACTGTGTTGTACAATGTTAACCAGGGAGATCAGAATCAGGTTTATTATCACTGGCATGTGTCATGAAATCTGTTAACTTAGCAGCCGTACAATGCAATACATGATAATATAGAAAGAAAATAAATAATTAAACCAATTACTCTCTGTGTGTGTGTGTGTGTGTGTGTGTGTAAAAATATAATATATCAAAAGCAATATATATTTAAAAGGAAAAGTGAGGTAGTGTTCAAGTTCAATGTCCATTTAGGAATTGTATGGGCAGAGAGGAAGAAGCTGTTCCTGAATCACTGAGTGTGTGCCATCAGGCTTCTGTACCACCTTCCTGATAGTAACAGTGCAAAAAGGGCATGCCTTTGGGTGCTGGATGTCCTTAATAATGGATGTTGCCTTTCTGAAGAAGTGCTCTTTGAGGATGTCTTGGATGCTACAGAGGCTAGTACCCAAGATAGATTCTGACTAATTTTACAACCTTTTGTAGCTTCTTTTGGTCCTGTGCAGTAGCCTCCCCCACCCCACTCCCATACCAGACAGTGATACAGCCTGTCAGAATGTTCTCCATGGTACATCTATAGAAGTTTTTGAGTGTTTTAGGTGATAGACCAAATCTCTTCAAACTCCTATTGAAATATAGCCATATTATAGTCTTGCCTTCTTTATAGCTGCATCAGTATGTTGTTACCAGGTTAGATCCTCAGAGATCTTGACACCTAGGAACTTGAAATTGCTCACTCTCCATTTCTGATCCCTCTATGAGGATTGGCTCGTGTTTCCTGTCTTACCTTTTCTGAAGTCTACAATCAACTCTTTTATCTTACTGACGTTGAGCACCAGGTTGTTGCTGCGACACCACTCAACTAGCTGGTATATCTGGCTCCTGTACACCCTCATCTCCATCTGAGATTCTACCAACAATGGTTGCATCATCAGCAAATTTTATGGATTGTATTTGGGCTATGCCTAGCCACACAGTCATGGATATAGAGAGAGTAGAGCAGTGGGCTAAGCACACACCCCTGAGGTGTGCCAGTGTTGATTGTCAGCGAGGAGATATTATCACCAATCTGCACAGATTGTGGTCTTCTGGTTAGGAAGTAGAGGATCCAATTGCAGAGTGAAGTACAGAGGCCCAGGTTCTGTAGCTTATCAATTATTTAAACACCTTCTCAAAAATGTTAACCTCTTCATTCCCGTGAATCATCCTCGTGATGCTCTTCTGGACTCTCTCAAATGACGATCGCATCCTTTCTGAGATAAGAGGCCCAAAACTGTTGACAATACTCTTAAGTGTGACCTTGTAAAGGCTCAGAATTATTCCCCTTGAAATAAATGCCAACATTGCATTTACCTTTACCGTAGATTCAACCTGTAAATTAACCTTCTGAAGTCTTGCACGAGGACTCCTTAGTCCCTCTGCACCTCTGATGTTTGAACCTTCTCCCCATTTAGATGACAGTCCGCACTATTGTTCCTTTTACCAAAATGCACTATCATACATTTCCCAATATTGTATTCCACCTGCCACTTTTTTTGCCCATTCTTCCAATTTGTCCAAGTCCTGCTGCAATTGCATTGCTTCCTCAGCACTACCCACCCTTCCAGCTATCTTTGTGTCATCCTTAAGCTTTGCCACAAAGCCAGCAATTCCATTATCTAAATCATTGATCTAAATAATTATATGTGCTCTTCTTGCAGTTGATGGTCAACACTGTCTTTGCACTTTCTTCGACTTTATCAAGTATTTCTTGGAGCTTCTCTTGAGAAGTAGTTATCAACACTGTGTTGTCTGGGTATTGTAGGTTGTTCAGATTGTATCCACCAGTTATCATGCCTGAAATACTAATTTCTCTTAGAATCTTCTCACTATAGAGGTTGAATAGGTGAGGCAAGAGAACGCAACCCTGTCTGACTCCCCTCTTAATCTGGACAAAATTGTGTCTCATTTACAATTATCATTCCTGCTCTTTGTTCCCAGTACAAATTTCTGATTATTCTGTTATCTTTTCCATCAGTGTCCAAGTGCTGAAGGATTTTTATAAGTTCTTCATGTCTCACCTTTTCAAAAGGTTTGGTATAATCGATGAAATGTAGGTACAGGTCTTTCTGGACCTCTATGGTGTGTTCCCAAATCATTCCAAGGATGAAGATTGCATTTTGTGTTTCATAATCTTCAATGAAGCCACACTGCTCTTGCACAGTCTCTGGTTTCATGCTTTTTCTGTGCTCATCATGATGACTCATAGTAGGACTTTCACTATGTGACTCAACAAACTAATTGTGCAGTGTAATTCGCATTCGGTTGCTCGAGGTTTTGTACATACTGACTTGTCCATTTCCTCAGGTGTATCCCTGCTATCATGGATTTCATTCAGCAAATCTGTCAAGCTTTCAATTCCAAAATCTTCCAGCACTTGAATCATCTGGTCCCGATGCCTTATTTTTGTTCATTTTCCCCACTACTGCTTTAACTTCTGATTTTATAATCAGTGGGCCATCCATGTTCGTAGTAATTATTGACTTCTCTCCTCTTGTATCTTCCAGCATGTATTCAAACCATCAAGCCAGTGTATTTGCTTTTTCCATGTGTATTCATACATCTTTCATCTTCAAGCACTCACTAGATGTAAAAAAAATTAGCACCTTTGTGCACCATTGCCAGAACTTTCAGTTTCTCTATCACTTTGCTTTCTCCATTTATCCATTGTCCTTTTGCTTCCCTGTATTTTTACTTGATTTCTTTGTTCGAGGTTTTATATTTGTTGCTGTTCAAAACATTTAATTTATATGTATATTGTTATATTTTATTCCTTTTATTATGTATTGCAATGTACTGCTGACACAAAATAACAAATTTCACAACATAAACTAATGATAAACCTTTTTTCTGTTTTTTTGTCAAATATATGTGATTTGAATGAAAATGTGATAGAGTGAATGAATAGTTTTACAAAGGTTGGTAGTGTTCCGGATTGCATAAAAATTTGCCAAAGAATACAGTAGGATATAGATGTAGATATGGGTGGAGAAGTGGCAGATGGGGGTTTAATCTGGGAAAGGGTGAGGTATTGTACTTTGGAAGATCCAACATAGAGCAGCACCAATGAACAGAGGGACTCCTAGCATGTGGCTCCCTAAAAGTGGCCACACAAGTAGATAAAGGAGTATGATATGTTTCCCTCCTTCTAAGAAGGATATGGAGGGTGAAGAACAGGTTTACCAGAATGTTGCCTGGATTAGAGGGCATGTGCTATAACGAGAGGCTAAATAATCAAAACATGGTTTCCCTTGAGCAGCGGAGTCTGAGGGTTTAATAGTTAAATTGATAGCATATAAAATTATGTGAGGTATAAATAGAGTAGGCAGCCATTATCTTTTTGCCAGGATTGAAATGCCTGGTGCTAGAGTGCATATATTTAAAATGGGAGGAGGAAATACAAAGATGTGTGAGGCAATTTTTTTTATACACATAGTAGGAGCCAGGAGTGGACCATAAGACATGGGAGCCAAATTTGGCCATTTGCCAGGTGTGGTGTTGGAGGCAGATAGCATAGAGTATTTAAGAGACTCTTAGATAAGCACATGCATATGCAGAGAAGGAAGGGTTATGGTCAATGTGTGGGGAAGAGGGATTAGATTAATTAAAGTTCATTCATTTAGTCTGACACAATATCATGGGCTGAAAGGCCTGTCTGGTCTATACTGATCTATGTTCTAATATACATTATACCTTTCTGTATGTCAATCTGGCCATCCCAGGAGTTAATCTTGTAAAGCTTTTGTTTGCATTCCTTTCATGACAAGGGCTTCCAGATAGAGACTAAAACTGCACACAGCTTGCAGTGGGGTCTCGCCATGGCCCGTAGCCCTTAGCAAGAAGTTGTAATCTGATTTGTGTAATTTCCATGAGACCAGAAAACATAGTGCTATAAAACTTTTTTTTTCTCTCTTTTTGCTTTAATGAGATGACAAAAAAGATTAAGAAACTGGAAAAGGAGACAACGATGTATCGGAGTAGATGGGAGTGCAGTAATAAAGCTTTACTGGATATGGTCGAGGAGGTAAGTAATCATTTGTACTCCAAAGTTAAATGTTAAATTAGATCTACTTCTATAATAATGATAGATACTTGTGCCATCATTGTGTGCCAAAAGGGCCTGTTTCTGTACTCTTCTAATCTACTTCTCATTAATTAACTTTCAAGTTTAAATCATTTGTCTGTTTTTGAAAATAATTTGTGCTTCAAGTACTTTTTAAATTGAAGGTTTCATATTAATTTATGGGAGCTAGATCTAGAACCACCTGGACTAGAAAAACCTGTATTGATTTGTACTGCTGTTAGGCCATTTGGCCTTTCGGGCCTGCTCCCCTGCACACTATCATGGCTGATCATTGACCTCAGACCACTGTCATAGAAGAATCCCCAAAGCTGGAACTTTTCTTCAATTCGTTTGATGTTATTAGGCTGTTTACCTCCAACATTTGACAATGTTGATCATTACGTGTTGCTCATCATTCAATGTGAACTGTTGCAGAAACTTTTTCCCCTTCCAAAAAATGAAATGGTTTAAAGAGAACTTGTTGCTGGATCCCAAGAGAGAATTTGTAGAATGCCTATGAGATGGCTTTTTAAGGCAATTTATGGTTGAGCCCACTAGGGAAGAGACAATTCTGGGTTGGGTGTTGTGATTAGGGAGCTTGTGGTAAAGGAACCCTTAGGAAATGGTGATTATAATATGATGGAATTCACCCTTCAATTTGAGAGGGTGAAGCTGAATTCAGATGTATCAGTAATACAGTGGAGTAAAGGGAATTACTGAGGCATGAGTTAAAGAGCATAAAAGCAAAAGAAAGGACACATAATACAGTCGGCCCTCCTTATCCGCGGGTTCTGCATGCGCGGATTCAAGCAACCGCGGACCAGGAAAACCTGGAAGTTCTTTCTCCAGCACTCGTTGTTTGAGCAAGTACAGTCTTTTTTCTCTAAACAATACAGTATAACAACTATTTACATAGTATTTACATTGTATTAGGTATTATAAGTGTTACGTATCCCGTAACTGAATCACTTACCAGCAAAGATAGAGAGGTCCGCTGAAGTCTGATGGTACCATTTTCAAACGTTTTTATTTATAAAGGGGCACAAACGTAAGGTTAATACAAACATTCAGATAACACACGTCGTCAATACTCAATCTAAAGCGCAGGGGTAGTACTACTCAATAAGAAATAAGCTCTATCGTTGTCTAGGGGATAATATCTTGTCCATTTGGAAAAAATATAACAGTCATTCAAAAGTCGGCAGGCTTCAGCCTTTTGGGAACCGCCGAGTTTCCCGTGTTGGGGAGAGAGAGAGAGAGAGAGATTGGTGAGAAAAGGAACACTTGCCCAGGTCCTTACGAAGCAAAGCCGTGGAATCAGGGGAGCAGGCTTTCCTGTTGTTAGTTAAAAGCAATTGTCCGTGATTCCAGCCACAGACTCCCGATTCGGAATCGTAACGCACGTGGCTTCCTTCAAAATGGCTTCCCGCTACGACGGGATCGCTATCGTGTCTCCTTGGTGCGTCTGGAGGGGTCGTCCCCCCAGACCCTCCTTTATACTTCCTCACGGGATCGCAGGTGTCACTCTCTCTCTCTCTCTCAACCAGCCCACTTTGCCCGAGGGCTTTACACGTGGTCTTCATGAGACAATAGTCAGGGTCGCTTTATTCTGCATCCCGGTGGAACGTGGTATTCAGCACGTCTCTCTCTCTCTTGGGTCATTGACCCCCCCCCCCCCCTTCACTAGGGCTCTTGCGATTCTCGCAAAGGAGGGGGCTGGTATCATAACACCTCCCCTCTTAAACGTTTTTTACCAGCGGTTAAAAACAGTGGTATAGAGTCTTACAGGATTTTTTGAACCTACCACAATACACAAGCTTTTCTTTTCACAGAGTACTACTGTTATACATTCAAGTCAGTATCTAAACAGTTAACGATTACAGTGTCCCTTTCTTTAATATCTTAACATCGCGTACCATACTGAAAATCTTGTAGCATCAGACTTCAATTAACCGTCGCCTCTTTTTCGGGGAGTCCCCCCCGTGGGGAACTTGAGTAATTTGGCGTGGTGAACTCCCGCCCGTCTCGTTCATCGGGGTCATCTTATCAACACCACTTAGACCATTTCCACCCAATTCTGTAATTTTACCCAGGCGGCTAGCCCTTTTGTCAGGACCATGCAGGCTGATGGGTTTCAGTTCGAACCTTTCCCTCAGGCCGCATTTAAATTTCGGCTTTTTCACAGCGCTCTCTTGAATAACAACAGCGTGTGGGGCACCTTTACATTCCAAATCAACCTGTAATCAATGCGCAGGCACCGCGTTCCCAAGCCCTCGTTTCTGTAGCTTGGTTGCTTCTTCTGACACCAATCTAAACTTTAAATTTTCTTCATTCGATTTGGGAACTACAAACTTCCCGTTCCCTTCAATAATGATGTTTATTCCCCCGTGGTCGAGTTCCACTTTAAGGTTCACCACCCCTTCGTGTACCAACACCTGGGAACCCTCCCTTCCCCCAATTACCAGGGTTAACCCTGTCTTCACTAAACCCAGTCCATCTGACCCACAGGGACTGCATTCCTTTTCAACTGAATCAAATACCTCAGACTTGTTCTGAGCTCCATTACTAGGTTCAGTACCACGTGCATCCACATCTTGGACACACTCAAACGGGACATCTGCCTCTCCCAGGCTTTCAATACCCGTACCCTTTTCAGATTCTAAATTCCCCTGATCCTCCCAGTTCCTCTCTGGGCAACTCCCTTCCGGAGTAAACTCAACCCCGCGGGCTGAAACAACCTCGTCTGCCAACCCAGCGGACCTCTCCAAGGTAATGGCATCCTTTTCATCTAGGACTGCCTTCATCTCATTATCGGGAACACCTTGATAACTCTCAACTACTTCAAACAGGGCTGCCACCCCCGACAGATCATCCATGTCCAACTCTGGACATTTTAACAGCTTTTCCCGTCTCTCATCTTTATTTCCTACCTCTAGGACCTTTCTCTTCGCTAAGGGAAGATCTCGCTCCTCTCCCTTAACCCCTTTCACTTTACTACTCTTCAGTTTACCACCCTCAGAACCCCCATGGTACAGGGTCGGTAGGACCGTCTTGGCCAAATCAATACTGGCCAGATTTAAACTGCTCGCTTTCTCAGCTGCCTTTCTTGACAGGCTGCGAATGCTTGCGCCTGTGGTACAGACTGGAGATGCGAGGGGCGGGGCTACAATCCTCACAGGCGGTTTGAGCCGTGTCCAAACCTGCCCCCCGGCTAAATCATTTCCGAGGAGAACGTCCGTGTCAGTTCTCGGGAATTCTGCTGGCACCCCTATTTCGACTGGTCCAGATACCAGCTCACAATCCATAATTACCTGATGTAGGGGCACCATTTCTATTCTTGTACCTATCCCCTTCACAGCGACCATTCCCCTTCTCCGACCGAAATCTAGTATCTCACGGCGGATCAACGACAGCTCCGCCCCGGTGTCTCGCCAGATTCGGACGGGAATGGGTGGGTCTCCCCCCTTCACGGACACGGTTCCGGGTGACAGCCAGGTCTCTGACCCTTCTCGTACTCTGTCTACCCGGGGCTCTCTCGTCGATTTACTGATTACCACGGCATACCCGATAGGGACCGCTGCTCTCCCGGTTTCTGGCTCCTTTCTCGGAGCAAAGCACCTAGAGGCAATATGTCCTCCCTTCCCACAATTAAAACAGTTCAAGCCCGGAAATCTCGGGCCGCCTGGCCTTTCCCCCTCAACCTTACCACTAGCTTCCGGCGGGACCTCTGCCTCAGCCGGCGGACTTTCCCTACCGTTCTGACGGTCTCTCGGGTAACCTTTTGGCGAGGAAATCTTTAGCCTGTGGGTTAGGGCATATTCATCTGCGAACCTAGCAATTTCTGAGATGGACTTATTCGCCTTCTCATTCAAATACATCCGGATCGCCTCCGGAACACACCCTATTAATTCCTCAATCAGAAATAACTCCCTGATACGCCCATAATCCCCGTCCACCTGTTCCGCGGTGCACCAACGGTCCAAGAGCACACCCTTTTCATAGGCTAGCTCGGTATATGTTTGATTCCACCCTTTCCGTAAATTTCTGAACCTTTGTCTATATGCTTCCGGTACTAGCTCGTAACTCAGGAGAATGGCCTCTTTTACTTTGGCATAATTCTCCGCTTCCCCTTCCTTGACGGCCAAGGCCGCATATGCTCGTTGTGCCTTCCCCTTTAACACACTTTGTAACAACGCCACCCACTGCTCTTTGGGCCACTTTTGATTTACTGCCACCTTTTCAAAAAGCAAGAAATAACTATCAACATCCGACTCTTCGAATGGAGGTACTACCCTGAACTCCTGACTAACATTAAACCTCTCCTCTCATTCTAACCCTAGATCTCTTTGCTCTTTCTTTAACTTCTCCATCTCCAAGTCATGTTCCCTCTGTTCTCGTCTCTCCTCATACTCTCTTTGCTTTTCGGCTCGTTCTCTCTCGTTCTCGGCTCGTTCCCTCTCGTTCTCGGCTACTTCTAGCTCTTTTAGCTGAATTTCATGCTGTCTTTGCTTTTCAGCTTGGTCCTGCTCTTTTCCCACCTCTAACTCCTTTAGTTGGAGCTCCTGGGCCTGTTCTTTCTCTCTCTCAGCCCGTTTTTTCTCTCTCTCAGCCGCTTCCAGCTGCTTCATTTTAAATTCATGTTCCAACCTTAATTTCTCCAACTCTAGCTGATCCGTTCCACTCGCTGGTACTTCTTCAGGGATATTTTCCAAGACCCCAGCTTCGAACACTTTCTTCCCAATGTAATACCGAGTTATGGCCCCTCACACCTCCCACTTTTTCATGGACGACCTCACTTCTGCGAGGTCCAATCCCTTCGCCAAATTTAACAAGTCTGATTTGGTGGCCGCCTCTAGCGCCCCTGCAGTCGGATTTTTCATAAATTCATCCACGTCCATCTTTGCTGGTTTCCCGTCTGGCTACCCGCGTACCAGATCCAAATTTATTTTATTTTTTATTTTTTTTGACTTGCAAACCCAATTCACTGCCCTCCCAATTTTGGTTTCAAATCTCGAGACGAGGCTCCCACGTTGTTACGTATCCCGTAACTGGATCACTTACCAGCAAAGATAGAGGTCCGCTGAAGTCTGATGGTACCATTTTCAAACATTTTTATTTATAAAGGGGCACAAACGTAAGGTTAATACAAACATTCAGATAACACACGTCGTCAATACTCAATCTAAAGCACAGGGGTAGTACTACTCAATAAGAAATAAGCTCTGTTGTTGTCTAGGGGATAATATCTTGTCCATTTGTAAAAAATATAACAGTCATTCAAAAGTCGGCAGGCTTCAGCCTTTTGGGAACCGCTGAGTTTCCCGTGTTGGAGAGAGAGATTGGTGAGAAAAGGAACACTTGCCCAGGTCCTTATGAAGCAAAGCCGTGGAATCAGGGGAGCAGGCTTTCCTGTCGTTAGTTAAAAGCAATTGTCTGTGATTCCAGCCACAGACTCCCGATTCGGAATCTAACGCATGTGGCTTCCTTCAAAATGGCTTCCCGCTACGACGGGATCGCTATCGTGTCTCCTTGGTGCGTCTGGAGGGGTCGTCCCCCCAGACCCTCCTTTATACTTCCTCACGGGCTCGCAGGTGTCACTCTCTCTCTCTCAACCAGCCCACTTTGCCCGAGGGCTTTACACGTGGTCTTCATGAGACAATAGTCAGTGTCGCTTTATTCTGCATCCCGGTGGAACGTGGTATTCAGCACGTCTCTCTCTCTCTTGGGTCATTGACCCCCCCCCTTCACTAGGGCTCTTGCGATTCTCGCAAAGGAGGGGGCTGGTATCATAATATAAGTAATCTAGAGATGATTTAAAAGTACAGGCAGTCCCCAGGTTATGAACGAGTTCCGTTCCTGAGTCTGTCTTTGTCGGATTTGAAGTTGGAACAGGTACATCCGGTATTATGTAGCCTCAGTTAGTAAAACGTTTGGCTTAGTATATAGTATATATTTTACCTTTCTATGCATATAAAACATTTAAGAAACATATGTATTTCAATAATTAAACCGCTGCATTGCTTAGTGATAATTGTAGCTTTCATCAGGGCAGGGCCTTTCAGATGCTCCATTAAAATTGTTCCGGTTGTTGACTGACTGTAGTCTAACACTTTTCCAATGACCAATTTCCGATCGCCTTATTACTTCCACTTTATTTTCAATCGTGATCGTGATTATTTTCATGAACAGAAACCCTGCTGATTCAGAGCTGCGCCAGGTCCTAAAGTCCACCACACTGATGCATGTTAAATAAGGTCAGGGGTTTCACTGGGTCCTAAAGACCACCGTACTGAGACAGGTTAAATAAGGGACTTGAGCATCTGCATTTTTTTGGTATCGACTGGGGGGGGGGGGGGGGGGGGGGGTCCCGGAACCAATCCCCCGCGGATAAGGAGGGCCGACTGTATAGCAAATATTGGTGGGAAGTTAGAAGGTTGGGAAGGCTTTAAAGACCAACAGAAGGCAAGTAAGAAAGCCATAAGGAGAAAATAAATGGAATATAAAAGTGGACACCAAAAGTTTTTTAAGATATATAAAGAGTAAAAGAGAATCAAGAATGGGTAGCTTCAGAATAGAAGGATGTCACTTTAGAAAATTTCTGTAGCTTGAAGGTGGTGAATCTGTGGAATTCATTGCCACAGGTGTCTGTGGAGACCAAGTCATTGGGAATATTTAAAGCGTAGGTTGATAGGTTCTTGATTAATCAGGGCAACAAAAGCTACGGGGAGAAGGCGTGAGAGTGGGGGTTAACAGGGATAATAAATCAGCCATGGTGGAATGGCAAAGCAAATTTGATGGTCCAAGTGTCCTAATTCTGCTCCTATGTCCTATGTCTTGTATTGAATATTGGCTTTATTTTTTTTTAATTAAAACTAGAAAACCCTGCGCGACAAAGAATTTGAAAATCTTCAGATAAAGATTCAGCGCCTGGAGAAATTGTGTCGAGCTCTTCAGACTGAGAGGAATGACTTGAATAAAAAGGTTCATGACCTGAGTGTCCAGTCTACACAGGATGGGCACAACAAGGGGGCTGGAGAAAATGAAGATTCCCAGTCCTTCAGTAGTGTCCCCCAAGATGATCAAGGCAAAGGATCTACACCAGGTGTTTCTGTAAAGCCTAATTGCCCTAGCCAAGAAATTCAGCTCTCATCTGAAGTTTGTGCTTGTGTGGCTGAGCAAATACAGTCACCCATATTTACAGAAAATTTGGAGAAATCTACCAGTGAAGCTTCTAGCACCCAGCCTGAATTACTATCATCAAACAGCTCATCAGAGTAGCTTGCCATGGCCATAGGGAGTGCAAAAAGAAGTACATAGAATGTTATTAAATCCAAAATGTTTGGGCTGTATGGAACTGAGACATTTTTACAATATCTTCGTTTGGGTAAAATTATTCATTAGTGATTTGGTTAAATAAGTTTCCTCAAAAGCTTGTTGACAAAACTTCTGTATTAGACCAAATGGTTCATGCAAGTATGAGTCAAAAAAGTTTGGTTAATTGCATGCAAAAGCTATCAGTGTGATTGAAATAGGCTCCTGAAGTCAGCTTTGCACATTCAAAAGTAGAGGCCATTTGAAGTAAATCAGATGGTCCATTTTTTATTTACACTTTCTTAGGTTTTAATGTTCTTTCTGCACTCCCTGTCCTTGGAGTATACACCTATACCTCTCCAGTTACTTTGATTTTATTGAGCTGTTTTCTGTCCACAAAAGTTGGCAAACACAGTTCTTTGTCTACTTTAGCTCTTTAATAGATCATTAGAGGATGTGCAACAGTGGCATGGCAAAAAACACATCTTTTTCACCCCTGCTTTTGAAATGGTTTTTAAAGTACCCTTGGCATGTGAAAAAACAAGGGTCAGACAGAAGGAAGTACAGAGAAGCCTTTTTCCACAACTCATGCAGTCAAGCTGCATTTTGTTTGAAGACTGAAAAGATTGAAGGTTTAAATTAACCAAGAAAATGTTAATTTAAATTAACTAAGGCAAGTGATATTTAAGCAAACCATTTACTCTTGGATAACACTGTCAAAAAGTCTTTGAGGGAGCTTTCGTATCCTCGATTCCATCTAATTTACATAAATCGACAATTTAACTGAACCAAACTTCATACTTTCTCTCTTTGTCCATTTTTAAAAAAAAATCTTGCTTCCATACTGTTTCTTCATTTAACATTTGCTTAAGAATCAAAAAAGATTATCTCAAACTTTTATCTTGGATCTTAGTAAATCTTTTAAAACATATTATTGTGAAATGTAAAGCTGAAGATAGTGCCATTGCAAATGGTGTTTGTGATGTTACCTTTTTGGGAAAGTTTTATTTACTTGTTTGTAGTTCATTATGTTCTCTTAAAGCTCATTAATATGAGCACTGAATAAAAATGTCACATGCACTTTCATTTGCCACCTTCACTTTGTTCTGAAGTCCCGAGAGATTTTACAGGACTATGATGATGTTACAGATGGACGGTGGAGGCAATTGGTTTTCCTTTTTAACCACATTTTCTACCAAATAAAATCTTTTGTTATACTTAGCATTTAAAGTGGTGTTAACTTACTAAATGTTGCATCATAATGCTGTCCCATTATATTGCACAGAAGAAAGTAGTTTGATAATGCTGAAGAAATGTAACTATGATTAGCTGTACCTTGATTATGAATGTTTAGTGTTGAAATTTTATTCAGAAACTTCCACACAAAAGCATTATTGAATTACTTGCTCTTGAATTTCATATTATGAATTTAATGACTTTAGTGGAACTCAGAATATTTAATATCTTTCCAACTTCTAATAATTTGTGGACTGATACAACTTGCAGTGTCGTTGACAAGATTGGAAGTGAATAGGGGCTAAACTCTCAGAACATAAAGCCTTAATTTTTCAGTATTTCCTACTGTGTGCTGACAATTGCACAGTGGTAAATGCTATTTCTCGCCGTTCCTCTTGTGTTCCTGGTTGCCCATGTTGCTTTGCTGGAGGAAGGCAGTTTAGCTCTGACTGATACATCATCAATCACAAAGTAACGATGTACCACTGAGAAGATTTAAAAAAAACACTAAAGCAGATTAAATCTGCAATGTGATGTGTGATTATCTGTAATGCGATTGAAGAATTGCTTGGTTGCTTCAGTGCTTTTTAAAAATATAGATTAAAAATCATATTGATTGTTGCTCTGAATTCAGTGAGAAATAAGATACTTATTTGCTCCATACTTAGCCTCCTATACCAATGATCAAAAACCTGACATAGGTTCAAAATGGATGGTATCCACGAAGTGATAAAGTTCCTATTTGTTTCTACACTTGGAAATGTGTTAAAAGTAAGAGGTAGATGAGTTAATTCCAAAACAATATTCAGTTTGTGCGTAGATCAGAATCACTAAAAAAAATATTGTAAGCAAATGCTGATATTTTGTACCTTGTACCTATGCACAGAAATGTGTGTCCTTGTTTTAAATCTTGTAGATACTTTGATAATTAAGCAACCCATTCTAGTTAATGTGGTTCAATTTTTTGTTACTATATTGTATATGAAGTAGCTTGTATCATTTGTTTGCTGCCGAATTAGTTCACAAGTGGAAAATTTCATTTTACAGCAACATATAACACTATCTCAATTTTCATTGATCAACACTGAGACCGTTGTGTCAATCTCATTTAATAAAACAGTGTGCTAATTCTGAACACAGATACAATTTCTCCCCTAATGTTCACATGTGATTCTGAACTAACTTCAGCTGGGGTCATATACTGTATCCGGTGCGCCCGATGTGGCCATTTATACATTTGGGGAGACCTGCCGCAGACTGGGAGGCCATTTCGCCGAACACCGGCGCTCAGTCCTCCAGCAGTGGCGGGATCTCCCTGTGGCCACACATTTCAATTCCACAGACCACTCCCACTCCGATATGTCTGTCCATGGCCTCCTCTACCGTCAAGATGAGGCCACACGCAGGTTGATGGAGCAACACCTTATCTTCCGCCTAGGTAGCCTCCTACCTGCCAGCATGAACATTCAACTCACAGACCTCCGTTGATACCCCTGCCCCCCCCCTTACCCCATCCCTATCTATAATTTTAGTCTGGTTCTATTTCTCTCTCTTTTTCCCCCCTCACTATTATCTCCCCCCAGCCCTACCTTTCTTTCTCTCTTATTTCCCATAATTCTCCACCTTCCCCTTAGCCCATTTCCCTCCAGCCTATCACTTCCCAGCTCTCTACTTCATCCCTCCCCCCACTTCTTATCCCCCCTCGACCATCCCATGTTACTTCACTCCTGATGAAGGGTTTCGGCCCGAAACATCGTCACTACTTCCTCCCATAGATGCTGTCTGGCCTGCTGAGTTCTGCCAGCATTTTGTGTTTTTTATTTATTTACAGCATCTGCAGATTCACTCTTGTTAACTTCAGCTGTTTGAATTGTGCACATCCTGATTTCTCAGCACTGCACATTGCAGAGTGTGACCCCTTGGCGTAGACCACGTGGACTGCTCTTCAGGGAAGAATCTGGTAAGTTACCTCTATTGGCTGAAGAGTGTAGAACCCAGGAAATGGAAACATGACTTGCTGTAAGAAATTTCTTAACTTTGTGGGTGAATCTGTACAGTTTTCTGTCATGAGGGTTTTGAATGATGTCTCATTGAAATAGGGATCAGGTGGCATTGTGGAGTCGAGTTTAAACTTGTACTGAAAGTGGAAGGACCTGATGACTTGGGTTTCCTTCTGTCCTTGCGCATATCACTTGATGAAAAAGATTATTCCCTTACTGCAAAAAAAAGTAAAATACTGCAATATCAGTTGGAGTGCCTATATTGTACTTGTGATCCTTCTATTAGTTGCCTTTCATAATTGACAAACCCGATTGTTACAGAGCAGCAGTGCCCAGTGATCAGAAGTGGCATACTATATATTATCAATGGATTTGAATTTTTCAATATAATCTTTGGGAAAAGTCCTGAGCAGATTGGGGAGGTAGGAAGTGTGGATATTTGGTTTTGTCTTAAGTTCATGTTATTTTCTTGTGCAGTTTTTTTTTGCTTTTGGTGTCTAGAACTACAAGAAAGAACTTATGTGAAATAGCATGTAAAGTGCACTTTTGAGATGCTTCTATTTATCAAGATTTTCAGCATAGAATAAATGGTTGACTTGTGAGAAGGAATGCATTAAGATTGGCCTAAACTTGGCTTTAGAAGAATGAAAGATGATCTCAATCAGATAAAGTTTTGAGAAGGTTTAAAAGAGCAGGAAATAGCTTTTGTGTATCTAAGTTTGGAAAGTCTTTAACTACAGGCCTCTGGGTAAGGAGTTGGCCATTTAGAGTGGAGATGGATAATCAATGCTCAGCCACGCTCTTGAATGTTGGAGCAAACTTGAGAGGTCGTAAAGGGCTTTTCTATTTGCTGCTCCATGTGTTTAGAATCATTAATATCTTCCCCTTTTTCTTATGGATAATTGGTCATTAGTATATTCATGCACCACAGAGCTGGCAGTTACACACAAAAAAAATAAGAATCGGGTGTGGAACAGTCCATTCTGACTTTTACTTCCCTTTAATGTTAAGACAATTAACCATAGAAACTTTGCAGAAATTAGTGGTGATACAGTCGTTTACTAAATGGGTACTAATATTTTTCCAGTTTTTTGTTTTATTAATACATCTTAAATTGATTTGAAATTAATGTCAGTATCAGTACCTGATGAAAGAAAACAGAATAAGGACCCTGTTAGTTTAGTATTTGAATCTTATTGCAGTTTCACACGTTTTAGTGTCTTCATGATTTTAAAAACTCTTCCTAGTGTGATAGCAATCTATGATATAGCCAATGACAGTTTCCTCTTTAATGATTTCCTCAATGATTCAGGAAGAATGAGGCTTAAATACATTAGCTTTACCAACCCCCTTGGACTATAAGACACAGGAGCAGAATTAGGCCACTCCACCCATCAATTTTGCTCCATCATTCCAAAATTGCTGATTTATTATCCCTCTCATCCCCATTCTCCTGCCTTCTCATAACATTTCATGCCCCGACTAACCAAGAAACTATCAACTTCCACTTTAAGTATACCCAATGACTTGACCTCCACAGCCACCTGTGGCAATGAATTCCTCAGATTCACCACCCTCTGGCTAAAGAAATTACTCCTCTTTGTACTAAATAGACATTCCTCGATTCTGAGGCTGGTCTTAGACTCACCCACTATAGGAAATATCCCCTCCACAACTACTCTATCTAGCCTTTCAGTGTTCGATATGTTTCAGTGCTTGCAAAATCTTCAATGTAGTTTTCACAGCTTTATGGATCTTCAAGTTAGCTTGGCTTTTAGACGAAGGAACATTTATGAAACTTAAGTGCTCTGCATTTCTGACAATTTCAGAATTCAATCATTCATTTCCATTGCCAAGTATTATCCAAATCTGACTCCCAGTGCTGCATGCTGTGCCTCATTCCAACAAAGAGCCTGTGGCCATAAACTCAATTGGTGTGTTAGAGGGGAATCTTGTCAGATTATGTTGCCAAGGCTGGAATTGTGTGAATTGAAATCATTAACTTTAATTCTATAAATGTAAGCACAAGAGATTCTGAAAATGCTGGAAATCCAGAGCAATACACTCAAAATGCTGGGGGAGCTCAGCAGGTCAGGTAGCATCTATGGAAATGAATTAACAGTGGATATTTTGGGCCCAGACCCTTCATTGGACTGGAAAGGAAGGAGGAGGAAGAAACCAGAATAAAAAGGATAGGGAAGAGGAAGGTGAAGCCAGGTGGCACACAATATAGAGGATGCTACAACTGGAGCATAGCCACAAAAAGTACAGCACACAAATGGGCCCTTTGGCCCATCTAGTCCATGCCTGACCATTTAAACTGTCTACTCCCATCAACTTGCAGCAGAACCTTAGCCCTCCATAACCCTACCATCCATGTACTTATCCAAACTTCTCTTAAATGTTGAAATTGAGCTCAGATGCACCACTTGGGCTGGAAGTTCTTTCCACACTCTTACCAACCTCTGAGTGAAGAAGTTTCCCCTCATGTTCCTCTTGAACTTTTCACCTTTCACCCTTAACCTATGACCTCTAGTTGTGGACCCACCCAAACTGAGTGGAAAAAGCCCTGCTGGCATTTAACTTGCCTATACCCCTCATAATTTTGTTTACCTCTGTCTTATCTCCTCTTACTTTTCTGTGTTCCAAGGAATAAAGTCCTAACCTATTCAATCTGTCCTTATAACTCAGGTCCTACAGACCCAACTACATCCTTGTAAATTTTCTCTGTACTCTTTCAACCTTACTTACATTTTTCCTGTAGTTAGGTGACCAAAACTGCACACAATATTCCAAATTAGGCTTTGCCAATGTCATATGCAATTAGATACAGTCAATAATACTGACAGCATTGCAGATGAAGTGTTGACAACCTGCAAGGGCCATTTGGGGCCCTGAATGGAGGTGAATTAGTAGGTGTAGCATTTGTTCTGGGAGGGAGATTTGTGGGGAGGGACAAATAGACAAGGGATCCCTGCAGAAAGTTGGGGGGGGGGGGGGGAGGAGGTAAAGATGTGTTTGGTGGTAAATATATTTTATAAAATTATCTAGGCAGTAGCCTACGACCATAAGATATAGGAGCAGAATTAGGCCATTCGGCCCATTGCATCTGCTCCACCATTTTATGATGGTTGATCTATTTCTATTTCCATCTCAACCCCAATCTCGTGCCTTCTCCCTGTAACCCTTCATACCCTGACTAATCAAGAATTAGTTCACAAGGGAAACAGCATTATGAAGGACCCCATGCACCCATCATACAATTTCTTCTCCCTCCTGCCATCTGGGAAAAGGCTCTGAAGCATTCGGGCTCTCACGACCAGACTATGTAACAGTTTCTTCCCCCAAGCTATCAGACTCCTCAATACCTGAAGCCTGGACTGACACCTTGCCCTATTGTCCTTTTATTATTTATTGTAATGCCTGCACTGTTTCTGTGCACTTTATGCAGTCCTGTGTAGGTCTGTAGTCTAGTGTAGCTTTCTCTTTGTTGGTTTTTTTTTTACGTAGTTCAGTCTAGTTTTTGTACTGTGTCATGTAACACCATGGTCCTGAAAAACGTCATCTCATTTTTACTATGTACTATACCAGCAGTTATGGTCGAAATGACAATAAAAGTGACTTGACTTGACTTGATCCCTCTCTATGAGGCTGTCCCCTCTGGACTTAGACTTCCCACCACCATTAAAAAAAACATCCTCTCCACATCCACTCTAAAGATGCCTTTAAACATTCGAAAGGTTTAAGTGAGATCTTCCCCCCCCCCCACCCCCCATTCTTCTAAATCCCAGTGAGTACAGGCTCAGTCATCAAATGCTCCTCATATGACAACCTTTTAATTCCTGGAATCATTCTCATGAACCTCCTCTGAATTCTCTCCTTTCTTGGATAAGGGGCCCAAAACTACTCACAATGCTCCAAGTGAGGCCTCACCAGTGCTTTATAAAGTCTCAACATTACATCTTTGCTTTTATATCCTAGTCCTCATGAAATTTATTAGTTTCAAAGTCTGGTTTACAACTGACTACTTGGCTCTCTCAGCCTGGTATCTTTTATGGGTATATTAACCTCAGCTCAAATTAACTAGAGGGCATAACCTCAAAATAGAAGGATGTTCATTTAGAACAGGGATGAGGAGAAATTATCAAAATGTTGATTAAAATCAATACCTGTACCCAACTGGAAGATCAAGAAGAGTTTATTCATCACATACACTGGGAAAGCTCTAGATTCTTGTTGAAAGATGACTAAAGAAATTGTTTCCTTGTGTTTAGAAAATGGTTCTTAAATTGGAGTATAATGTAGTTCAATATCATATGTTGTTTGAAGACTGTATATTTTTTGAAAGCCCTTTACTTTCTGCAGCAATTGTAAATAATCAGCTCTCCTGTTGCAATAATCCTGTTTCTCGACAAAATGAGCGTGTATTAATTGAAACATTTTGTGGAGGCTGGGAAATAATTGTGATGTCAGTTTAGTATTAGGTAATTTACATTATCTTTGTTAATAAGTTATCCAGTGACATCTCTACTCTGACAATGTTTGTCTTTAGGTATTATTCAATTGAAACATTGATTATTGTGAACATTTTAATTGAAGAGATTGGACTTTATGTGCAATAACAAATAAAAATAACTTTGTCACAAGTTTAATTTTGTTTTGCCTAGTAAAATGGAAGATTGATTGCACCAATATGCTTAGATTTATTTAATAAACCTTGACCTCAGAGCCCTAAAATCATTTTAATTACCATCCGTTTCATAAGGCTCATTTGGAAATCTCAGTTAATTATGATGAGTTTAAAAGAGTGAGTTGCTGCAGTGGAGTGCCATTACCAAATGGACTGGGTGGCTAACGTGGTGGAAAGATGTCGTCGTATTAAGGCCTAATGTAGATATTAAGAAAGAGGATATGCTGGAGCTTTTGGAAAGCATCAAGTTGGTTAAGTCACCGGGACCAAACAAAATGTACCCTAGGCTACTGTGGGAGGCGAGGGAGGAGATGGCTGAGCCTCTGGCGATGATCTTTACATCATCATTGGGGATGGGAGAGGTTCCGCAGGATTGGAGGGTTGCTGATGTTGTTCCTTTATTCAAGAGAAGGAGTAGAGATAGCCCAGGAAATTATAGACCAGTGAGTCTTAACTCAGTGGTTGGTAAGTTGATGGAGAAGATCCTGAGAGGCAGGAGTTATGAACATTTGGAGAGGTTTAATATGATTAGGAATAGTCGGCATGGTTTTGTCAAGGGCAGGTCGTGCCTTACGAGCCTGATTGAATTTTTTGAGGATGTGTCGAAACACATTGATGAAGGAAGAGCAGTAGAGGTAGTGTATATGGATTTCAGCAAGGCATTTGATAAGGTACCCCATGTAAGGCTTACTGAGAAAGTAAGAAAGCATAGGATCCAAGGGGACATTGCTTTGTGGACCCAGAACTGGCTTGCCCACAGAAGACAAAGAGTGTTTGTGGACGGGTCATGTTCTGCATGGAGGTCGGTCACCAGTGGAGTGCCTCAGGGATCTGTTCTGGGACCCTTACTGTCTGTGATTTTTATAAATGACCTGGATGAGGAAGTGGAGGGGTGGGTTAGTAAGTTTGCTGATGATGCAAAGGTTGGAGGTGTTGTGCATAGTGTGGAGGGCTGTCAGAGGTTACAGCGGGACATTGATAGGATGAAAAACTGGCCTGAGAAATGGCAGATGGAGTTCAACCCAGATAAGTGTGAAGTGGTTCATGTTGGTAGGTCAAATATGATGGCAGAATATAGTATTAATAGTAAGACTCTTGGCAGTGTGGAGGATCAGAGGGATCTTGGGGTCCGAGCCCATAGGACGCTTGAAGCAGCTGCACAGGTTGACTCTGTGGTTAAGGCGTATGACGTATTGGCCTTCATCAACTGTGGAATTGAATTTAGGAGCTGAGAGGTAATGTCACAGCTATATAGTACCCCGCTTGGTGTACTGTGCTTAGTTCTGGTTGCTTCACTACGGAAAGGATGTGGAAGCCATAGAAAGGGTGCAGAGGAGATTTACAAGGATGTTGCCTGGATTGGGGAGCATGCCTTATGAGAATAGGTTGAGTGTACTCAGCCTTTCCTCCTTGAAGTGAAGGAGGATGAGAGGTGACCTGATAGAGGTGTACAAGATGATGAGAGGCATCGATCGTGTGGATAGTCAGAGACTTTTTCCCAGGGCTGAAATGGCTGCCACAAGAGGACACAGGTTTAAGGTGCTGGGGAGTAGGTACAGAGGAGATGTGAGGGGTAAGTTTTTTACTCAGAGAGTGTTGAGTGCGTGGAATGGGCTGCCGGCAATGGTGGTGGAGATGGATATGAAGCCTTTTAAGAGACTTTTAGATAGGTACATGTAGCTTAGTAAAATAGAGGGCTATAGGTAAGCCTAGTAATTTCGGAGGTAGGGACATGTTCGGCACAACTTTGTGGGCTGAAGGGCCTGTATTGTGCTGTAGGCTTTCTATGTTTCTAAATTCTTGGGAATAGTGGGCATGGATTGGTTAAGTGAAGATGGAATGTGAGTAACAAATCCTCATGTGACAGAATCAGAAGCAGGTTTAATATTACCGGCATATGCGATGAAATTTATTAACTTAGCGGTAATGCAATACATGATAAATATAGAAAAACAAAAGCTGAATTACAGTATTTATATGTATAGTAAATAGTTAAATTAAGTAGTGCAAAAACTGAAATTAATGCAGTGAGTTGGTGCTCGTGGGTTCAATGCCCATTTAGAAATTGGATGGTAGAGGGGAAGAAGCTGTTTCTGAATTGTTGAGTGTGTGTCTTCAGGCTTCCTGATGGTAAGAATGAGAAGAGGGCATGTTCTGGGTGATGGGGGATCCTTAATAATGGAAACTGCTTTTTTGAGATGCTGCTCCTTGAAGGTGTCCGGATAATAGAGGCTAATGTACATGAGGGAGCTGACTATATTTACAACTCTCTGCAGCTTGCTTCGATCCTATGCAGTAGCCCCCTCCTCCCAATATCAGACAGCGACCTGGCAGAATGCTGTCTGTTGTATACTTGTAGAAGTTTTTGAGTATTTTAGGTGACAAACCAAATCTTAAACTCCTAATGAAATATAGCTGCTGTCTTGCCTCCTTTATAGCTGCATCAATATGTTGTGACCAGGTTAGATCCTCAGAGATCTTGACACCCAGGAAGCTGAAATTGCTCTCTCTCTCTCTACCTCTGATCCTTTGAGGATTGGCTCGTGTTTCCTTGTCTTACCCTTTATGAAGTCCACGATTGTCTCTTTTGTCTTAATGACGTTGAGTGCAAGTTTGTTGCTGCGACACCACTCAACTAGCTGGTATATCTCATACCTGTATGCCCTCTCATCTCCATCTGGGATTCTGCCAACAATGGATGTGTCATCCGCAAATTTGTAGATGGCATTGATATCAAATAAAGGAAAGGCCTTTGGAATTGAGGGTCTGATATTTGTGCAAAATTGGGTAATGATTAATGAGCATCTTTGTGGTTGAAGGAGTATTACTAGAGGGGTTCTACAGAGCTCGGTGCTCAGCTAACTGATTTTCTAAAACTGGGTATTAATAACTTCAACCTAAGGGCAGGGGGTGAAAGTGTAATAAAGAAGTTTACATGTGGTGTTTTGCAAAACATTGAACAGTACAGCACAGGAATAGGCCATTCAGCCCACAATGTTGTGCTGGACCAATAAGAAGAAAAGCTTACAGGAAGATGTTGATGGTTTGGTAAATTCAGATAGAATTGAATTTGGTGATGTGTGAGGGTGATGGATTTGGGGACACACAAGGGTGAAAAAATGAATGAATGGGAAGAAATTGAACAATATGAAAGAACAGAGAAACCTTTGGTATATGTGTCCCAGAGGTTGAAGTGCATCTCCAGGGCTGTGATTATACGGGAGAAGGTGAGGGAGGCTTTAACCACAAGGACCTACAATGCAATCTACAGTGGTTAATACTATTTGTAAATTCACAACAGAAAGCAACTTCTGTAAATCCTGAAGTATCTTCTGATTAATGAAATTGTTGTCATCACTGGAAAACTGACTGTGAGGAAAGATTTGAAACCAAGGAATATTTGCTTTCAAACAGTGGAGACTTAATTGAGTTACACAAGTTATGAAGATTTGTAAGTGTAGATAGGAAGGACCCATGTATTCGTAGTGAAGAATCATAAACCAAGAGCCACAGATAGAAAATAGTTGGTGCATTAGTAAAGAGATGAAGATTTTTTCTTTCAATCTTGACATGAACTGTATGGAACTCATTTCCCGAACGTGTAGTGGACACAGACATCCTCAATATTTAAACTTCTATACATACTATGTACTTGAACACTTGGATCTTGCAGAATTTGGACCCAGCAACCAAAGGTGGGATTTCATTCGGGTATCTGTAATTCACAAAAGAAATGAAAAAAACTCTAAATGACTCCTTCCTGTGTCTTCAATTTTGTGATTTCTCAGAATTCAGAAGTAAACGAAAAATCAATGAGGACAGAGATGAGGCCACACGCAGGTTGATGGAGCAATACGTTATCTCCTGCCTAGGTAGCCTCCTACCTGCCGGCATGAACATTCAACTCACAGACCTCCGTTGATACCCCTGCTCCCCCTTACCCCATTCCTATCTATAATTTTAGTCTGGTTCTCTTTCTCTTTTTCTCCCCTCACTATAATCTCCCCCACCCCCACCTTTCTTTCTCTTTTATTTCCCATAATTCTCCACCTTCCCCTATTCCATTTCCCTTCAGATCTATCACTTCCCAGCTCTCCACTTCATCCCTCCCCCCACTTCTTATTCCCCCCCCCCCCCCCACCTCGACCATCCCATGTTACTTCACTCCTGATGAAGCTTTTCGGCCCGAAACGTCGTCACTACCTCCTCCCATAGATGCTGTCTGGCCTGCTGAGTTCTGCCAGCATTTTGTGTTTTTATGGATTAGAGAGTATTAGCTAAAAGGATAATTTTGGATGTTTTCTCTGGAAATAGAGGGGTGTATAAAATTAGGAAAGGTATTAAATAGTCTTTTTCCTGGGATGTAAGTCTTAAACACGAGAGGGCATGTATTTAAGGTGAGATGGGGTAAAGTTTAAAGGGATATGCGGGGAGTAGTTTTACTTAGTGTGGAATGTGCTGCCAGGGATGATGGTGATGCAGATAATAACGTTTGGGGCATTTAGGCTGGATGTCCTAAGATTGGATCAGATTGATGTATAGAACATAAAACGCACGGATACAAGCCCTTCGGCCCCACCAGTCTGTGCCCACTCTGCTAGTTCGAATTTCCAGCTTTCAGCTCCAGTCCCTCCGATCGCTGCCCCACCCAGTCCCCGGTAAACCAGCTATTTCTGCTTCCTCATCCGGGACGCGACGTGGCCGCATATCAATAATGGTCACGATGACGTAGAACGCTGAGGCGGGACGATTATTCCATTGGTCCCAGTCGGTGATTGGCGAGCGTTTGCTCCGCCCCTGTCGGATTACATTGTTCCCAGCTGCGACGCGTCGTTTTGGCTCCCGGTAAAGGTTCGAATTTTGTGCACGGAGCCGGACAGCAGTGAGAGTGTGTTTTGGAAGACATTGGGCGATGTGGATGATTTAAATGCCCTTGATTATTCAAGAAATGAAGTAAATTGAGACGGTCAGTTTTCAGTTGAAATGGGCGGCACTCGGTAGCAGGGACGACGATCCTAACGGTGATAACAGCGTAAGATGCTGGAAACACTCGGCTGGTCGGACAGCGTCTGCGAAGAGAGAAGCAGAGTTCGCATTGTAGGTTCGTGACCCGTCGCGGAAGTGTGTGAGAGAGAAGGTGAGGGGTGGGTGAGTCCTGACTGAGTGTCTCAAAATGGAAATCTCAAATTGAAATGACATAAGAAAACACGCAGTAGGTCGGTCAGCGTCTGCGAAGAAAACAACTAATCTATCAAGTTAGTTTGGAGACAATTAAAATCAGTTAACTTTTTTCTCTGTGTTATGTGGTGCTAATAGACTAGAGACAAAAAGTACTTAAAAATCCGAAATAATTATTAGCAGCCAAGGCCAGTTCTGATACAGAAACAGCTAGTAACCCGAAGTTGGAGAGTTCAGTACCCAGTCTGGAATTGGGGATGATTTCGTGATTTACCACTTAGGCACATCACGGGCAACCCTGATGTCTTGGCCTGAACTATTGACTAACGATCCATTTCTGTAGATGCTGCCTGCCCTGCTGAGTTCCTCCAGCATTTTGGGTATATCACACTTTGGACTAATACCTTGTGTATTGGCCACCCACTAGCAGGATTGTTGTGGATGGGGAGAAGTTGTTTAAAAAAATAGGAAAATCATTGTTGATGGTCAGGTAGCCTCTGTGGAAAGAGAAACCATTCATGTTTGGGGTCCCAGACACTTTGTGAGTACCTGGGAGCAAAGAAAGAGAGAAATTAACTTACATTTCAGTTTAGAAATGTTTTCTTTTCTCAATACATTAGACAAGCATAATGTGTTTGTAACTGGCCCCCAACTCCACTATTTGAGAGATTCCCTTTATTCTACCCATTGCTCTCCCAGCACCGCTACTAGGAAAAATAAACTGACCTTCCAGAGTAGGAGGTACTCAGTAGGGCAGGCAGGGGAAAAAGGTCCACATTTTGGGCCAAGGCTCTTTATCAGGACAGGACCTGATGAAGGGTTGTGGCCTTAAATGTCAACTGTTTATTCATTTCTATAGATGCTGCCTGACCTGCTGATTTCCACCAGCAGTATGTGTCTGTTGCTTTGGATTTCCAGCATCTGCAAAATCTCTTGTGTTTCTGATTTGCTGACCTTGTTCAGGGTTAGTTGAAGTGTGTTCTTTAGCAGCTACAATTATGAGAATCATTGATCAGGAAGATGTAATTTGATTGGAGTGGACTCCGTCAATTTAGCACAGCAGTGATCAAAGATCCTGATGTGTAACCATGTGCTGTTCCAGCATTTCATGAATGAAGCATTATTCTTCTGTTACAGAATTGTTCCTGTACAGCCAGTCAATGCACTCAGTCAGTAGATAACAGCAAAGTCCGGCCCTTCCCATTAGTATTGTACCCGTACAGACAGTGGCGGCACTCAGTCAATGTACAAGTAGCACAATCTGGCCCTTTCAAAGATTCAATTCAAAGTACATTCATTTATTATCAAATTACGTATGCAGTACACATTGCTGAGATTCGGCTTCTCAGACAGTCGCGAAACAAAGAACAACCATGGAATCAACCTACTCAAAGAAAAACATAAATCTCTACACCCCCCCCCCCATGCACAATAGAAATAGCACAAATGTCAGCCAAAAAATCAATCAAAAACAGAATATAAATGCAGCAAAACTGAAAGCATATTTCACTACAGTTAAGCTCACTGTTTGTTATCTGCAGGCCACCCTGATTCAAAAGTTGCCCAAAAATACTAACAAAAAAAAGTGACTGGAACTAGAGCTAGAAACTAGAACACATCATAAACTGGAAGTAGAATCCCAGTCTAAATCCGCACTGATTAAACATTGTTCTGGTACTGTCAGCCGGTGGTTGAGGGGGAGAGAGATCAATCCAACTGAAGGACCTTCTGTCGGGAGCATTGAGAAACTGTCATACATTCACCAGCAGCAGCGAGTGAGAGGCTGGTAGATGGTGCTGAACACTCAACTTGCCTTCCGCACCTGTCTCGATGGTTTTAATCTTCCTTGGCAAGATCGATGAGGGATGGAGTTGATCGTGGGTCACACCCCATCTCCTGGCTTCCATGCCACAAGCTTTGGTCGCAGCCTTGTGGAACACTCTCAGAGACAACTAAATGCCAGATTGCCCGACCAGCCCGAAATCACACTGCTAGAATATAGATAACTGGCTCTAGTAGTAGCAGAACCATGTCTGAAATATAAAGGTGTAAAAGAAGTGAAAGGAGTTGCCTTCATAAACCACCCTGAGGATGTCGTCTTTGGCAGCATTGTTCGTTGGTACTATCTTCTTATGAGTTGTACCTGTAAGGCATTCACTGCACTCAGTGTACAAGCAGCACAGCCTGAGCCGCTCCATAAGACCAGAAGACATTGGAATTCACCCATTCTTCACCAGTAACCTCACAATGCTTTTCCATTAACTCTCCCTGCATTGTGACCATAAGGCAGAGTGGTTTTGAGAACAGGCTTGCACTTGTCACTGATCCCTGCTTTGTAACCTTAGCTTATCATGACTTTCTTTCTGCACATCATTTACAAAGCATTTGACAGAAATATATAGCAATGTAACAGAACATGTTGGAAAGTGGTTGAGCAGCGTCTGTGAAGGGAGTACCCTTCAGAGCATTATTTATTGGAACTGCAAAAGAGAGAAAACAGGTTAGAGTTGCAGAGGACGGAAGGTGAGTATCTCTGATGGGGTGAGTTAGCAGTGGAGGTGATTGCACTGCTCTCGGAGCATTCTACCTGACAGATTGATAAGTACAGTTAGGGAATGAGAAAACAAATATAAAACAGATGCAAATACACCTCAAATCATCTCAGCATTTGTCCTGTAACTGAGGTAAGGATTTTATAATCATTCTTCATTGCCAGTTTAAGACATTCCTAATGCTAGTCACTGTGTGTTTCAGAATTAGTTTTAATATCACTGGCATACTGCATGTCATGAAACTTGTCTTTGCAGCAGCATTACATTGCAATATGTAGTAATAGAGGAAAAAAAACTGAATTTAGGTAAGTGTGTGTGTTCATGGGTTCAATGTCCATTCAGAAATCAGATGGCAGAGTGTTCCTGAATTGTTGAGTGTGTGCCTTCACTTCAGGCTCTGTACTTCCTTCCTGATGGTAGCAATGATGACAGCATGTCCTGTGTGATGGGGCTCCTTAATGATGCCACCATTTTGAGGCATTGCTCCTTGAAGATGTCCTGAATGCTGGGGAGGTTAGTGTCCATGATAGAGCTGTCTGAATTTACAACTTCCTACAGCTTCTTTCAATCCTGTGCAGTAGCCCCTGCCGCCCCCCTCACGATACCAAATGGTGATGCAGCCAGTTAGAATGCTCTCCACAGAATATCTGTAGAAATTTGCAAGCAACATACCAAATTTCTCAAACTCCTAATGAAATGCAGCTGCTGTCATGCCTTCTTTTTAATTACATTGATATGTTGGGATGAGGTTAGATCCTCAGATATTGACACCCAGGAACTTGAAATTTCTCACACTTTCCACTTCAGATCCCTCTATGAGGACTGGTGTGTGTTCCCTCACTGTACCCTTTCTGAAGTCTACAATTGATGTGATAAATAAATTAAAAAAATCAATCTGAGAATATACTCATCTGCATTATATATCATGAATTTACAGCGGAGAAGTGGGACCCTTGTCCCAGCTTGTCCATGCTAACTGTTTACACTCATTCCATTTGTGCATATTCTCTCTACTCTGCTCCTGCCCAGGCATCTCTCCTTTACAGTGTTGGAATTGTAAACATGAAATTCTGCAGATACCGGAAATCTGCAGCAACATACAGCAAAGTTTCTTTGAGTTTTGCCTACCCTGCAGTAGTTTAAATCTCTTTGGGAGTTCAGTGACACCCTCCCTCACTGTTACCCCTCTGTAGTCTATGCTGCCTTCTGACACTTTGACCTCAGTGAGACCCTCTCACACTGCTCCCCTTTTGTGGACTCTGCTCCTTTCTAGTGAGGAGAAGCTGTTGATGGGGCAGGGTCACATTCAACAGGATGAGGTGGAATGTAAAGGGCAGACAAAATTGAAAAGGGTGAATGCAGGACTGAAGGTGTTATATTTGAGTGCATGCAGTATACGGAATATGGTAGATGAACTTGTAGCACAGTTATAGGTTAGCACATATGATATTGAGGCATCACTTGAATCATGGCTGAAATGAAATTATAGCTGGGAGCTTACTGTCCATTGTATCAAAAGGACAGGCAGGCAGAGGGGGTTGCGTTGCAAAAAATGAAAAACACTGGCAGGGATGATGGCAGAGCAGCAAAGGCTGGAATTTCTGGAAGCAATTCGGAAAGCACAGAATGTATACAGTACATTCCAAAGAGGAAGAAGTATTTGAAAAGCAAGATGACACAACCGTGGCTAACGAGAAGTTGAAGTCAAAGCCACCATAAAATCCAAAGAGGGGGCATATAACAGAGCAAAGATTAGTAGGAAATTGGAGGATTGGGAAGCTTTTAAAAACCAACAGGGCAACAAAAAAAGTAATTAAGAAGGTAAAGATGGAATCTGAAAGCAAGTTAGCCAATAATATTAAAGAGGATACCAAAAGTTCAGATACATAGTGTAAAAGAGAGGCAAGAGTAGATATTGGACTGCTAGAAAACAATGCTGGAGAGTTAGTAATGATAGGCAAAGAAATGGAAGACAAAACTGAATCAGAATCAGAATCAGACTTTAATCGCCAAGTACCTATGTACATATAAGGAATTTACTTCCGGCAGATGTTGTCTCTCTGCTCATAACAATAATAATGATAAATATAAATGAAAATATAGATTATACATACAGGTAGTGCAATCCAAGTAATAGTTAGCCGACAGTTAACCGGCAGTTAACTGTTCAGCAAAGTGACCGCAGTAGGGAAAAAACTTCTCCAGTGCCTATTAGTCTTAGTCTGGAGGGATCTGAAGCGCCTACCAGACGGAAGCAGATCAAACAGTCCGTGCGCAGGATGGGAGGAGTCCTTTATGATGTTCCCCGCCCTCTTCTTCAACCTGGAAGAGTACAGGTCCACAATAGAGGGCAGGGAGGCTCCAATGATGCGCTCGGCAGTCCTCACTGTGCGCTGTAGTCTGGTTCTATCCTGCTTGGCGGCGGCTCCAAACCACACAATGATGGAGGTGCACAGGACAGACTCAATGACTGCAGCAGCAATTCCTGAGGCAGACTGTATTTCCTCAAGAGCCGCAGGAAATACAGCCGCTGCTGGGCCTTCTTCAGGATGGAGCTGATGTTCTGCTCCCACTTCAGATCCTGAGAGATGGTGGTTCCCAGGAACCTGAAGTTCTCCACAGTGGACACAGGGCTGCTGAGGACTGTGAGGGGAGACATAGCGGGAGGATGTCTCCTGAAATCCACTATCATCTCCTTTGTCTTGAGCGTGTTCAGCTCCAGATTGTTCCGACTGCACCAGAGCGCCAGTTGGTCCACCTGCTGGCGATATGCAGACTCATCACTATTCTGGATGAGTCCGATGACTGTAGTGTCGTCTGCAAACTTCAAAAGCTTCACATAGGGGTTGGAGAAGGTGCAGTCATTGGTGTAGAGGGAGAACAGCAGTGGAGAGAGGACACACCCCTGGGGGGCGCCGGTGTTGGTGATTCGAATATCCAAGGTGACCTGTCCCATCCTTACCTGCTGACTTCTGTTGGTCAGGAAGCTGTAAATCCAATCGCAGAGGTCAGGTGGCACAGTAAGGTGAGACAATTTGGAGCAGAGGGTATGAGGGATGATGGTGTTAAACGCCGAACTGAAATCCACAAACAGCATCCGAGCATAGGTCCCAGGACGATCCAGATGTTGCAGGATATAGTGCAGTCCCAGGTTGACTGCATCGTCTACTGACCTATTTGCCCGGTAGGCAAACTGCAGGGGATCCAGCAGGCTGCTGGTGAGGGTCTTCAGGTGGTTCAACACCAAGCGTTCAAAGGATTTCATGACTACAGATGTCAGTGCGACAGGTCTGTAGTCATTCAGTCCTGTGATGGTGGGTTTCTTGGGGACCGGGATGATGGTAGAGCGCTTGAAGCAAGTCGGAACCTCACTCAGCTCCAGAGATCTGTTAAAGAGCTGAGTGAAGATGGGAGCCAGCTGATCAGCACAGGCTCGTAGACAGGAGGGGGAGACCCCATCTGGGCCTGGAGATTTTCGGGTCTTAAGTCGCTGGAACAGTCGACATACTTCTCCTTCGCTGATTCTAAGCTGTGATCCAGGGGGGCTGGGCAGAGATGGTGGGGAGGTGATTGCAGTGATTGGGGGATGAATGCCAGTGAGTGATGGTCGAGGGAAAGCAGGAAGAGAGACCGAAGAGGGGGGAGGGACAGGTGTAAGATGGACCCTCTCAAATCTACAGTAAAAGGTATTAAGGTCGTCAGCCAAAGCTTTGTTAACCTCAGCGGGGGGGTGGGGCGTCTCCTGTAGCCAGTGACCTCCTGCAGGCCTCTCCACACCGACAATGAGTCGTTAGCTGAGAAATTATTCCTCAACTTTTCGGAGTAGAACCGCTTGGCCACTCTGATTTCTCTGGTCAGTGCATTTCTGGCCAGCCTGTACAGGGCCTTATTCCCACTCCTGTGGGCGTCCTCCTTAGCTTGGCGAAGATGTCTGAGTTTGGGGGTAAACCATGGCTTATTGTTGGCGAAGGTCCGGAAAGTTTTTGTGGGTACACATGCATCCTCACAAAAACTGATGTAGGATGTCACAGTATCTGTCAGTTCATGTATATTGGTGGCTGCAGCTTCAAAGACACCCCAGTCAGTGGTGTCAAAACAGTCCTGAAGTTGCTGTTTCGCCTCACTGGTCCATTTCTTCACTGTCCTCACCACAGGCTTAGCAGATTTAAGTCTCTGCCTATAGGCTGGGATGAGGTAGATCAGACAGTGGTCAGAGAGTCCTAAGGCTGCACGGGGAATAGAACGGTAAGCATTATTTAGAATAGTATAACAGTGGTCCAGAGTGTTACTGTCCCTGGTGGGGCAGTTAACATGTTGTCTGTATTTCGGGAGTTCGTAATTCAGTTTAGCTCTGTTGAAATCTCCTAGGATCATCAACAGCGAATCTGTGTGTTCCCGTTCTAAACGCATAATATGATCAGCCAGCCGCCGAACGGCCTCGCTCACGTTGGCCTGAGGTGGAACATAAACACCGACAAGGATAAATGAGGAAAACTCTCGCGGAGAATAGAAAGGCGTACAGTTCAGAACGAGAAACTCCAGGTTCGGGTCGCAGTGTCTGTGAAGAACCTTAACGTCAGTGCACCAGCCTTCATGGATGTAAAAGCAGATTCCACCACCCCTTGATTTCCCCGATAACTCCGTGACGCGGTCCGCTCGCAGCAGCTGGTAGCTGAGTAAGTGTTTTGCATCAGTCTTCACTGTGGAAAACACTTGCATTATGGTGGAAGTTTGAGGTGTCAGAGGTCAAGAAGTGTGTGAAGTTACCATTTCTAGAGAGAAAGTTCTTGGGAAACTGAAATGTCTTAAGGTAGATAAGTCATCTGTACACCTCAGGGTTCTGAAAGAGGTGGCTGAAAAGATTGTGAAGGCATTAGTAATGATCTTTCAAGAATCACTAGATTCTGAAATGCTTTTGGAAGACTGGAAGATTGTAAATGTCACTCCACTCTTCAAGAAGGGAGAGAGGTGGAAGAAAGGAAACTATAGGCCAGTTAGTCTGACCTCATTAGTTGGGAAGATGTTGAAGTTGATTATTAAGGATGAGGTCTCAGGGTACTTGGAAGCACATGATATAATAGGCCGTGGTCACCATGGTTTCCTCAAGGGAAAACTGCGAGAAATCTGCTGGAATACTTTGAAGAAATGACAAGTATGATAGACAAAAGAGAATTGATTGATGTTGAATACTTGGATTTTCAGAAGGCGTTTGGCAAGGTGCCACACATGAGGCTCCTTAACGAGCTATGATCCCATGGTATTACAGGAAATATCCTAGCTTGGATAAAGTCGTGGCTGATTGACTGTGGGCAAAGCAGAAATAAAAGGAGCCTTTTTTTGGTTGGCTGCCGGTGATCAGTGGTGTTCCAAAGGGGACTGTTTTGGGACAGATTCTTTTTACATTTTATGTCAATGATTTGGACAATGGAACTGATGGCTTTGTTGCAAAGTTTGCAGATGATATGAAGATAGGTGGAGATGTAGATATTTTGAGGATGTAGAGGGGGTACATAAGGACTTGGACGGATTACGAAAATGGGCAAAGAAGTGGAAGATGGAAAATAGTATTGGAAAGTGTATGTTCATGCACTTGGGGTGAAGAAATGAAAGGGTTGACTATTTTTTAAAGTGAGAGAAAATAACAAAAAACTGAGGTGCAAAGGTACTTGGAAGCCCTTGTGCAGTATCCCTAAAGGTTAATTTGCAGGTTGAGTTTGGTGAGGAAGGCAAATGCAATGTTGATGTTCATTTCAAGAGGACTAGAATATAAAAGCAAGGATGTAAGGTTGAGACTTTATAAAGCACTGGTGAAGCCTCACTTGGAGTATTGTGAATAGTTTGGACCCCTTAACTTTGAAAGGATGTGCTGAAACTGCAGAGGGTTCAAATTAGGTTCACAAAAATGATTCCAGGATTGAATAGCTTGTCAAATGAACAGCGTTTGATGGCTCTAGGCCTGTATTCACAAGAATTCAGAAGTATTAGAGGTGACCTCATTGGAAACCCATCGAATAGTGAAAGGCATTGCTAGAGTGGATGTGGAGAGTATGTTTCCTATGGTGGGAGGGTCTAAGACCAGAGGACACAGTCACAGTATAGAGGGTTGTCCTTTTAGAATGGAAATGAGGAATTTCTTTAGTCAGAGAGTGGTGAATCTGTGGCATTCTTTGCCACAGGCAGTTGTGGAGGCCAAGGCTTTATGTATATTTAAGGCAAAGGTTGACAGATTCTTGATTGGTCAGGGCATTAAGGGATATAGTGAGAAGGCGGGAGATTGGGGCTTAGAGGAAAATTGGATCAACCATGATGAAATGGCAGAGCAGACTAGATGGACTAAATGAGCTAATTCTGCTTTTTTATCTTATGGCCCTATGGTCTTTGATTTCAGTAAGACCTTCTCTCACTGCTCCCCTTCTGCTGCCCTTTGTGAGACCCTCTCTCACTGCTCCCCCTCTGTGATCTCTGACTCTTTGACCTCTGTGAGACCCTCTCTCACTGCTCCCCCTCTGCTGCCCTCTGTGAGACCCTCTCTCACTACTCCCCCTCTGTGATCTCTGACTCTTCAATCTCCTTCCCCTCCCCCACCCTCTTATTTTTGGCACCTTCCCCCTTCCTTTCCAGTCCTGATGAATGGTCTTGGCCCGAAACATCGACTGTTATTAATTTCAATGGGTTTTGCCTGACCTGAGTTCTTCCAGCATTTTATTTTGTAATTTTATCTGCTTCCGCCACCACCCCTGGAAACTCATAGCTAGATATTCACCAACCTCTGTGTGGAAAACATACTCCTTAGATCGCCACTTTACCCTTAAATCTCTGCCTCTAGATCAAGATTTTCCTGTCCCAGGAAAAAGGCTATCTTTCCAATCTATGCCATAATTTTGTAAACCTCCAAGGTCACCCCTCAGCCTCTTGCATCTTAATAAGCGTAAACCCTTCTCATCCCTCCTTATAGCTACAGCCCTCCATTCCAAGCAACACCTTGGTGAATCTCTGCGCGCTCTCACTCGGAGGGTGGTGTGAGTGTGCATCCTGGTAAACCACACCTTCACTCGGTGGTGTGAGTGTGCATCCTGGTGAATCCCTTCAAGTCCACTGAGAGGGTGGTGAGAATGTGGAAAGAGCTGTAGAATATGTGGGTTTGATTGCAACATTTACGAGAAATTGGGATAAGTATGTGTACGGAAGGGTATGGAGACCCACGGACCAGGTTTGGGTTAATGGGACTAGGCAGAATAATAATTTGGCACAGGTGAGGTGGGCAGAAGGATCTATTTCTGTGGTGTAGTGCCCTCTCATCCTTCCTATAGAGTGGCAACCAGTACTGTACACAATTTTCTTGGTGCCTGAGAAGGCAAACACAATGTTTGCTTTCACCTGTGTTACCACTTTCAGAGAGCTATGAACACCAAAGGTCCTTGCCATGTACTCTGCATGTCTACCAGAATCTGACTTTCCAAACTATATTACTTTATGTCGGTATTGAATTTCATCCATTGGTGCTCTGTTAACTACCCAAATGACCTATGTCCCACATTTTCTTTTCAAAACTGTTAACTTCCTGAAAGAATTGGCCAGATTCCATCTATGTTTTTATATACTACTGTAGTAGGCTGAATAACAGGCATGGTGTGATGACAGCGACATTTCAATGAAAGCAAACAAAGGAGCTGGTTGTTGACTTTGGGAAGCGGGGTTGTGCATACGTTTTCCTGACACTTCACAGCTTGGTATGGCCCGTGTTCTGCCCAAGACCACAAGAAACTGCAGAGAGTTGTGGTCAAAGCTCAACACATTACAGAAACCAGCCTCCTCTCCATTGACTCTACTGACACTTCTTACTGCCTTGGTAAAGTGGCCTGCATAATTAACCTTGGACATTCTCTTTTCTCCCTCTCCCATTAGGTAGAATATACAAAAGTCTGAAACCATGTACTGCTATATGTTTTCTATCCCACTGTTATAAGACTAATGAACAGTTTCCTTGTAGGACTCTTGAACTCACAATCCACCTTATGATTTTTGCATCTTATTTGCCTGTCTGTACTGCACTTTCTCTGTAACCATCACACTGTACTCTGCATTGTTCTTTTCCCTTGTACTGATTTGATTCACTGACGTGATGAAATAATCCATTTGGATGGCTAGAGAAACAAAACTTTTCAGTTTACCTCAGTATGTGGAATAATAATAGAGGAATTAACAAATGACAGTACGTTTTCCCAGTGATGGTACATATTCCCGTTGTGGCATTTACCAGTGGTGGTGTGTTTACTAATGCCATTAATTTACCAGTTTGCAGCTGTGTTTAGTTCTGTTGGCAGAACTGTAAATACTTAAATAATCAGAATCAGGTTTAATATGTTGTGAAATAACGAAATGTATATTAACGAATGCATTAACCATCTCCTTGAAAATAAATCTCAATGTCCGGTAAAGGCTTAAAAGGACGAGTTTATTAAGCTGGTTTATTTTGATTTACCATAGTGGAAAAGTGAAACATCTGAGAATGGAAGAAAGACTGAAGCCAGCAAGTCCAAAGGTGACCTTGTACCAGCACGGCAAGCTGGGGAGATCTCCAGTGTCAGCCCACATGGCCACAGCTTTCTCTGCAGCTTCACCCCAGCCTTCTTCACCAAAACTTAAATCCACATTGAAAAGGTTGGTACTGACTTAGCAGAAGAAGTTTTGAACATAATTTGATTTTCACTGTGAAGTGTATTTTTTTTTGTGTGCAATTTGTTCCATCCAACTTTACATTCACATTTGATTGCTCACCACACTTGGCACTTTAATACATTAGCAAGTAAACCTGGTAAAGCAGAAGCACACATGAGCTGTGAACAATTTGGCTTAGAATCAAATAGATCACCATTGAACGTGTGCTTCAAGGATTGTTGTCGGAAAAAGGGTTCTAATTCATGAGGATGCACTAGGACTGAAGAAAGGGAGAAGATCAATAGGACAAGCTTTAGCTGAAGCAAACTGAGACCAGCATGTAAAGAAATTGATTTACAAGTATTGTAAATGAGCCTTAAAGATGAACAGTGGGAGAAAGGGCTTAGTTAAGGGGAATGTTAGAAATTTAACAAAAAGGTGGGGCAATGGGTAATGGTGAACTTTGTGACAGAAAGTACAACCAACAAAGAAGTTAAAACTAAAGACTCTTTATTTAAGTGCATGAAGCAACAATAGCAATACAGATGAAATAGGAAAATAAACAAAGAGAGAGACTCAGTGTGATCAGCACGATTTACGGTAGCCACAATGATGAAATGAACATTCCGTGGTATTTGACACTTCCGAAGAATAGGCAATTAGAAAGTGGTGTTGATGGGAGCGTGAGAAGCTCCTGTAATAAAGGATTACATTAAAACTATTGAGAAAGGATCTTGGCTCAGATGGTCAGCAAGTTCAGTGTGGAGATTAGAAACACCAAGAGACAGAAATCTTCTGTGGGAATAGTTTTGGATTTGCTAGACAAGTTATTATGTGAAAAGAAATAATTAATAAAACAATAATTATGGGAATTTTTAGCCTCGAGGATAAGCTCACAATGCATTTGTAATACGTAGTTCCTTGGACCATATGTTATAGAGTCTATCAGTGAATAGTCTAAGATCTGGCCATGTGTGATGAGACAGAATTAATTAATGACCTTGTAAAATGAGAAAGATTTTCTGTGGAAAGGTGATTGTAATAAGACCATAAGACATAGGAGCAGAAATAGGCCATTCAGCCCATCGAGTCTGCTCTGCCATTCCATCAGGGCTGATTCTGGATCCCACTCAACCCCATAAACCTGCCTTCTCACCATATCCTTTGATGCCCTAACTGATCAGGAAATAATCAACTTCTGCCTTAAATATACCCACTGCAGTCTGGCAGAGCATTCCACAGATTCACTACTCTTTGGCTAAAAAAATTCCTCCTTGCCTCTATTCTAAAAGGTCGCCCCTCAATTTTCAGGCTCTGCCCTCTAGTTCTGGATACCCTCACTATAGGAAACATCCTCTTCACATCCACCCTTTCTCGTCCTTTCAGATTTTGGTAGGTTTCAATGAAGGTCTCCCCCCACCCCGCATTCTTCTAAATTCCAGTGAGTACAGGCCCAAAGCTGCCAAATGTTTCCCATATGTTAACCCCTTCATTCCTGGAATCATGCTCGTGGACCTCCTCTGAACTCTCTGCAATGACAGCACATCCTTTCTGAGATGAGGGGCCCAAAACTGTTGACAATACTCCCCCAAGTGTGGCCTGACTAGTGTCTTATAAAGCCTCAACATTATCTCCTTGCTTTTATATTCTATTCCCCTTTAAATAAATGCCAACATTGCATTTGCCTGCTTTACCACAGACTCAACCTTTGAATTAACCTTTTGGGTGTCTTGCACGAGGACTCCCAAGTCTCTCTGCACCTCTGATGTTTGAACCTTCTCCCCCATTTAGATAATAGTCTGCACTGTTGCAAAGAGTTTAACTTCCAATTTTAAATGGAAATATTCATTTTTCTGCCATGGTTATTAAGCTTGGAATTCCCTCCCAGTGAGATTCTGAGATCCCTTCACAAGAAACAGAGCGGAGATTTGAGGATGTTCACCAGCAGCTTCTCAAAGGAAATTAGAATAGGTAACAAATGTAATTTTGTAACCAATATCCACATTCTAAACTTGAATTGAAAAACATTGATAGAACTGATTAGAAAAATATTTTTAAAGGGTGTGCAAAGACAAGGATATAGGTCAGTTGGCCATTGGCAGTTGGGTTTTAATCCAGACAAGTGTGGGTTAATTCATTTTGGGATGTCTAATACTGACAGTATATTAGAAGGGACTTTGTGTGTAGGCACAGATGGATAGGGTCATGAAGAAGCCATTTGGTATGCTTCGCCATGGGCTGAGGCATTGAGAATTAAGAGTTCATTGTAATTTCCATCCATGCATTTAAAGTTGGGCTCTCCTGTGATAATCATTTCCTAGTAAGAGTCTTTTTACCAGCCACCAACAGTATATTCATTAAATATTTATCCCTTTTCAACCATTCTTGAGGCACATATCCAAAATATATGGTCTTGCTCTCTAATGGTATTTCACATTTAAAGATGTCTTGTAGGGCATTGTGTATCCCCCTCCAATAGTTTTTGATAACAGGGCAGTCCCAAAAAATATGATAATGATTTACATTTTGATTTCCACAATTTCTCCAGCAAACAGGGAGGTTACTATCATAATGGGATTTCTGAGAGGGTGTAATAAAATATCTTATCAAGTTTTTCCATCTAAACTCCCTCCATTTCTGTGAACTGGTACATTTTCATTGATACCTCCATATTATTGTCCATTCTTCCTCAGATATAATTATCCCTCCTTCCTTCTCCCATTTTGTTTTAATATATGAAGTCGAATGTGTTTTAAGATTTGACAACCCCTTATACATGCTTGAAATGATTCTACGGCTGTTATGCTGGAACAATTTGATTCATACTGGGGGAAAATGGTTTAACTACATAATGCCTCATAGGTCTGATTTTATTCTCACAAATCAATGAATATGTTGTAAAAAAAAAGATCACTCCCTACTTGTACATAGTTTTTTTCCTTTTGCTTGTTTTTTCTTTTCGCTCTTTTCTATAAGTGTATACCTCAGGTAAATACTTTGTGGGGGTTTGTGATATGTATGATTATATGATATATATGTACAATGTCTGAAATACATCTTATGGAAATGTTTGTTTGATGATGAACTTCTATAAAAAAATAAATTACAGGGAAAAAGAGAATTAAGAGTTCAGACTTCACATTGCAGTTGTACGAGGCATTGGTCAGGCTGCACTTGGAATATTGTGTACTATTTTGGTCACCTCACCACAGGAAGGTTTGTGATAGCAATATAGAGCATGCTAAGCAGATTCATCAGGAAGTTATCTGCAACTGAGGGCTTTAGTTATAGGGACAGGCACCTATCATTTTCTACTAGACCTGCCTCAAAATTCTCCTTTAAACTCTGCCCTCTCAGCTTAAACCCATGCCCTCTAATGTTTGGCATTTCCACCCTTTGGAAAAAGTTCAAAGTAAATTTCTTGTGGGCATTCATGGTAAATACAAAGAAACGCAATAGAGTCAATGAAAGCTGCACACAAGATGGGTAAACAACCAGTGCGCAAAAGACAACTGTGTAAATACAAAAAGAAAAATAAATACAGAATAATGATTGATAAATAAATAAACAATAAATATTAGAACATGAGATGAAGAGTCTTTGAAAGCAAGTCCATATGTTGAGGGAATAGTTTAGTGATGGGGTGAGTGAAGCTATCGCCTCTGGTTCAAGAGCCTGATGGTTGAGGGGTAATAACTCTTCCTGAGCCTGAGGCTTCTGTACCTTGTCTCTGATGGCAGCAGTGGGAAGAGAGCATGACCTGTCTGGTAGAGGTCCTTAATGATAGATGCTGCTTTCCTCTGACTATCTCATCTCTTCAAAAGATGCTGATGACCCCTTCTGTGGCTCTTATTATTTAGTAGTGAAGGGTCTTGTCCTGAAATATTAACTATTCCTTTTCATAGATGCTGCCTGACCTGCTGAGTTCCACCAGCATTTTGTGTGTTACTAAGTATGTTTTTGGTAGATTTGCTGATAATATATTATATATGAAATTATATTGTGAGGAAGCTCAGTATCTGCAAAGGGATTTGGACAGGTTAAGTGCAGGAACAAAAACAAATGATGTGGGCTTTTTCTTGGCCTTGACACCCTTCCCCAAGAACATGGTCAGATTGGATGCAGAACTCAATGTGGCCTCAGCAGAATTTTGAACAAATGCAATGTGAACTTTTTTTAGCCCCCTGATTTAACTATGGATCTTGGGATTCCATTGGCCTCATGAGTCTAAATGAAGTTTTACACTGGACCTTGGAATGGATTTCAAATACTTGCCATAATGTGCAGTAAAGTAACAGGACTATAATTGCTTGTTTATCCCTTCCTCTTATTTTAAGTAAAATGGTTCAAGTGTTACCTCTCATCCTCATGTTCAGCTCCTCATTGAGCTGCTTGTCTTCTGATTCAGTACTTGATTGGTACTGTGTTATAACTACACTCATTGATGGAGCTCATCACACATCTGGCTCTCACTGTTGTTGCATGAACAAAGTCATTGGAGTGAAGACCTGGTAGCTATGAGGCAGTCTCTTTATTTGACAAAATGAGACCCTTTCGGAAGAAGAAGGTCTGCCTAACCCAATACTACATGACATTTTATATGCGAAAGATCAAATATAATTCCATATTAATGATTCCTTTGAACTACACACCACCTTACACCACCCTTTTCACAGCCACGCGACAGACACTCAAATAACATTTAATCGGCATTGTTTTGGTCTTCCAGTTAACTATAGTGACTTCCAATTAACTATGCTTCACGGTTTTAGGAACCCATTATCAGAGCTGCATTTTAGATTCAATCCACAATTCATTTTTGAATCTAAAGACTAGTGGCTGAAGTCAGTTGCTGAAATTATTTGCTACATATATGCTAACCCCCAAAAAACACTCTAACATCCCTAATCTGTTACATGCCTGTCTACTTACTCCTCTGAGCTCAAGGCTGTGGGCTACCCACAATGTGGAGTGCATCGTGCAGGCATCCATTGCCTCCATCGTGTTTTCAGGGGTTTACTCCTGTTGTCTCCGAGACTAGAAATCTCAGTCTTGGGGTTTAACCATTTTGAGGCCTTCTATTACATGCAAGGTTTTCCAGAAGTGTTAACTGATCTAACAAACTTTTATCACCTTTTAGAAATACTCATTCAGTTGTTATCCTGACAGATATCGCTATCATATTACTTTTTATGTAGTTTTGCCTTCCAGTTTTTAGTTTAGATTTGGACACCACTTTCCCAGTATCATCATACTCCTGGGTTCTACACTGTTTGAAATCTGCACTCTGTGCACTGTCTAGTAATTTAACAGTTTTAAATACCAAAGCAGTACCTCCTCCCTCTATTTCTCTGATTTCCCAATTTACCAAATTTTGGTTTTTGCTCTCTTGAAACTGCACTCATTTATACCAATGCTTGTCTGGCCTGGCATGTCCTCAATCTTACTGACGTGAATAAAATGTAGATCATAATGACCCATTTCACCTTACTCCCAACATCACATTTGCTGCAGTGCTGAGGTGACTATATGACATTTAGAAATGGCCATTTATTTGTGTGAAACAGTTGCCTTTGTTAGGTCATCTTTCTTTAAATTTACAATAATTTGGACATTTAAACAGAACAGATAAAGGAAAAGCAAACCCCCGAGAGCCGGCGGAAGTGTCTAAACCAACTTCAGTTCAGCACAGCTTCCTAACGGACGTCTCTGATGTGAGAGAGATGGAATGTGGATTGTTACATTTGCTCAAAGATTTTCACTCTGGGAAACTACAAGCTTTTGGTAAGTTTGGTTGACAAAAATGTGACATTTAAAAATTATGAACTTAAAGGTGCAGAAAGCTTGTATCAAGAAAAAGGAAAGAAGCAATTGATGAAGCTAAGTGCTTTTTTTATTATAAGGTAATGGAATACAAGGGTAAACTAATCTTGTATAGGTTTTTGGCAAGATCTCATTTGGAGCAGTGTGTAGTTTTGACATTCTAACCTAAAGGAGAATATAATTATCTTGGAGTTGGTGTCTAATGCTTTGAATAAAATGATTCCTGCAGTGATGAGATCTGTCCTGCGAAAGTGACCCAGTAATATTGGTTGAAGTTCACAAAGTCAGAAGGTGTTCTCTTTAAGGTCGCAAAATGGTTCGGGAGGAGGAGGAGGCCTCTGAGAACAACCTAGTTGTTGGAAAAGGCCACTCCCTGCCACTTGCTACAGAGACTGAAAGTTCTTTCCTCTGCCTACTTGTATGCCTTTGTTTAGAACTACAATTTAATCTGTATACTACCCTGGCTGTGAATCCCAGAACCTTAACCACTTTTTAAAATAGAACTTTTTCTTGTATTAGCTATGATTCATTTGCCAAGCATTGTCATTTGGAGTTCCATGGTTGGCAACACCTCTGTCGATGGGAACAGTTTCTTTCTATGTGAAATCAATATCCTTCTTCATTTTAAACATACCCTATATATCCTCTCAACATGCTCTTTTCCAAAAAGAACACATCTACCTTCTCCATTCTACTATACAAATGTAAAGAATTTATCCAGGACATGCCCTCTTCTTACTACCATCAGGGAGGAGGTACAGGAGCCTGAACACTCCCAGGTGGTATTTTGTATAAAAGAAATAAAGTTAAGGAAAATACCATACATATTGAAACAGCCACATGTAATTTTTTTGCATCTATCACAAGCTGCATCTGTAGCAGAATGTTGTTCCTGACTGAATCTATGAATCCACTTTTGTGACACAGCTAAATAGACTGAAGTGAAAGCAGATTGAAACCATTTGCAGCATTTCAAAGCGACAGGTCAAATTTAACCCAGTTTTGGTATATCTGTTTTTATATGTGAGTGAACTTTATTAGGACTGAGAGCATTGCAGTCTGCTCAACTTTATGCAGTTAATTTTTGCAATTGTGAAATTGCTTGATCTTCCTTAGGGAAAGAATGCTCCTTTGAACAGATGGAGCATGTGAGAGAGATGCAGGAAAAAATGGCCCATTTACACTTCAGCCTGGATAGCCATGTGGAGGAGCTCTCTGAGGATCAGAAAAAAGTTGTGTCAGACAGGAATCTTGAACAGCTTCTGATCAACGTGAGTGTATCTTTTTTTCTCTGATGTCAAATGTGATATTTTGTAATGGTAGCAACACACACAAAATGCTGGAGCAACTCAGCAGGCCAGGCAGCATCAATGGAAAAGAGTATAGTCAATGTATCAGGCCGAGACCCTTCATCAGGCCTGTATACTCTTTTCTATAGATGCTGACTGGCCTGCTGAGTTCCTCCAGCATTTTTTATGTGTTACTTTGATTTCCAGCTTCTGTAGATTTTCTCTCATTTGCTATATAACGGTGTCTGCTGCAGAATGACAACATCTGAGCATAACAGTTAAAGATGTTGAAGAAAGATTCAGAAGGGATATCAGATTGGGATTACTTAAGTTTGATGTTCCAGAGATGAGACCCCCTCCTCCTTGTCTAAAAGCTTTTCAAATCTTTGAACATACCTACTTCATATTTCAAAGTTCAAGGTACAATTATTATCGAAGTATGTATACTATATACAAACAAGAGAAAATCTGTAGTTGCTGGAAAACCAAGCAATATACACAAAATGCTGGAGGAGTTCACCAGGCCTGTCAGCATCTATAGAAAAGAGCACAGCCAATGTTTCGGCCGAGGCCCTTCATCAGGACACATCAGGTACATCAGGCTGTATGTGATGCTATATACAACCTTAAGATTTGTCATCTTTCAGGCAGCCACAAAAACAAAGAAACCTAATAGAACCCATTTTTAAAAAAGTACCTAATGTGTGGGGGAAAATAAACAAAAAATACAAACAATAAAAAATTAACAAGTAACACAGAGCTAAAGTTCACAAAAGTGAGTTCATTGCTGCAGCAGGTCCAGGAGTCTGTCAGTAGCAGGCCACAGCCTCAGTTCAGCATAGAGATTAGTAAACCTTGCAGAGCTGCGAGCTGAACACTAGTCCATCTCTCGTCTCTGGCCCTGACACTCTGACCTTTTTAATTTGTTGAGTTCTGTTCATTTGGGCTATGTAGGTAATTAGTTGGGATGTTCACAATCCCTGTTATGGGCATGCACATGAAGGTGGGGGTGGTGGGTAAGAAAATGGCAGCCTTGTGTACCAAATGTGAAAAGAGAAAGTAAAGTTGTTAAAACGAAAGAAAATCTTGTCTTTGTTTTTTGAACATTAATGTTCAACGGTAGTAGAGGATGGTAACCAACTATAGGATCTTGCCACTATTCAATGAGAACAAGCCTTACGAAAGCTGGAAAAATGAAATTGTAATATGGATTCTGTTACTGAGCTAGATGATTGCCCTTACAGTTGTACTGTCGCTTTCAGAAAGAGTGAGAAAGACTGTGATGGGAATTTCAATGGAAGACTTAAACAACAATGACAGTATTGTGGGCTTTTGCAAATAAAACTGGCGTAGGCCATTTGTGTTTAAGAGAAACTACAACAACTCATTTATTGTATTCCAAATACAGAACATAAAGCACGGTAAGAGTAGTTTACATAATTATGTCATCACATCAGACCAGCCTCTTGAAGTGAACTCCAACTCAATGCTGGTAGCTGTGAATTATGTTTCCACCAATGACATTACCCTACAGTGTGACTACACTAATAAATGCACTTGACTCAGTTTTCTGAGGAAAGAAAAGAATTGAATTTATGAGGCATATTCAGACTTCGACAATATTTCCAGAGACAGTTCTACATATTGTTGATTTTGAACTAAAGTACAGTTGCATGCGTAAGTACAAAATGGAACTTCCTGACACAGTATTAGCTTTCAAATTTATTGGATATGGCATGTCTAGACACAAAGGATTAATTTACAGAACTTGCATTTACATCTGTTGGCACTGAAGAGGATTTTTGGAGAAAGGGCTCCCAAGACAGCAGTTAGAATTAATGCAACACACACAAAATGCTGGTGGAACACAGTAGGCCAGGCAGCATCTATAGGAAGAAGTACAGTCGAGGTTTCGGGCCGAGACCCTTCGTCAGGACTAACTGAAAGAAAAGATAGTAAGAGATTTGAAAGGGGGAGGGGGAGATCCAAAATGATAGGAGAAGACAGGAGGGGGAGGGATGCAGATCTCCCCCTCCCCCTCCCACTTTCAAATCTCTTACTATCTTTTCTTTCAATTAGTCCTGATGAAGGGTCTCGGCCCGAAACATCGACTGTACTTCTTCCTGTAGATGCTGCCTGGCCTGCTGCATTCCACCAGCATTTTGTGTGTGTTGCTTGAATTTCTAACATCTGCAGATTTCCTCGTGTTAGAGTTAGAATTAATGAGTCAGGAAACTGCATACTTCACTCAGCAAAAACGAGAGGAGCAAGCATAGTTCCCATAGTGACCAGACGAGGGCACCATTAACTGGCTCAAATCCACCAGACAAGTACAGCAGGAGATTGAAATGTGCTGTTTGTCAGTGTACTTATCTCTTGGGCAAAAAACTGTCCACATAGGACCAATCACGTTAAGCTGAGTGAAGAAAATAACAAATCTAAAGATGTAAGAGAGTGTCATATATCATTGTTTGCAAAGGAATCACTCTCCAATGCAGAGACATCTGATGCAGAGGTTTTGATGATAGAATCTCTAGGATCTGCTGTTACTGCTACAACATGCACACACACACTTTGAGGAAAGAAATAGCTTGATAGCTTTGTAAGAGAACTAAACCAGAATGAAGTGCATAAACTGGTGAACAGATACACCCAGTAACAAAGCATTAAAATTTGGCGATGGAAAGATTGTACATTCCACCAAAAGTGTGAAAATTCTCGCAAAAATAGGGAGACAAAACATTACATGAAATGGAGGTGTTGCCAGTGAACATTACATTACTCGAGTAAAACATTACTAAGGAATGTGGGGGGCAGAAATGGATATGGAGAATGGCTAAGCAACGATGTTTCAGCATGTTAGTGTCTTTTGAGCTCACCAACTCTGGACATTACTGTGTGAACATTCTAGATAAAGACATTACTGAAAACCAATGTGAAAATGAAGTACTAATTGTCACAGAGATCATGATCCCAGATGAGAAACGCGAAGTGTTGCTCAAGCTTCACAAGTAGTTTGGACATGCTTCAACTGATAGACTTAAGAAACTGCTCAGGAGTTCTGGAAACAAAGATGCAGATGATTTTTCCATTCTACAGAAGATAATTGACAACTTTGAGATGTGCCAAAAGTTTGGAAAGCCCAAGCCTGCTGTTGGTCTGTCACCTACATGAACTGGAGTAAGGATTATGGTATCTCCACATCATTGATGAATTCACACATTTCAGTGCTGGTAGCATTGTAAATACAGAATCCCCAGAGACAGTTTTAAGAAAAAAAAACTTCATCCATTCCTGGATAAGTGTGCATGGCTCACCTCTGAAAGTATTTGTGGCAAATTTTAACATGATGAATTCAGAGATATGGCAGAGAACTTTAACATTGAAACAAAGACAACGGTATACAGTCCTTGGAGTCATGGACTTTTAGAGCAATATGATCAAATGATTACTGAATGATGCTGAAGGTAAAGAAAAGCATATTATGCACAATGTATATGGCTACAGGCCATATCAACTTGTGTTCTGCCAAAATCCAAACCTTCCCTCTGTAATGGTTAACAGGCCACTTGCTCTAGCAGGCACTACAAGGAGTGAATGGCTTGTGAATCATACTTCAGCATTGCATGCATCAAGGGAGGCTTTCATTGAAGCAGAGTGTTCAGAGAGAATTTGAAGAGCATTGAGGACACAGTTCCGTCCTGCAGGTGAGAAATATAAGACCAGGGATAAAGTGTATTATAAAAGAGCAGTGTACAGAATGGAAAAATCCTGGAGTTGTCATTGGTCAGGATGGAATTGTGGTATTCATGAGACATGAAGGTATATGTGTGAGAGTGCATCATTCCAGACTATGTAAAGCACAAACTGAACATCAGAACTGTATGGAGAATGACACAAAAAATGACAGGCTCTTACCTGATACACTGTCACGTAGCACCAAAGGTGTTGAGAGTGCAGCAGAGGGCCCACAAACAGTCCTGCAGGGAGTGCAGTTGAGGACTGAATCATCACAAGTTCAAAGGCAATATGGAAATTTCAGTCTTGAAACAAGACAAGCTAAGCTTTGTAGACCAAGACACTGGTATCTCATACAAAGCTGAAGTCTTAGGACGAGCAGGCAAAACACTGGGAGAAACAAAAGATGGTACAACTTGGATAACCTGGAACCATGTCACATGTAGATAGACTTCATTTTGAACCAAGTAAAGATAAGGCTGGCCCATCTGAGAAATGTCAAGATGAAGATGTTTTAGTAACTAAGGAGGTGCTGTTTGAATTTGCAAAACAGGATGAAATCATTAGTTGGAGAAAGAATGGAGTGTTTGAGGAAGTCAGAGACATTGGCCAAAGGACGGTGTCTACAAGATGATAAAAACCCTGCAGGAATTGCACCAAAAGCACACCAGTGGCTGGAGGTTTTGAAGAACTGAAGATAAAACCAACATGAGTCACCAACATGTGTGTCAGTCTCTCCAACTACTTCTCATGGTGTTACGTCAAAAGCATTGGCAACTCCATTGCATTGATATAAAATTTGCATTCTCTCAGGGAATGGAGCTGTCACGTGCCATTTATATTCCTCCGCCTGAACACTGTATATGGTCTAGCAGATGCATCACTCTACCTGTATAAAAGAGTCAAAGAAATAATGTTGAAAATAGGTGGAAAAATGTCGCAAGTGGATCCAGCTGTTGTTTTACTGGCACAATTCATAATGTCATATGGCTGGAGTACTCACCTGTCATACAGGTGACTTCATATGGGGAGGATCACAAACTTTGCCACAACAGTCATCCCTCAGCTAAAGTCAGCCTTTCAGGTTGAACGTGAGGAACATTATAAACATGTAGGGCTAGATATCTTGCTGTTGATGGAACAGACAATGTGCATGGAATCCTGATGTGCCACACAGCAGGATGTACCCCAGTGAAGCTGAAGCTCAGCAACTCAGGTCAAAGATAGATCAGATTCTATGGGTAGCAAGACAAAGCAGACCTGACATCATGTTTGATTACTGCAACTTGGCATCCAGCACAAAAAATGCCACAGTACAAACTTAACATGAAGCAAACAAGATAACGTGCATAATTCAATCTAAAAAAATAGTCTTGAAGTTTCAACAGCTTCTGAAAGATGGCTTTTGGAAGCTTGTTGTCTTCAGTGATGCCTCACTTGGAAATCTCCTTGATGGAGCTGCACAAGGGGGACATTTTATTGTACTGATGGGAGAAGAGGGAAGATTTTCACCTCTGGCAATTAAAAAGGATCTGAAGAGTTGTACGTGATATGCTGGCACAAGAAACCTTTGCAACACACACAAAATGCTGGAGGATCTGAGCAGGTCAGGCAGCATCTATGGAAAAGAGTAAACAGTTAACGTTTCAAGCTTGAGACCCTTCATCAGGACTGGAAAGAAGGAAGTCAGAAAGTGTGGGAGGAAGAAGTACATGGTGATAGCTGAAACTGGGGGAGGGGTGAAGTGAAGAGCTGGGAAGTTGATTGATGAAAGAGATAAAGGGCTGGAGAAGGGGTAATATGATGGGAGAGGATAGAAAATTCCATGGAAGAAAGGGAAGGAGGAGCTTGAGGGAGGTGATGCACAGGTAAGGAGATAAGATGAGAGATGGAAAGCATATAAACCCTTGCAATATCTGATGGTATTGATAATATTTGGCCTCATTCTATTCTGAGCTTGTCCATGGTGGCCTGAAAGACTGAAAGAAGAACACTACAAATAACTTGTGTCACAGACAACTACTCTCTGGTTGATGCCATCAGATCCACCAAGTCAGTTACAGAGAAGAGTCTTCATCTAGAGATAAGCAGCATCAAGGAACTTATCCAAGCACAGAAAATTCATCACATGATATGTTCAACTACAAAGGAACAACTATCTGACCGTTTCACTAAAAAGGGAGCACCAGCTCTTGAGCTGCTGAAAGCACTTAGTGAAGGCATTTGGAACCTTGAGAACTGTATCAACATCAAGGGTTAGAACTAATCCCCATATCCTAAAGGATATTTGAGTTGATACTTTCTAAAAATTTTGTAGTACTCTGAAGGCACCAAGTGAGGTTATAGGGTATCTTCATAAATTTACATGGCCTAACAACTGCAGGTAAAAGCAATACTTCTAAACCAATGGGCATTTAATTTTTTATATATACATTAAAAGGATGGGAGATTGTAGAGTTCTGTTCATGTAGGATATGTAGGCATTTAGTTGAGATGTTCACTTTCCCTGTTATGAGCATACACAAGAAGGTGGGAGGGAGGATTGTAGATAAGGAAATGGCATCCTTGTATATAAACATGACTGGAGAAAGTAAAGTTGTTAAAATGAAAGAAAATCTTGTCTAGTTTGAACATTTAACATCAATAATCTGGATGATAACGTGGTTAACTTGATAAGCAAATTTGCAGATGACAGCAAGATTGTTCATGTAGTGCACAGTGAGGAAGACTGTCATGACGTGCAGAGGGTTCGGGACCAGCTGGATAAATGACAGATGAAAATTTAATGTAGACAAGTGTGAGGTGTTGCACTTCAGTAGGACCAACTGGGTAGGTCTTACACAGTGAACGGCTGTGCATCGAGGAGTGCTGTAGAACAGGTCTATAATTCCTAGAAAGTGGTGTCACAGGTAGATGTGGTCATAAAGAAAGCTTCTGGCACATTGGCCTGCATAAATCAAAGTAGTGAGTACAGTAGATGGGACATTATGTTAAAGTTGTGTAAGATGCTGGAGAGGCCTAATTTGGAGTATTGTGTTCAATTTTGGTAATGTACCTGCAGGAAAGATGTAAACAAGGTTGAAAGAGTACAGAGAAAATTTACAAGGATGTTGCTGGGACTGGAGGACCTGAATTATAAGGAAAGATTGAATAAGTTAGAACTTTATCCTTGGAATGTAGAAGACTGAAGGGAGATTTGATAGAGGTATGCAGAATTGAGGGGTATGATAGGGTAAATGCAAGCAAACCTTTTTCACTGAGGTTGGTTGCAACAACTAGAGGTCATGGACTAAGGGTGAAAGATGAAATATTTAAGAGTTACATGAGGGGAACTTCTTCGCTCAGAAGGTGGTGAGAGTATTGTACAAGCTGCACAAGTAGTGCATTTGGGCTTGATTTCAATGTTTGAGAAGTCTGGAAAGATACATGGATGGTATGGAGGGCTATGGTCCTAATGCAGGTTGATGGGAGTAGGCAGGTTAAATAGTTTGGCACAGACTACATGGGCCAAAGGGCCTGTTTCTGTGCTGTATTTTTCTATGACTGTATATGTTCTTCGATAATAAATTTAGATCATAAGGCATAGGAGCAGAATTAGGCCATATGGCCCATTGAGTCTGCTCCGCCGTTCAATCATGGCTGATCCTTTTTTTTCTCCTTAAACCCAGTTCCCAGCCTTCTCCCATAACCTTTGAAGCCATGTCCAATCAAGAACCTTTCAATCTCTGCCTTAAATTCACACAATGACCTGGTCTCCACAGTTGCATGTGGCAACAAATTCCACAAATACACCACATTTTGGCTAAAGAAATTTCTCCGCATCTCTGTTTTGAAAGGACACTCCTCTATCCTGAGGCTGTGCCCTCTGTCCTAGACGCTCCCATCATGGGAAACATCCTTTCCATGTGTACTCTGTCTAGGCTTTCAACAATCTAAAGGTTTCAATGAGATTCCCCCCTCATCTTTCTGAATTCCTGCAAGTACATATGCCAGAGCCATCAAATATTCCTTGTATGATAACCCTTTCATTCCTGGAATCCTCCTTGTGAATCTCCTCTGGATCCTCTCCAATGCCAGCACATCTTTTCTAAGATGAGGGGCCCAAAACTGTTCACAATACTCAAGGTGAGGCCTCACCAGTGCCTTATAAAGCCTTAACATCACATCTTTGCTCTTGTTTTCTAGACCTCTTAAAATGAATGCTAACATTGCATTTGCCTTCCTCACCACTGACTTGACCTGCAAGTTAACCTTTAGGGTGTTCTGCACTAGAACTCCCAAGTTCCTTTGCATCTCAGATATTTGGATTTTCTCCCCATTTAGAAAATAGTCTGCACATTTATTTCTACTACCAAAGTGCATGACTATGCACTTTCTAATGCTCTAACCATGTTAGTATCTTCCCTGTAATACCATGGGCTCTTAACTTGGTAAGCAACCTCATGAGTGGCACCTTGTCAAAGTCCAAATATACAACATCCACTGCATCGCCTTTAACTATCCTACTTGTAATCTCCTCAAGAATTCCAACAGGTTCGTCAGGCAAAATTTTCCCTGAAGGAAACCAGGCTGACTTTGTACTGTCTTGTCCTGCATCAACATGTACTCCATCATCTCATCCTTAACAAATGACTCCAACATCTTCTCAACCACTGAGGTTAGGCTAACTGGCCTATACTTTCCCTCCTGCTGCCTTCTTCCTTTCTTAAAGAGTGGAGTGGCATTTGCAATTTTCCAGTCCTCTGGCACCATGCCAGAGTTCAATGATTTTTGAAAGATCATTTCTAATGCCACCACAATCTCTAACACTACCTCTTTCAGAACCCTAGGGTGCAGTTCATCTGGTCTGGGTGACTTGTGTACCTTTAGGTCTTTCAGCTTTTTGTGCATCTTCTCTCTTGTAATAGTAACTGCACCCACCTATCTTCCTTCACACACTACAACATCAGGCATACTGCTAGTGTCTTCCACAGTGAAGACTGATGCAAAATACTCATTTAGTTCATCAGCCATCTCCTTGTCCCCCATTATTATTTCTCTTGCCTCATTTTCTAGCGGTCCTATATCCACTCTCATTCTTTTTTATTTTTAACATACTTGAAAAAAACTTTTACTATCCACTTTGATATTATTTGCTAGCTTGCTTTCATATTTCATCTTTTCCCTTTAATGATTTTTTAAGTTGCTTTCTGTAGGTCTATATCATTTTACTTTGAACTTTGAAGATGAGTTGGCTAATTGAGCCCGGAACTGGCTTTCTGGTAGGAGGCAGAGGGTAGTGGTGTAGGGATGCTGTTCTGGTTGGAAGTCTGAGTAGCGATATACAGCAAAAGTTGATACAACAATTCCTACTCTTGATGTTTCTGTTGGATAGTTAAAGCAACGTGGATGTAAACGTAGGAGGTATGGTTAATGAGTTTACAGATGACATGTAAGTCGGTGGGATATGAATACACGGGGATGTTGGACCAAAGGGTCTGTTAGCATACGGTAGACATCTAGTATTTAATGGCTCTATGATGCTGCTCCTTCCCAGGTCTCTTCAGATTGGGTGTCCTGAGAGAGCTTGTATGGCTCGCACCACAGACTCTGAAGAATTCAATGATGCAGCAAGGGACAGGTGTAATGATGCAGAAAGTTATAAAATCAGTGAATGGCATAGACCTCCAGTAAGGACCCACCTTCCAACCTGAAAAGGTGGTTTGTTGTGGTGGTGCTTCTCTAGTTAAGTATAAACCAGTTCAACTTTGGAGAAATACCTCTCTTAGATATGGATTGCTGGCCGTGAAGGAATTAAAATTTGGAAGAAAACATTGAACTGGAATGGGTCAAGGTCAGTGGAAGTAGAGAAACCAGATGTCTTTGTTCTTGCTATGTGCTTGGAGTGGAGGCTGCCATTTTTTGAAGCTGCTCTGTAATCTCCATTTTGTGAACTACTAATTCATGCTCTGGTATAACTTAATCAGAGCAAATGAATGTGAGAACAATGTGTTTCTACTACTGATCTGCTAAACCTGAGATCCTTCTCAGATAAGCTGTACAATGGCAGGTTTGCAAAAGTTCATTTGTTATCTCAGCCCAGTGTCTGGGTAACCCAGTTTGACTAGTTTGAACCACAGTCGAATAGAACAAAAGAAGTCACCTAAGGTATAAAGTTGTGTAGCTCTTAGAATACATCCAATGGGAATCTGACACGGGTGAGTCAGATAACTCAAGCCAACAAGATTGAAGTACGACATTTGAACTGCTAAGGGAAGACTATAAGAATTAGGAGCTTCAGATGCAAAATGGCGAGAACCTCGGAGACTAACTAGGAATGGAAGAACCCACATGTCAAGTGCAGGGAGAAGAAAGGATTGATTGGCCAATGGGAGATCTCTATTTCAGTGTTCTGAATTAGAGAATTGTTCTGAATGAGTATTAATACAGATGGAACAGTAGAATTCATGTTTTAAATTGTTGGCCTGGGGTTCAACATAGTTACATTGTTGTTTGTGCAGGGACAATAAAGTGTAAGCTTTGATTACGAAAGAGTTGCCTAATTTAATTAGTTGATGTAGTCAACATGAATTACCAATTACTGTAATAAAAATGTGCTTTTAAAATGTCTCCCAATTTCATTTGAAGTTACTGTTACATAAATTTCACTGATGGCATTAAACAGATCACTGAGAACTATTACTTTTTAATGATTTATTCTTTGCATTAATTATGATTTTATTACCTTACAGTTGGAAGAACTTAGTACCTCAATGTATCCTTTTCAAATGATTTCTGTGCCTGTAATTAATTATAGTTATACAGCACTGAAACAGCCTCATCATGCCCATGCTGACATTCAACAACCTATCTCTGCTCATCTCCTCTACTAGCACTTGGTCCTATGCCTTGATGTTTTAACTGCTCATCCAGGTACTGCTTATATGTTACAAGAGTACCAGCTTCTCAGGTGATGCGTTCCACATTTCAATTACCCTCTGGATGAAAAAAAATTCTTCTTCAGATTCCCTCCAAATTTCTTATTCCTTACCTTAAACTTGTGTCTTCTGGTTTCACATAGCCAAGACATGAAGAGACGTTTTCATACTGTATACCTTAACGCCTGTCATAATGTCACATCCCAGGGAAACAAACCCAGCCTATGTACTCTGATTCTTATAACTGAGTTTAAATATTTTTGTAAGTGAAATAGGGGTAGGATTTTACTGCGAGCAGCAGGGTGCAAAGGATTGTTTCTTTATTTATTGAGATACAGTGCACAATAGGCACTTCTGGTCCTTCAAGCCACACTGCCAAGCAACTGTAGCCTAATCATGGGACAATTTACCATGACCAATTAACCTAACAACATGTACATCTTTGGGATACAGGAGGAAGCAGGAACACCCAGAGGAAACCCACCAGGAGAACGTACAAACTCCTTATAGACAGCAGTAGAAATGAACCCCGAACAGCAAGCTTTAGTGCATATTTTATTGTCCACTGAGCTATTTGCAGGCAAGGTAGGGGGCATGTAAGAGTTATTACGTGTATATTGTTTTTGGTGAAAAGAAGAAATGATCCTTAATAAAAATTAAGACAAAAACTACACTTGGCAGAAAATCAAGAACTGCCAAAAGATGAAGAGTTGAAATCGTCTCCTACCTAGAAGTAGTTGAAAATGAGACCCAAGGGAAGATGGCCTGCATTGCTCAGTGAAGGCCCCCCTTCAAGAGCAAGATATGTTACAGCAACTTCCTGTTTTGTTTAAGCTTGGGAGCCCAATTTTACAACTAACTGCTCAGATTCTACAACATGTATATATTTATTGACTTTCTCTCCTGCCTGTAAGACTGTAGAGACTGACTGCATTGTGTTTTGAGCATAGACAGTAATTTTCAGTAGGTGAGCATTAGATGAGCTGTCCCATATCTAATTATGCAGTGAGGAGGCACAAAACTGTACAGCACGAAGAGAGGGCTTTCAGCCACCATTGTGCCTATCTATACTACTGCTGTTTGTCTACACTAGGTCTGTATCTTTTTAAGTCTTACCTATTCAAGTGCCTGTCAAAATGTCTGCCTCCACCATCTCCTCTGCAATCAACCACAGGGGGAAAACGTTCTCCTCTGATCACTTCTAAATTTCCCCCCCTAACCTTAAAGAGATTGTAAATGCTGGAATCGGGATGAAAATGATGATAAACAAGGTTAAGGTAGATAATCAGTCTTTTTTCTTTTCGGGGCAAAAATATCAAATACTAAAGGGCACAGCTTTAAAGTCCATATCCCTAAACCTTCCTTATCCATCTACCCTTACGAAAGTCTTTTAGACACTGCAATTGTACCTGCCTCTACCACTTCCTCTGGCAGCTCGTTCCACATATCAAACATCCTCTGGAAATAGATGCCCCTCGTGTCGCTTTTAAATCTTTCACTTCTCGTGCTAAATCTGGTTGTAGACTTCCCTACTCTGGGAATAATTTGCAATTACCAATTAACATACAAACATATATGTCTTTGGAACGTGGGAGGAAGCAGGAGCACCCAGAGGAAACCCACCAGGAGAACGTACAAACTCCTTACAGACAGTGGTGGAAGTGAACCCTGAACAGCAAGCTTTAGTGCATAATTTATTGTCCACGGAGCTATTTGCATCGTGTCTTTAAACTCTAAGGTCAGTCCTCGGCATGGTTTCCTCTAAGCTGCATAGGTATGTGGCCACACAGTAACTGAAATGCTCTCGCATACATAGTCTTTCCCACAGCTGGAATTTTCTTTTATATATTGTTTTATTAAAGTGATGCATAGTTTTCAGGCTGTGTAAAAAAACAAAAAACAAACAAACATTTTCCTGCTTAGAGCAATGTTTGGTACATGCGTCCGGTGCTCCTGGGTGTGGCCTTTTATATATCATATATTGGTGAGACCCGACGCAGACTGGGAGACCGTTTCACTGAACACCTATGCTCTGTCCGCCAGAGAAAGCAGGATCTCCCAGTGGCCACACATTTTAATTCCATGTCCCATTCCCATTCTGATATGTCTATCCATAGCCTCCTCTACTGTCAAGATGAAGCCACACTCAGGTTGGAGGAACAACACCTTATATACCGGCTGGGTAGCCTCCAACCTGATGGCATGAACAGTGACTTCTCTAACTTCCGATAATGCACCTCCCCTTCTTACCCCATCCCTGATATATTTAGTTTTCTTCCCCCCTCTTTTTTCTCTCTCTCTGCCTGTTCTCCATCTCCTTCTGGTGCTCCCCTCCCCCTTTCTTTCTCCCTAGGCCTCCCGTCCCATGATCCTTTCCCTTCTCTAGCTCAGTATCCCTTTTGTCAATCACCTGTCTGGCTCTCAGCTTCACCCCACCCCCTCCGCTCTTCTCCTATCATTTTACATTTCCCCCTCCCCCTCCTACTTTCAAATCTCTTACTATCTTTCCTTTCAGTTAGTCCTGACGAAGGGTCTTGGCCCGAAACGTCGACAGCGCTTCTCCCTATAGATGCTGCCTGACCTGCTGTGTTCCACCAGCATTTTGTGTGTGTTGTTTGGTACATGCATCTGTTTTTTAAAAAAGGTAATGTTAGTCCTCAGCCTCCTTCATTTCAAAGGAGAACAGACACAGCTTGTCCAGACTTACTTTATAACTCATGCCCTTAATTTCTGACAACATTCTTGTGACTCTTTTCTAAACCCTCTCTAGTTTAGTTACATTGTTCCTTTAGTATTAAAATGAGAACTTTCCACAATAGTTCAGCTGTGGTCTCACCAATGTCTTGTACAGCTGTAACATGACATCCCAACTCAGTGCCCCTAACCATCAAGGTGAGCAAGACCGTATGCTCACTTCACAGGCACCCCCCACCCAGTCAATGTATGTAACCACTTTTGGTGAACTATGCACCTATACCGTTGGGGGTCTCTGTTTTACAACACACCCTGGGCTACTCTGTACCTGTACTCCTTGTTCTCTCTGTTCTACAACACTCTCTGGGCCATTATGTACTTGAATCCCTGGGTCCCTCTGTTCTACAACACACCCCAGGGCCCTGTCCTTACTGTTCAAGTCCTGCCCTTTTTAACTTCTCAAAATGCTTGTCTAAATTAAATTCCATCTGCCATCCCTTTTCCCATTTTTGCAGTTGGTCTAAATTCTGTTGTAACTTTGGGTAACTTATTTCGCTGTCCACCACACCACCAATTTTGGTGCCATCTACAATCAAACTTGCTAATCATTCTCAATAAATTGTTAATACATCATGAAGAACAGATCTCCACTCTGAAAAGCAATCCTCCACTATCACCCTTTGATTCCAGTCATAGATGAAATGGAGGAGGATTTGGGGGTAATGCTGCAACAGGTTTAGAATAAGAACTGTTCCATATAGCCAGTGATATTAACTTGATTCTGATTTAGAGCCAACAGAAAGGCCGGCCAAGCTATGGCCCATAGCTACCTCTTAAATATGCAAAAAGTTGAGGAATTAAAATAAATCATTAAGGGTAAGTGTAAGTTCTGTGAAGTTGCTGTGAGTGTTGGTGGAGGGGCAGTGGTTGGGACTTTCTTAAGATCTTGATGCGGGATGGTGGTGTACAGAGACTCAGAAAAATGATACAAGACACAAATGGTGTCCTGGATACAAGTTGGGGAAAAAAGTCTGGACCAGGAGAGATGGTATAGAGTCCAGGCAAAAGAAACAAATTCAGTGGGGCAAGATCAGGTAGAAACAGTACACTATGGGCAATTCTTGTTAATGATCTTTTACCTAGTTAAGGGATAAAAATACACCTGTGTTCTCTTGTTTGAAGAAAGATTCTTTATGTGCCTCTGATAACTTTATATACCTCTATCAAGTCAATCCTTGGCCTCTTTTGTTCTAGGGAAACCAAGCCCTGCCTATCAAATCTCTCCCCGTTACCAACGCCATCCAGTCCAAGCTACATCTTGGTGAGCCTCCTCTGTATTGTCTCTGACACAATCACTTCCTTCCTATAGTATGCATAACAATCACTTCCTTCCAACTGCACATAGTATTCCCAAGTGCAGACTAAGCAAAGTTCTCTAAGTCTACAACATGACATCCCAACGTTAATATTTTACACCCTGCCAACAAAGGTAAGCATGCCATCACCATGAGTATCCTAATTAACAGAGCTCCCATTTCCCAAGATCAAGTGCAGTTGTCATGGATGGAGTTACTGCTGGTTTAGTTCCAGAGTTTAGATTATTTACAAAGTACTGTGAGCTGGTGTCTACAGGTTCTTTCCATTTCAAAGAGCTGTATGAAAATTGAAAATAGTTTCTGTAGTGAACAACTGGAAAATGTACAAAGTAAATAGCTACAAGAGGACAATTTTCAGTGGTGGGTTGGTGGGTAAACCCCAGGCTCTCTATTGCCCTTAAGAGTTTGCATTGCTGAGCCCTTTCAGAAATCTCTGAATATGTAACTGAATGACAGAGCATTTAAGAAATGTTGGTAAGTTGAAAACTCCTGCTCTTGGGGGGTTTTATTCCACGTTTATGTGTTTGCAGAGAGTAATGTTAGCAAATCCAGAACTATGATGATTTTGTCAAGCCTGCATTTGTGTAAAATGTATCATGGTGTGTAAGGTGATTTATGTGAAACTGTGCTTAAATGTTTTAAAGATTTCATGAAATTGCTTTAAGTATTATCATTCTTTTCTTTACCTCACATTGTCTAGGAGTCGGTTCCACATTTTCACTTTGTAGGTTTATAAAGTTATGAGTTTTCTACCAAAATTTATACAAAACTTTGCTACTAGAAAATTACTTAGAAAAACAGTAAGTTACTGATTGCAATTATTATCCATTTATGTGAATCTAATGTAAACTCTTGGATATAATTAATATTAAATGTTGTACAAGCTATCTCATTGTATTCTTGTTTGAATAATTACAAAACGTACTGGAAGCAAATACATTGATCCATAGGCAATATAGCTACTGCAAATAGAGCACATAAAAGCCACCAATTCAGGCCAGCTAGTTTTGCCAATAATACATTTTTGCACTTCAAATTCCATATTCCAGAGTACTGTGCAAAAGTGTACATATATACCTAAGGGTGCCTAAAATATTTTGCACTGTACTGATCTGTCAACATGGAGCAGAGACAGTGTTTGTAAATGTGGCGGGAGCAAAGAAGATTAGGAATGGTAAGGGTAGAGTGCCATGGGAGGAGTGTGGAACAGGTTGCAGAGAAGGAATGCCAGGAACGGGGAGTGGCGTGAGTGCAGACGCGCTTAGCCCTGAGACAACAGGCAAGGTCACTTGATTCCAAATGATTGGTTTACTGATAATCACAGAATGTTTCTGTAGTGCTTCCCACTCCCTTCCCCCTTTCCGAACCATGATTCCCCTCTCCCTGCCCCCTTCCCACTCTCAGTCCACAATAGAGACACATATCAGAATTGGTTTTATTATCACTCGTGAAATTAATATTTTTTCAATACAGTGCAATACATAAAATTACTACAGCACTACGTAAAAGTCTTAGACACCCTAGATATATAGATATATGTGCCTACGACTTTTGCACAGTACTGTAAGTAAACACTTCGCTCCAGAATTCTTAATACCTACTTTACACTTGGGAATTTTCTCCCTAAGTATATCTTTGTAATCTTTTAATTCCAACCTAAAACCCAGCAATTCACCAACTGTTCACCACACCAACCTAGTAAGAATTAATCAGATTCTTCCTGTTATAGACCCATTTCACTTACTTCACATGTAAGATAATGGAACAAATGGTTATAGCAAGTTTTTCTTATTTGTGGGAAGTAATGGAAAATTAGCCGTATATCAATGTGGATTTCGTAAGGGGAGAACGTCCATGGACTCAGTGATACTCTTGGTATCTGATACTCGTAAGGCCCAAGTTAATAAAGAATCAGTGATGGCAGTTTTCTTTGATGTAGAGAAAGCTTTTGATATGTTATAGACCAAAGGATTGCTGATTAACTTGGACAAGATGGGAATAGGTGGTAAAATGTTCAATTGGATTCAAGGTTTTTTTATGTAATGGGAAAATACAAGTTAGGGCAGGAACATTGTTCTCAAAGGAGTATGCAATAGAGAATGAAACTCCACAGGGGAGTGTGTGTAGCCACTCCTTTTTAATATTATGATTAATGATATTTTCTTAAATGTTGGCTGAGATATTTCTAAATTGTTATATGATGGTGCAGCATGGAAGAGAGGCAGAAATGTATAGAGTTAAGAAACTGCAGGGAGCTATTAGAGGAATGAGGATGTCATTGGGGGTTAAAAGCAAGGTGGTGATGCTGAGGCTTTTTAAGACACTAGTCTGGGTGTACTTGGAGCATTGTCAACAGTTTTGGGCCCCCTATCACAGATAGGATGTGTTGTCATTGGAGAGAGTTCAGAGGACATTCATGTGGATGATTCTGGGAATGAGGTAATGAAAGTGTTAACATATAAGGAGTGTTTGGCAGCTTTGGGCCTCAACTCACTGGAATTTAGAATTCGGGGGGGGGGGGGGGGAGTAGAATCTCATTGAAACCTACCAAATGTTGAAAGATCTAGATAAGGTGGATGTGGACAGGATGTTTCCTGTGGTGGGTGTGTCTTGAATTAGAGGGCGCATCCTCAAAATTGAGGGGCAACCTTTTAGAATAGGACTAAAGAGTAATGTTTTTAGCCAGAGTTGTGAATCTGTGGAATGCTCTGCAGTAGACTGCGGTGGAGGTCAAGTCCCTGGGTATATTTAACTCAGAAGTTGATAGTTTCTGAATGGTCAGGGCATCAAATGATGTGGGAAGAAGGCAGGTGTGTGGGTTTGAGTGGGATCTGCGATCAGCCATGATGGAATGTTGTTGCAGACTCAATGGGCTGAATGGCCTAATTCTGCTCCTATATCTTATGGTTTAAGAGATGTTTGAATGCAGTTCCTATCAGGTGCAAAGGAAACAGCTAATTGTTAAATTGAGATCTTTGGGATAGATAAAAACACAAAATGCTGGCAGAACTCAGCAGGCCAGACAGCATCTATGGGAGGAGGTAGTAACGACGTTTCGGGCCAAAACGTCCTCCTGATGAAGGATTTCGGCCAAAATGTCGTCACTACCTCCTCCCATAGATGCTGCCTGGCCTGCTGTGTTCCACCAGCATTTTGTGTGTGTTGTTTGAATTTCCAGCATCTGCAGATTTCCTCATGTTTGCTCTTTCCATTGCCATTTGTATTTCTTCTCAAAACACCCAATAAAAGAGCAACATGTATGTAGAAATGTATCATGTTCGACTTTGTGTTATTTAGTTTAAAAGGTAGTCTAAACTATGACCATGTGTCTTGTGGTATCAGAAAGGCTTGTCTTGTTCTTGTGTTTGGACATTTGTGGAGGAGTGGGTATAATGTTAAACTAGTGTAAAAGAGATGTGAAGCAACGTTTTAAATCTAAACAAAGAATCTGAAGCAGCACATGCGCAAGCTGGTAAGGAAGGCGGGCTCTGTCGTGGGCAAAGTACTGGAGAGTTTAACATCGGTAGCTGAGCGAAGGGCGCTGAGTAGGCTACGGTCAATTATGGAAAACTCTGAACATCCTCTACATAGCACCATCCAGAGACAGAGAAGCAGTTTCAGCGACAGGTTACTATCGATGCAATGCTCCTCAGACAGGATGAAGAGGTCAATACTCCCCAATGCCATTAGGCTTTACAATTCAACCGCCAGGACTTAAGAACTTTTTAAAAGCTATTATTAATGCTTTTTGAGATAGTGATTTAGATGCATATCATATTTTTTACTGAGTTAAGTATTGTATGTAATTAGTTTTGCTACAAGTGTATGGGACATTGGAAAAAAAGTTGAATTTCCCCATGGGGATGAATAAAGTATCTATCTATCTATCATCATACAAAATAGTGGATGACCTCAGCAGTTCAGGCCAGCATCTACATGGAGAGGAACACAATAGACTTTCAGGTATGAGAGAATTGGCTGAGATTGAACGGAGGAACGTGGAAAGGAGACCCGCCGCAGACTGGGAGACCATTTCGCCGAACACCGGCGCTCAGTCATCCAGCAGTGGCGGGATCTCCGTGGCCACACACTTCAATTCCACAGACCACTCCCACTCTGACATGTCTGTCCATGGCCTCCTCTACTGTCAAGATGAGGCCACATGCAGGTTGATGGAGCAATACCTTATCTCCTGCCTGCCGGCATGAACATCCAACTCCCAGACCTCAAGTTGATACCCCTGCCCCCCCTTATCCCCATCCCTTTCTATTATTTTAGTCTGGTTCTCTTTCTCTCTTTCCCCCCCCCCCCCTCACTATAATCTCCCCCAGCCCTACCTTTCTTTCTCTTATTTCCTATAATTCTCCACCTTCCCCCTAGCCCATTTCCCTCCAGCCTATCACTTCCCAGCTCTCTACTTTATCCCTCCCCCCACTTCTTATCCTCTCTCCACCATCCCATGTTACTTCACTCCTGATAAAGGGTTTCCGCCCAAAACGTCATCACTACCTCCTCCCATAGATGCTGTCTGGCCTGCTGAGTTCTGCCAGCATTTTGTGTTTTTATTTATTTCCAGCATCTGCAGATTCACTCGTGAACGTGGAAAGGAAACTGGTTAGCATTTAAAGAAGCAATGCAAAAAATATTGCAAAATAAATATTTCCTCCAAAATATGAAAATTCCAATACCAAAAGCGATTCTTCCGTGATCGAGGACAGAATTGATAGATATTAAATTAGAGGGTTTAAGACCATAAAATATTGAAGCAGAAGTAGAGCCATTCAATCATGGGCTGATCCAATTTTTCAGTTTAATTCACTCCCAATTAACAAAAGAGTAGACCCACGCGTTGGGAATAATTTGGAATCAGGTAAAGGAAATACACGCGATTGATAGCGAAAGGATGTAGAATGGTGAGAAATAGGAAAGCAGATTGTAAGATCACCTACTTGTACATACGGAAAAACCTGTGGACCCCTTATGAATGAATGGCGAAAAATGACAGTGAAAGTAAATACTTTGCATCTGTGTTCACAAGACAAACAGAGCAGTTGGGCTGTATTAAGAATAAAGCATCAAGCAATAGCAATGTATTGCAGTAACTAACCATTTGTGAAAGGACTGCAGAAATTTGTGAGATTGAACGCCAAAGAATCCCACGCCCAGGGCCGCGAACCGGGTTCCCGCCTTGCAGAGCATATGAACACTAAATATGGCGCTCCTGAGATCAGCTTCAGCATCCGATCATGTGGTCAATGTGCAGCCCCCTGATTGGATGGTTTACGGAGGCAGGTTTTGACGTTTAGTTGGCGCGCGAACGGACGGCGCATGCGCAAACGACGCAGAAACAAAGACGGCGGATTGTCGGCATGGCGGATAAAGAAGGTAATAGGCCGGGCCTGGCGCCTTCGGTCCCCGCCCCAGCTCTCTCACCGAGCTGCGTTACGGCAGTGGGCCGCAGTGGCCCTGGGGAGGGGGCGGGAACTGAGTGGGCCCGGGACGTTTGTACCCAAAGGAGGGCCTTACTCGGGCATTGGTGTCTTGTGCTGTGTGGGAGGGAGAACCGCCGGGAGGGCCGAGATTGGGAAGCGGGGTGTGAGACCTGGAGAAAGGGGAGGAAATGGGGTTCAGAACTGACAGGGTGTTCTTTAGCAGCGGATTCGAGGGTGCGTGAACCCTTTGGGTGGTCTAGGAGAGGCGTGTAGAGGTGTCAGATTGGTTGGTTGCAGGTGTGCGTGGTGCATGTGTGGGGGGGGGGGGGGTAATGAGAGTTTTGTTGGATGAAGTGAGAGTATCCAAGGAGCAGTGGTGAAGGGTGGGTGCTCTGGCTTTTAAGGACGTATGGAGTTAGATGTTTTGTAGATGGAGGTATGTTGTGCCTGTGTTGGTGTGTCAGGGAGTCCTAGGTGGTTGGAATCAGGGTAGGTAAGGTAGTGGGTGAGCAGTTGACAATAGGATGGGGTTAGCAAAGGGATGAAGTAAGGGTGTGGGAAGGGCTAGTGGTGTTAGCTGAGGCTGTTACTGAGTGCGGTGGAAGTCACGGGCATAAGAATGGTGCTAAGTGGAGATGGGGTGAGGATAGTGGAGAATGAGGTGGGTTGGAAAAGGTTGGTTCAAGGGGAGTAGGGCCTGGTGAAATGGGCATTGTGTCGGGTAGAATGTACTGGGGTGGGCAATGTCTTGTGGGTGTGGATTGGGGATATGTTTGCGTAGAGGGAATTGGGAGGATGAGAACAGTTGGATTTAGGGCATTAATGAGGATTTGGAGCAATGGTGTGTCGGCCAGTTTGGTTGCCCTGAATGTGCAGGTTGCGGCTTCAAGTGTCCATGTTGGAGAACAGCTTTTTCTTTGGGATAGCAGTTGCATTCCAGCTACTGTGCATGGCTCAGCTGTTGGTTTGGATTGTGTTCTTGGTTTGTGATGGTTTGTTTTAGCTGAAATTGGAAAGAGGGTATGCATTGGTCCATTTGGCCTCGTATTAGTGGCTTTGTTTCTGCACTAGGTGACTGGCTAATTCATACAGGGTTAATTGAAAATTTGCTCAGTCAAAACTTGTATTTAGTCTGTATATTAAAACTACTTATCAAGATATCAATAAAGGTAATTATCACTTTTATTTTCATTTCATTTCTTATTGTGATTAAGTGTAAAAATATGAAATTACAGAATAGCTTGTGTGAAAGTTTTAAAGTGAACTTGTTTCCCCACTTTGTCAGTTGAGAGAGTAGCATGTCACTGCTCTCAGTGCTCCTCTGCTTAACAATCAGCAGTTGCTTTGAGAAATGTGGAAAGGAATACCACTCCAGCACTTCTCGTTTCTTTAGCTGAGGTTAATGTAATCCCTGGTTTCCTCCCCATTTCAATCCTCTACTTCCTCAAAAAAAAGGCCTCAGCATGAATATTGGACTTGAATGTCAATGTCAATTTTATGCTTTGGCAACACTCTATTTTAAGGGGATATGAGAAGCCATTTGCAATGACTATAATGTATGCAAGGTACTCTGTAAATTTGTATCCCTGTAAACTGCATGTACTATTGTCAGAATGTTTAGATTATTTCTCTTTAATTTTGCACCTCTAGCATCAGATGCCCATTATGATGTTACACCTGTGACGTCACACACCCACTGTTCTTCATTACTGACGGCCGCCTCACCAGTGCAGTCCACTCATCTCGACACGACGCCAGCCATTTGTCATGAATGGAAACGAGGAAAAAAAAGTACCTTGTATATATTATACACAATAACAGACTGTCAGGAGATGAATTAGAGAAGTGCGTGGGAGACTCCATTAAATTGTGGTCTTGTAGTGGCTGTAATGTGAAATGCCCACACTTGCCCCATTTCAGTCAAAGCCCTAATACACATCTATAATTCACCTCATGACATTGATTACTTGATTTTAACATTGTAAAACGTGACAGCTGTGCATTAAATGTACTTTAAATGATTTATACTGTATAAATTATACTATTTTGTGCATCTCCCCTTAAAATTAAGTGGTTTGTAAATTTGTTATATGGCCCTCTTCAATTTGACTTGTGTAATTGAGAAAGGGTGATAGGATTTTAGATATGCACTTCACAGAAATTCTTAATTGTAGGTGTTGGAAAATATCTTCCATCTTTCAATTAGTCTTTTAGAGACTTCAATATTGCTGCTATTTGCTTTTTTGTTGAAAACTCTAAATACCCTCAGGGTGGAATGAGTTATTTTCCAGTCTGATCGTTATAGCATCTGTTTTCATCATGAATGATGAAGTTGGCTTTTCTAAGTTTGTTCACATCATTTACCACTCAAGTTATCTGTGAGATATCAGGGGAGGGTGAACAGCCAAATGTTGTGCTAGATCTAGATACCAATGACATTGAAAGGATAAGGTCCTGCAAAATTAACCTTTTGGATCCAAAATTAGCCTGACAATAGGAAGTGGGTGGTAATGCATCTTTACTAAAAGAGGTGTAAAGCACTCTATACCTCCGCTTGCCTGCAGATCACCCTTGGGCAATGTGTAGCACCTGCTTATCCCCCCCCCCCACCCCCCGGATCAGGGTCACGTGAAGTCACGGGAGCAGGTGGTGGATGGTCGTAAGAGCAGCTGGTGCATATCACAAGTCCTGGTTATGTGACCGCTGACACCAGGCAGTCAGTCTCTGCAGAGTATTGATAATGACTAGGGTCACCCATCTTGTAAAAACACTGCCCAGAAGAAGGCAATGGCAAACTACTACTGTAGAAAAATTTGCTAAGAACAATCATGGTCAAGATCATGATTGCTTACTTCATATGACACAGCACATACTGATAATGAATAGGAAGCAGAGGGTGGTATTAGAGTGTTTATGTGATTGGTTACCTGTGACTACTAGTGGTGTCCTACAAGGATAGATGCTGGAATCCTTGCTGTTTGTCGTATGTGAATGACTTGGATCTGGTGGCACAATCAGTAAGTTTACAGATGACACAAATATTGGAGTTTGTGGAAGGTAGCCTTTGGCTGCAAAGAAATATCAAGGAAGGGAAAATAGTTGAGCCAGAAGACTGGAGGGTGGCTAATGTTGTGTGTTTATTTAAGAAAGGCTGAAAGGAAAAGCCTGGGAGCTGCAGACCAGTAAGTCTATTGTCACTGGGGGCAAGGGACAGGAGTATGTGAAACAGAAAAGGCAAGCACTGATTAGAGATGGGCAGGATGGTTTTGTACTTGGGGAATGAAGAGGTGACGAAGAAAAGGATGAGGGAGATGTTGCCGATTTGTCTCCATGGGCTTTGGTGATCTTTGACTAGGTACTACATGATTTGGTAGGCTAGTCCAAAGATTAGATCACATGGGATCCAGGGCAAGCTAGCCATTTGGATACCAAATTGACATGATGGTGGAAGACAGGGTTGTGTTTCAGATTGAAGGACTTTGGCCAGTGGTGTGCTGCTTGGGTGAAAATGTATGGTTAGTTTGCAGGTGACACTAAATGGTGGATAGTGATGAAAGTCATATAAGATTACAACTTGATATTAACAAAGTGGGTGAAGGAATAGCAGATGGAGTTTAATTTGGATAAAAATATTATATGTATTTTTATAAAATCCAACAGGGACAGTAAATGTAAAATAACACTTGCACACTACCCCTAGCCCTGAGGAGTGTTGTAAAGCAGAGAGACTTGAGAGTGCAGGTACATAGTTTCTTGAAAATAGTGACTCGGGTAGGCTGGTGAAGAAGGCATTTTGACATGCCTGCCTTCATTGACCAGGAGTTAGAACATCTTGCTACAGCTGTGCAAGGCATTGATAAAGTCACAACTGGAATAGTGCACAAAGTACTGCTTGCCCTGCTTTTGGAAGGCTGTCATTAAGCTGGAGAGCGTGTGAAAAAAAAAATTACAAGTACATAAGTTGAATTGGTGGGTCTAAGTTAAATGGATAGGCTTGGGCTTTTTTCTCTGCAGTATAGGAGGCTGAGGATGATATTGGACCATAAGATAAAGGACAGAATTGGGCTTTTTGGCCCATCAAGTCTGCTCTGCCATTTTATCATGGCTGATCCATTTTCCCTCTCAGCCCCAATTTTATGCCTTCTTCCCTCCTCCCCCCGCCCTGTATTGTATCCTCTCATGCCCTGACCAATCAAGAATCTATCAATCTCTGCCTGAAATATAGAGCTATAAAGGGTTATCAAATCATAAGGGGTGCAAACAAGATAAATAGGAAAATTATTTTCTCAGGTTTGGGGAGACCAAAGCCAAAGGGCATAAATTTAAAGCAAGAGGGAAAAGATTTAAAACAACCTTAGGGGCACCTTTTCCCATATAGAGGGTAGTGATTATATCAAAAGAACTGCCAGAGGAAGTGTTGGAGGCAGGTATAGGTTAGCGGCTTATGACTGTGTGGGTGTCTTCCAGCTACTCCGGTTTCCTCCCACATTCTAAAGATGTGCAGTATAGGGTTAGTGAGTTGTGGGCTTGCTATGTTGGTGTTGGAAGCATATCAGCAGGAGCAATTTGCTCTCAGTACAACTTGAACCGTGTTGGTTGTTGACGCAAATGACACATTTCACTGTTTCAATGTACATTTGATAAGTTACGGTAGTCTTGCAGGGTTGAGAATTAAAAGGTATTTTGACAGTTACGTGCACAGGAAAGGATTAGAGGGATATGGGACTTGCTCACTTCAGCATTGGATCAGCGCAGACAAGATGGCCCATTGGGCTTGTTTCTGTTTTTTTGACTCTATCATTATATTATGGGAAGTGTGTTACAGTAGTGGAGTATGTAGAACACTTCATGGATGGAACAGTTCAATTATGAAGAGAGACTGCAGAAGCTGGGTTGGAGGAAGTCGAGGAATATGACTGACCTATCTAAAATTACAAGGAATAAACTTAAGGAAACTTTTCACTATCTCAAAGGTAGAGAACATGGGTGTATGGTAATGAGTAAGTGGCTTAGAGAGGACATTGGGAATCCCACTTTGCCTACTGAGTAGTGAACACCTGACTAGTTGAAGCTGGGCTGCTGACAGTATATTAAGTCATATCTGGATTAGTATTTGAATTTCTTAGCCATAGAAGCCTATGAACCATGTGCTGGGAGATGGGATTAAAATGGAAGGGTATCCAGTGTTTTGTGTGGATGAGTTGGACCAAATGGCCACTTTTCATGTTATATGATACTATGACTGGGTTTAGGAACCAGGAAACCAATTAAAAAGCAGCACCACAATGGTAATCTCTTGATTGCATCTGGCACCCTGAGTTGGTTGAGTGTCGGAGTGGATGATAGTCATTGTATGTAGGAGAATGGGGTTTGTGTTCCTGGATCATTGCAACTATTACTGCGCCACGTGGGATCTGTACAAGTGAGGTGGGTTGCGCCTTAGCAAGGATGCCAGTTAGATCCTGGTTGGGAGGTGCGTGTGCATTGTTGTGGAAGATTTAAGCAGAGTTAATGGTGGTTGTTCAGATGGAGAGGTACAGTCAGCCCTGAGGAAAAATGGTTACTGGGACCGGTAGGCAGAACAAAGGAGTAAGGGCACATTCAGAAAATTTAAATTGTACCAAACTTACTACAAGGAATATTAGCATTAAATTATAACTCAACTATAATTAACATGGGGGTTGACAATGTTTTTGCCATCACTGAGACGTGGCTGAAAAACAGACAGGACCATTAATTCAATATTCCAGAGCAAAGAATTTCAGGCAAGGTGAGAGTAAAAGGAAGCATTGCACTGTTAGTCAAAAATTGCATGACTTCAGTGGAGAAGGAGAATGTGGGAGAAGGCTGTTCAGATGAAGTCATATATCTAGAGATTTAAAACCAGAAAGGGTGTAAGCACTTCACTGGAATGTATTACAGACCTCCAAGAGTCAACAGGAAATGGAGAGCAGATAAGAGGTCCAATAAAATAGGGATCTCATTTTCCCCAAATATTAACTAATGTCCTGGGTCTCCGTAGGCTGGAGACCCATATTCCTACAAAAGTTATTACTATCCAAAAGAAACTAAATATTTCTTAACATAGCCTCTAATGACATTGTCTAGCTGCTTTAGGTATATTACAACATTTCATGGAAAATGAACAAATAATAAAATCAAAGTATCACAAAAACTGGAAACTACAACTTCTGCATTGGTTTTATCCTAGCTCTAAGTAACTTGACCAATTAGTCATTAAACACTACAGCAGAGAAAGAGATCCTTCATTCCATCTAGTCCATGCCAAAGTGCTATTCTGCCTAGTTAATTGACCCACACCTGGTGGGCCATAACCCTGTATTCCCCCCCCACTCAGCTATGTGCTTATCTGAACTGTTCTTAAATGTTGAAATTGAACCTGTATTCAACATTTCTGCTGCCACAGTTTCACCACCCTCTGAGTGAAAATGTTCCTCCTCATATTTCTCTTAAATATTTCGTCTTTCACGTATAACCTACTGTATGACCTCTAGTTTATGTTTATCCTACCCTGGTTGGTCCTACCAAAGTACAACACCTCACACTTGTCTGTATTATATTCTATCTGCCATTTTCCAGTTGGTCCAGATCCCACTGCAAGCTTTGATGGCCTTCTTTGCTGTCCACTACACCCAATCTTGGTGTCATCTGCAAATTTGCTGATCCAGTTTACTGCATTATCATTCATATAGATGACAAACAACGATGAACCCACCACCTGTCCCTGTGGCATACCACTAGTCACAGGCCTTCATTCAGAGAGGCAACTGTGTATCTTCTCCCACAAAGCCAATATCTAATCCAATTTGCTACCTCATCCTGACTGCCGAGTGACTGAACCTTCTTGACCAACCTCCCGTATAAGGCTTTGCTGAAGTTCATGTAGACAACATCCACTACCTTCATCAAATTTCCTGATTAACTCCTGAATAAACTAAAAGATTGGTTAGATATAACCTACCACACAAAACCATGGTGACTATCCATAACCAGGTCTTGTTTATCTAAATACTTTTTATATCCGGTCCCTTAGAATACCTGTCTATAATTTACCCATGACTGACGTCAGATTATAATTTCCCTAAATATTTATTGACTATCATTGACTATCCTCCAGTCCTTCAGCACCTAACCTGTGGCTAATGATGTTTTAAATATCTCTGCTAGGGACCCTACAATGTCTGCACTAGCCTCCCACAAAGTCTTTATCAGACCCTCCTGTAGTCCATGACTTCACTAGTGTTTTTCACAATTTTGTGGATTCTTTATTTGTCTCCCGAGTAAATGCAAATATATCCATTTAAGATCTCCCCCATCTGCGCATAGATGACACACTGATCTTCAACTGGACCAGTTTTATCCCTTGCTATCCTTTTGCTCCTTATACACTCCGTAGCCACTTTATTAGGTATACGTGCACATTAACACAAATATCTAATCAGCCAATCATGTGATAGCACTCAATGCATAAAAGCATGCAGATGTGGTCAGGAGGTTCAGTTGTTCAGACCAAACACAACAAAGAGGAAGAAATGTGATCTAAGTGATTTTGAACATGAAATGTTATCTTAGTGATTTTGACTGGAATGGTTTGAGTATCTCAGAAACAGCTGATCACCTGGGATTTTCACATACAACAGGCTCTGGAGTTTACAGAGAATGGTGTGAAAAACAAAATAGCCAGTGAACAGCAGTTCTGTGGGTGAAAACGCCTTGTTAAAGAGAGTGGTCAGAGGAGAATGGCCAGACTGGTTCAAGCTGACAAGAAGGTACCAATTTCAAATAAACCAGGTGTTACAACAGTGGTGTGCATAAGTTCATCTCTGAATACACAACCCTTCAAACCATGAAGTGGATGGGCTACAACAGCAGATGACGATGAGCACACATTCTATGCCCACTTTATTAGGTACCTAATAAAGTGGCCACTTAGTTTTTCTGTAGAAACCCTTCAAATTCTCCTTTACCTTGTCTGCCCTCCTGATTCCCCCCCCCCCCCCGTTCTCTTGCATTTCTTATTTTTCCCAAGTATCTCATTAGTTCCTTGCTGTCCACACCTGCTATGCAACTCCTCCTTAATCAGGGTTTCAGTATCCTTTGAAAACCAAGGTTCTCTAAACCTGTTAGCTTTGCTTTTTATTCCAACAGGAGCATGCAAACTCTGTACTCTCAAAATTTTGAGTTTTGAATGCCTCCCACTTACCAAGCATCCATTTTTTTAGAAAACAACCTGTCCCAATCCACACTTGCCAAGTCCTTTCAGATGCCATCAAAATTTATCTGTTTTCATTTTAGAATGTGAACCTAATAGCTATTCCTCTATTCTTAATTATTTTGAAACAAATGAAATTATAATCACTAGTTCCAAAGTGTTCCCCTATACACGCTTTTGTCAACTGCCCTTGTCTCCTTCCCTAATAGAAATCCAGTATCTCACTCTCTCTAGTTGGGATGTCTGTATATTATTCAAAGGAACTTAATGCATTTGACAAACTATCCCATCCAGCTCTTTTACAGTATATGAGTCAGTCAAAATGTAGAAAGTTACTATTACAACTTTGTGTTTTTTCAATTTTCTGCTATCTCTACACATTGGTTTCTCTAAATCCAGCTGATTATTGGGTGGTTTATAATATAATTCCTTTAACATGGTAATCCCTTTCTCATTCTTAATTTCACCCATATAGCCTCTGTAGTCAGCTCCAGTCTGTACTGTCTGACACTGGCTTGACATTGTCATAATTCCACATACTGATCCATGTCTAAGCTCATCCGCCTTGCTTCGTGCATTGAAATAGAAACAACTCAGGGCATTAGTCCCACTGTGCTCAACCTTTTGGTTCCTGTTTTTATTTGTAGGCTTAACATCATCTTTCTTCATAACTGCTCCACTATCTGCCCTGGCACTTTGGTTCCCATCTCCCTACAACTAATTTAAACCTCTTCCTGGAGCAGTACTAACAAAGGGAATTATGTAAACCTTCCCGCAAGGATATTGGTCCCCTTCCAGTTCAGGTAGGGATCATTTTAGAGATAATAATTCTGGTTTCAATTTTTTTTTAATGAACCTTGGCAGCTAGTTTTCTGCTATTTAATTGAATAATTGCTGATATATCTTAAATTCATCTTAGGAGTTTAACTCTGTTGCCCAATATTCTTTCCAGTCTGTGACCCATTCCGCAGAGCTTCTAGATTTTCACTCCCTTTGTATGAAGAAGTGGTTCTTTAACTGTCTAAAGATATACAGGAGTGGTTCTTCAGTCAGGGAAGTTTTATAAGTCCTGGACCTTGCTGCCAGAAAAAATGATCACTGAAAATTATCACCCTAATCACTTCAGTTGTCTTGATTAGGACTCTGCATGCATACAAGTACATTGAAGCCCAATTTTTGCAATATGAGGCACAAGAGAGTGCAGCTGGTGGAATCTGGAGCAACATCTAATCTGCTGGAGGAACTCAGCAGGTCGAACAGCATCTGTGGGGGGTGGAAGGATTGTTAATTGGTTGTAGTGTTTCGATCTAAAGCGGTGACAGTTTCTTTCCTCTCACAGGTGCTGCTTGATCTGTTGAGTTCCCCCAGTAGTTTCCCTGCAACACATCATTGCATTTGAAGCCTTTAAGTCTGGCATCGGTCTGTATTGTAATTCTTTAAAAGGACAATACATCCTTCCAACGGTGCTGTACACTTTGAAAGAGCCGTGACTAGACTTATATACATTTGACATAACTTTGAAATATAAAAAATATTCTGTGTAATTATTTCTGTATTTGGCTTCACAATTATCGCAGCTGCTTCACACTTCTAAGGTTCTTGGAGAGCTGAATGGCACAGAAACTGAACCCTTGGCCCAATCTGTTCATGCCAGATGTGATGCCTATCTATGCTCATCACATTTGTCTGTTTGGGGTCCATGTACTCCTAGTCGTTTCCTATCCAAGTACCTTTCCGAATGTCTTAAACAATATCGTATCTGTCTCTGCCACCACCTCTGGGAGCTGTTTCCGTGTAACCACCACTCCTTGGGGGAAAACCTGCCCCTCGGATCTTTACATTTCTCTCTTCTGACCTAAAACTGGCTCTCTTGCTAACCTGAGAAAAAGATTGACTTGATGTTTCTTCCTCTTGTGGAATATCAGAATCGGGTTTATATCACCAGCATGTGATTTGAAGTTTATAAACTTAGCAGCAGCAGTTTAATGCAATACAAATATAGATGAGGGGAAAAAATATCAGTAGTGGGCAGATGTAGTTTCAGAACAAATGTCCTTCAAGGTGAAGATGGGGAGGAATATCATCTGAGGGTTTCAGATCTTTAAAATTCTGCACTATAGAATGCTGAGTCATTGAATATATTCACTCAAGCCTGTAAGATCTTTTGTCTGTGAATAGAACAGGCACAAAGTGAGTTAGATGAAGTTGTGACCTTGGCAGAACAGCCTGGCAGGTTTCAGGGAACACTTATTACCGTATTTCTTGTGTTTGTCGCTGAAAGTTCCTCAATTCTGTTGCCAGAAGTAAATAGTTTGTTCACTCGTGAAATTTTGGTTGGTGCAGTTCATATATGTGAGGTAGATTGTTTAGAGGGAAGTTCTCAAATCTTAAATAAGATTCTAGTTTTTTTTTAACTGCAGTTTTAAAAAATATATACCGGTAGTTAATTTCTAGTTATGGTATTCACTGCCTTAGCTCCTTGTTGAGACAAAGGGTAATCTTTTAACACTTAATTTCATTCCTTTAGCTGACTATATTCTCTGAGTATTCTTTCCCTGTTTCTTTAGCCAACATAAAAATTCAGAAGTGTTTTACCTCACTCAGATTTTGTAAGTTTACTGTTATTTGGTGACAAGAAATGCTGCTTGTTTTATAATCTGATGAAGATTTGCAGTTTAGAGTCAATCTAATGAGAGTTGTGCAGTGTAACAACAGGATGTTAATTTTATTATAAGTAAAACAATATTTCTGTTTGGTCGGGAATAAATTGTGGGTCAGTGGTAGAATATCAGTAAGCAATATAAATTGTGGAATTTTTGTTTGCCACTGATGACAAGTTGTGTATTTGCAGCAGCCTTTGATGATGCTGTGGAAGAACGTGTTATTAATGAAGAATACAAGATCTGGAAGAAAAATACTCCCTTCTTGTATGACCTGGTTATGACTCATGCTCTGGAATGGCCAAGTCTGACTGCCCAATGGCTACCTGATGTTTCCAGGTATGGATCTGGCTTAAGGAAGGATAATCATATAATTGGAGATTAAACATTGTCCATTAAACATGTCTACGTTTAAGTTCTTCTCTCTGGTAAAACTCCATTAATGTATGTTACTCCTCTTCTTTTTGTGACCCTTAATTTCAAGCAGAACTTACGATTTGTTTAGCTCATCTATTCTTAGTGTTCCCAATGGCTGAGAGATACTGCTTCTTCTCGAATTACCATCACATAAACTAGACTTAAGCCTATTTGTCTGAATATCCAACATATAGCAAAGGCTACTAAGCCCGTCATCATCTCAGCTGTTGTACTGATGATCTGGGCTTCAAAACCAGCTTTTAGCCAAGGTGTTCCATACAGTTAGAATGCTGGTGTCTATCCAGCAATGTATAGGGTTGCATGGATGTAGCCTATTTACCTGAATCAGGGCAAATTTAATATGGATAATTAATGCACCATCAGTTTACCCTCAAATAATCTTTTGTGATTAGCAGTTCAACTGAATAAACTAGAGAACCCAAGAGAGGACAATGATTTGTCGCCTTGTTCAAAAAAGGTAGTAGGGATAGTCCGGGTAATTGTAGACCAGTGAGCCTTGAGTCTGTGGTGGGAAAGCTGTTGGAAAAGATTCTTAGAGATAGGATCTATGGGCATTTAGAGAATCATGGTCTGATCAGGGACAGTCAGCTTGGCTTTGTGAAGGGCAGATTGTGTCTAACAAGCCTGATAGAGTTCTTTGAGAAGGTGACCAGGTATATAGATGAGGGTAGTGCAGTGGATGTGATCTACATGGAGTTTAGTAAGGCATTTGACAAGGTTCCACACCGTAGGCTTATTCAGAAAGTCAGAAGGCATGGGATCCAGGGAAGTTTGGCTAGGTGGATTCAGAATTGGCTTGCCTGCAGAAAGCAGAGGGTCGTGGTGGAGGGAGTAGATTCGGATTGGAGGGTTGTGACTCGTGGTGTCCCACAGGATCGGTTCTGGGACCTCTACTTTTCGTGACTTTTATTAACGACCTGGATGCGGGGGTAGAAGGGTGGGTTGGCAAGTTTCCAGATGACACAAAGGTTGGTGGTGTTGTGGATAGTGTAGAGGATTGTCGAAGATTGCAGAGATACATTGATTGGATGCAGAAGTGGCAGATGGAGTTCAGCCTGGAGAAGTGTGAGGTGGTACACTTTGGAAGGACAAACTCCAAGGCAGAGTACAAAGTAAGTGGTAGAATACTTGGTAGTGTGGAGGAGCAGAGGGATCTGGGGGTACTTGTCTACAGATCCCTGAAAGTTGCCTCACAGGTAGATAGGGTAGTTAAGAAAGCGTATAGGGTGTTAACTTTCATAAGTCGAGGGATAGAGTTTAAGAGTCGCGAGGTAATGATGCAGCTCTATAAAACTAGCTCTAAATTACTTATAACTTAAGAGATAAATATGAAACATTTCTGAAAATTTGGTGCCCTTATTTACAAAAGATAGGACTAAATATATAGGTGCTCCAAAGATAAAATTACTGGTTATTTGGGGGAAAGAAATAAATATATGTACTAAAGTTATTATGAACTCCATGGAGCATGTGGGGATCTTCTGATATCCAGGCATTCTTTCTTTCTTTTTTTCTCTTTTTTTCTTTCTTTCTATAGGGATATGTGGGGGGGAGGGGGAGGGTTGATAATTTTTTTCCTTCTGTAATCATTTGAAAATTCAATAAAATTTAAAAAAAACAAAAAACTAGCTCTAGGCCACACTTGGAGTACTGTCTCCAGTTCTGGTTGCCTCACTATAGGAAGGATGTGGAAGCATTGGAAAGGGTACAGAGGAGATTTGCCAGGATGCTGCCTGGTTTAGAGAGTATGCATTATGATCAGAGATTAAGGAAGATAGGGCTTTACTCTTTGGAGAGGAGGATGATGAGAGGAGACATAATAGAGGTACGCAAGATATTAAGAGGAATAGATAGAGTGGACAACCAGCGCCTCTTCCCCAGGACACCACTGCTCAATACAAGAGGACATGGCTTTAAGGTAAGGGGTGGGAAGTTCAAGGGGATATCACAGGAAGGTTTTTTACTCGAAAGTGGTTGGTGCGTGGAATGCACTGCCTGAGTGAGTAGTGGAGGCAGATACACTAGTGAAATTTAAGAGACTACTAGACAGGTATATGGAGGAATTTAAGGTGTGGGGTTATATGGGAGGCAGGTTTAAAGGTTGGCACAACATTGTGGGTGGAAGGGCCTGTACTGTGCATATGTTCTATATGAACTCTTCAGCTGCCTGCTAATAGTCCATCAGAAACATCTCCTTTCTCCATTCTCCTGACAGCCTAGCAAACTCCTTTGGCCTCTTTCCCGGTTCTGATTACCTGAAATATAAGCCCTGTTTTGCTTTCTACAGATGCTGCCTGACTGGAGTATTTTTAGCATTTAATTTCAGATTTCCCGTGTGTGCATTCTGTTTTTTTTTACTTTCACTGACTTTTGTACTTGACCCCTTGGCATTCTTTTCATGCTTAGTTCTTCCATTCTGCCTGCCACCACTATGCTCATCTTTTCTGAACATTAGGAGTTGGTCAGTTGGTTCCTTGAATTTGCTCTACCAGTAAGGGCCGTGGTTGCTCTATAATCTCAGCTCCATGTTCCAGTAATGTTTAGCTTTTTGCTTATGAAGAATCTACCAATCTCTGCCTTTCACATAATTCAATGAGTCTACTTCAGAAAGAGTTCCAAGGAATTTGTATCAGGGATATTAAATGCCCAGTCATGTGTCTTCTCCAAACTGGGTCTTGATTAATGTCCTCTATCACGATCCTGCATGCCTTAATCATTGCAGTTCACTGACCCTATCCACTGCTCTTTGTGTTTTTATAAGGACTCTCAAACAGCTGCTGCATTCTTGGCAATCTGCTCCTAATAGTCAACTATTTTACTATTGCTGTTTAACATTCCTGTCCTGTTTGTTACTACATACTGGTGCTTGTTTCCCCTCCCCAGTGATTTGCCCATTGGTCCTAGTTTTGTTTAGGTGAGACCTATCCCTTGTGAATGCATTGGATGGAACTGTTTGTGCAACTAGTAAAACGGCTGTCTCACCTCGCTAGAGATCTAGATTCAGTCCATTTGGAGTTTGCATGTTCTTCCTGTGACCCTGGTGCTCCAAATTAATCCTGAGTAAATGCAAGTTAGTAGGTTCATTGGCCTCTGTAAATTGTTTGTTGTGTCGTAAGTGAGCAATTGACTCCATCCAGATTCTGTGTGAATGAGGAAAAAATTGGAATTAAGGTCAGCACCGACTCATTGGGCCGATGGGTTTATTTCCATTCCATATCTGTCTGAGATATAAAACTATACAGATATATTCCTGGTTCTCCAGGAATCTAATGGCTTCCTGTAGGATATCTTTAGTGTGCATTCAACTGCCTGATCTTTCTATTTTGGTTTTTACTTTTACATGCCATCAGGATCTCACTGCACTATTTCAGTGACCACTGCATTGGCCTGTGGTGCACTACCTCTTCATTTTTAGGGTCTCTTGCTGTTTCTGATATTTGGGTGGCATGGTAGCGTAACTCTTTACAGCGCTGGCAACCTAGGTTCAATACCTGCTGCTGTCTTGTTAATGAGTTTGTATTTTCTTCTTGTGACCATGTGGGCTTCCTCCTGCTGCTCCATTTTTCTCCCACATTCTAAAGATGTGCAGGTTAGTAGGTTAATTGGTCACATGGGTGTAATTGGTATATTACTGTATGGTATCTCCAAATAAAGATAAAATAAATATTGATAGATTGAGTGAAATGTCTTCTTATGAGGTAGTGGCTTGTGTTTAATGCAGAGTTGCTATTGGCATGCAGAACCTCTTGGATGTCCACTTGAGCTGCAAGTCCTGTTCAGAATCTATTTAAATGAAGGAGGCTTGAAAAAAATGCTTTCTTGTAGACTGTTTGACACCTGGCCAAACCACTTTGTAGCCAGCAAAAATGGTTCGAGAAAGTGATGGTACATTTGGAGTGTGCTTTTTATTTTATGGTACATTTTTCTGTGTTAAAAGAAAACTTCAATTTCTTGGATAATCTGCTAATTTAATATTTAATGATCTACAGGCCTGAAGGGAAGGATTACAGTGTTCACAGGTTGGTCCTTGGAACCCATACGTCTGATGAGCAAAACCATTTAGTCATTGCCAGTGTTCAGCTTCCAAATGATGATGCACAGTTTGATGCTTCTCATTATGATAGTGAGAAGGGAGGTGAGATTCTTTAAGTGCAAAATATTTTTGATCTGTAGAGATAGTTAAGATTTTTCCGTTGTAGTTTGTGACATGGGGCATGTGTATTTGTACAACTTGCAATTTGGTGCTCTGACAGAAGTTTCCTACCCACTTCGTTCCTATGCAACTAATAACTGCAGCTAAAGGCCATGCATAATTCAAGTTAACTTCTTAAGTACTGATGTAAAGTGATTCCCCACTCTATTCCCATGCGTTTTGTCATGTTCTGGGTAAAATTTACCCTGCTGCCCAGTTGGCTGTTCAAGTATGAGTCTTGGATTATCGATTCCAGTTTAATCTAGTTTTGAAGTCACAGAATTTTACAACTTGGAAACTAGTTCAACTCATCCATGCTGTCTCTATTCAAGACATAGCTGCCTGCATTTGTCCCATATCCCTCGAAACCTTCACCTTTTGTCATTTTGCCACCTCCACCAGTTTGTTTGGCAGCTTGTTTTAGGTACCCGGCACCCACTGCGTGGTAAAAGATTCCCCTCAGCTCCCTTTTTAAATCTCTAATTTTAGACTCCCCTACCAAGGGAGATAGGCTTATCATATGAGGGGGGGTTTGATGATCTGGCCCTGTACTCACTGAAATTCAGAAGAATCAGAGGGGATCTCATTGAAAGCTATCAAATGTTGAAAGGCCTTGATAGTAGAGTGGCTATGAAGAAGATGTTTCCTATGGTGGGGATGTCTAGGACCAAAGGACACAGCCTCAGACTAAAGTGTTGCCCATTTAGAATGGAGTTGAGGAGGAATTTCTTTAGCCAGAGGTTGGTGAATATGTGGAATTCATTGCCACAGATGGCTGTGGAAGCCAAGTCATTGGGTACATGTAAGGCAGAGGTTGATAGATCCTTCGATAGTCAGGGCATAAAGGGACATGGGGAGAAGGCAGGAGATGAGGGCTGAGAGGAAAATGGATCAGACATGATGAAATGGCATAATTCTGCTCTATATCTTATAGGTGGCGTGGTGGAGATAAGTCTCTACCCAAGGGGAGTAAGATAATTCTTTTCTCCCATAACCTCCCCTTGGGTAAGGTGTAGCACCTGCTTAACCCCCTAATCAGGATCATGTCAAGCCATAGGAGCAGGTGGTGGATGGTCATATGAGCAGCTGGTGCATATCATGTCCTGGTTATACGACCACTAGAACCGGCCAGACAATCTCTGAAGAGTGTTGATAATGGCTGGGGTCACCCATCTTGTAAAGGCACTGCCCAGAAGAAGGCCGCGTTAAATGACATGGCACAAAACGATGATTGGGGAAAGGGACTGTGACCATCCTCATTTTCTATGCCTCTCATGCTTTTATAAACATTTATAGTCACATCTCAGCCTCCTAAACTTAAAGGATGAAAGCCACATGCTGTCCAGCCTCTACATCTAATATTCACAAACATCCAATAAATAAGCATTAGGAAACCAAGGCTAAGCAGGGAACATCCTAACGTGTCTCAAGACCTTATCTACTGATTGCAGAAAATATGGGAATTGAGTGTTTTCTAAGCACTGAAAAGTCATAAGATATAGGAGCAGAATTGGGCCATTTGGCCCTTCGAGTTTGCTCCACCATTTCGTCATGGCTGATCCATTTTTCCTCTCAGCCCCAATCTCATGCCTTCTCCCTGTATCCCTTCATGCCCTGACCAATCAAGAATCTATCAACCTCTGCCTTAAATATACATAAAGACTTGTCCTCCACAGCTGCCTGTGGCAATGAATTCCACAGATTCAACATTCTGGCTAAAGAAATTTCTCCTCATCTCCTTTCTAAAAGGATGCCCCTCTATTTTCAGGCTATGCCCTCTGGTTTTAAGCACTCCCACTAGAGGAAATGTCCTTTCCACATCCACTTTTATCATGCCCTTTCACTATTTGATAGGTTTCAAATAGTTTACTGCTCATTCTTCTAAATTCCAGTGAAAATAGGCCCAGAGACATCAAACGCTCTTCATTTGACAAGATGTTTAATCCTGGAATCATTTTCGTGAACCTTCATTGAACCCTCTCCAGTTTTTGCACGTCATTTCTAAGATAAGGACCCCAAAACTGCACATAATATTCCAAGCGGGGCCTCGACAGTGTTTTATAAAGTCTCAACATTACACCTTTGCTCTTATATTTTAATTCTCTTGAAGTGAATGCTAATATCGCATTTGCCTTCCTCACCACAGACTCAACCTGCAAATTAACCTTTAGGGAATCCTGCACAAGGACACCCAAATCCCTTTGCACCTCAGATTTATGTATTTTTCTCTCCATTTAGAAAAGAGTCAACCCTTTCATTTCTTTTACCAAAGTGTATGACCATACACTTGTTGATGCTGTATTTCATTTGCCACTTTTTTGCCCATTCTCCTAATTTGTCTAAGTCCTTCTGTAGCCTCCCTATTTTCTCAAAACTGCGTACCTCTCTACCTATCTTCATATTGTCTGCAAATTTTACAACAAAGCCATCTATTCCATCATCCAAATCATTGACAAATAATGTAAAAATAATTGGTCCCAACACAGGCCCCTGCAGAACACAACTAGTCACCGGCAGCCAGCCAGAAAAGGCTCCCTTTGTTCCCACTCTTTGCCTCCTGCTAATCAACCACTGCTTTATCCATGCTAGAATCTTCCCTGTAATACCATGGACTAGTCACTTATTAAGCAGCCTCATGTGTGGCACTTTGTCAAAGGCCTTCTGAAAATCCAGGTACACGACATCGACCGATTCTCCTTTGTCTATCCTGCTTATTGTTTCTTCAAAGAATTCCAACAGATTTGTTGGGCAAGATTTTCCCTTGAAGAAACCATGCTGAACACAGCCTATTTTGTCACATGCCACTAAGTACCCCAAAACCACATTCTTAACAATTGAATCCAACATCTTCCGAACCACTGAGGTCAGACTAACTGACCTATAATTTCCTTTCTTCTGCCTCCCTCCCTTCTTGAAGAGTGGAGTCAAGCTATGTTCAGTCACCCTTGCTTTTTTATTCTGTCACAGTTTACTGATTACTTGAGAGCTCCAAAATGGTGTAGTTTGTGAAATTCTTTCAAGTATCATGGATTAATAACATATGCAAACTTTAAATTAAAAAGGTACCAGGTACCATCTTGAATATTTAAAAAGGCTCTTTTTACTGTCAGAATATCTTGGAAGTTCGAAGGAATCTTTGATTTTGTATTTGTTAGGATTGATGAATTGGCTATGTTAATCTTTTCTGTTTGTAAATTGTTTCTTTTGCAGAATTTGGTGGATTTGGTTCTGTTAGTGGAAAAATAGAAATTGAAATTAAAATCAACCATGAAGGGGAAGTGAATCGTGCACGCTACATGCCTCAGAATCCTTGTATTATCGCTACAAAGACTCCCTCCAGTGATGTGCTGGTCTTTGATTATACGAAACATCCTTCCAAACCAGGTAAATATAAGCACTACATGGAGCAATGGTACTTTAATGCCACTCAGCTTTGTATTGATTTCCAGCAGCATCTTTATGGAAGGGGCAAGAACCAACAGCATTGCTGAAATGCAATGTACTGTTTTGGTTCACAGCTGACAGATATGTTTTAAAGCAGTCCAAGTTAAGTTATTAGTCTAAAAATTAGTAGGCTGATCTTGTATTGTGAATGGTTTCTCATGATCCTTTTAGGCAGCAATTATCAGATCATAATCCCTCTGCCTACCTATCTAAACCTGTCCTCATCTTATAGAGTCCATATGACATTCCAATGTTTCTTCTTTGCAAGAACTACCTAAATATGGTACATAGGACAATAATAAACCAACCATTGATGACTAGATGTGGATTTAATTATTGGTCTAACCTTGGTCATGGTGTACACTGGCCATGTTTGCCAATGTTCCTCTAAACCTTTCCTATCCACGTACTTACCCAACTGTCTGTTAAATATTATTAATGTAACTGCCTCAGCCACCGTCTTGCAGCTCATTCCATATATGCCTGCATGAAGAAGTTGCCCCTATAGTCTAAATTTCACCTTCTAAAATTTTTACCTCTCACATTAAACTTGTGTCTGTTAGTTTTTGGTTCCCCTTCCATGTGGGGGAAAGAATATGTGCACTGACCCTATCTATGCCACTCATGATTTTAGACGCCTCTATAAAGTCTAGCCTGCTCCAGTACTCAAATCTTCTCTGCATTCATTCTAGTTTAATGATGTCCTTCAAGATGACCAAAAACTGTACACGGTATTCTCAAGTGCAGTCTTACCAACATCTCTTGACTCTTGGGTTCACTGCTCTAACCGATGAAGGTTAATGTGCCAAATACTGCCTTTACCACCCTGTCTACCTGCCTACTTTCACACTCAAACCTAGCAGTCCAATGTGAGATAAAAGGAGCATTGAGTTCTACTATCGAATGGATTAATACAGTTCAGGAACATGGTCTTCAGTCCACAGTGTTGTCTGAGCTAATTAAATAATCAATTCCTTCTACATAATGTCTATATTCCTCCATTTCCTACACATTCATGTGTTTCTTGAATGCCCCTAGCATTTTTGCACCCACCAGTACTTCTGGCATTGCATTCTAGGCACCCACCACTTGAATAACAAGAATACTTGCTCTGCACATCACCTTTGAACACCCCCCCCCCCCCATCACCTTAAATACATGCATGAGAGTGTTGGGCATTTCAACCCTGGGAAAACAATATTTGCTGCCTGAACTATCCATGTCTCCCTTATTCTTGGAAAGCGCTATCAGAATTCCCCACAGCTTTTGGCACTCTAGAGAAAACAACTCTTGTCCAACCTCTCCTTATAGCCCTCTAATCCAGGATATATCCTGGTAAATTTGTGGACTGGTCATTGAAACACCTGGATGAATGAAACTGTGTCCTGGCTTTTGATTCCAACATGGCAGCTGTGGGATTTAAATTGGCTTGATGATCTGGTCTCTGTGGGGATGGTGCAGAGGGGAACAACTAATCTTATTGATAGAATTATACAGCACAGAAACGAGCTCTTTCAACCTAACTTGTCCGACTGACCACAGTGTTTTCACTTGCCCACATTACACCTGTATTCCTCTATGCTATCAAACATCTACCATTTTAATTATATTCACCTCCACTAGCTCCACACAGCACATTACAGATATTCACTGCCCTCTGTGGGAAAAATTTACTCCCCTCCCCATCCAATTTTTTGAAATATCTTCTCTCCTCTCCCCCCCACCTTAAACCTGTGCCCTCTAGTTCTAGACTCTGTGCTTTATGATTTTATAAACTCCTCAACCTCCTGTATTCCAATAAGAATGAACAAATAAAAATATATACAGCCCTCCATTCCAGGCATCAGACTAGTGAATCTCCTGTGCATCCTACAGTGTGGTAAATAGAACAAGACAAAATACTCCCAGTATGTTTTAACTAATATTTGGTACTATTGCAACATGACATCCCACAGTAATGGTGACTCCCTGGCCTGTGAAGGCAAGCAGAAATGCATTTATCATAACCTTATCTACAATTCCTTGTAAAATTTTTCAGCTCCCACAACTATTTTCACATTTTACTGTCTCGATTTCTAAATTTAAAATGTATCAAAGTAAGCTTGAGTCAGTCAGGCCATTCTCCTGTCTTCACTCATAGAACTGCCACTTGATGTTTGTTTGTTTGTTTTTGCACCATCCTCTGTAAACTCCATGCTGGGGTTCCCAACCTTTTTTATGCCTTGGACCCCTACCATTAACTGAGGGGTCAGTGGACCCCAGGTTGAGAACCCTTGCTCTAGCGAAAGTGCATGAAAATCCCAGGAGATCAGCTGTTTCTGAGATACACAACCCACCTCGTCTGGCACCAGCAATTATCCACAGTCAAAGTCACTTGGATCACATTTCTGTCCCATTCTAATATTTAGTTTGAACAACTGAAACTCTTGACCATGTCTGCATGCCTTTATGCATTGAGTTGCTGCCACACGTTTGGCTGATTAGACGCTTGCTTTAGCGAACAGGTGTACCTAATAATCTGGCCACTGAGTGTAAATGTTCTGTTTGACTAGATGAATAATACTTTTTCCCAAAAAGATAGAAGTTTGCAACCAAAGTTGACAATCTATCTTCATTGTACTCATTAGTTAGAAAGTTTTCTGACATTTAAAGATAATAAAACTCTACTTCTAGTAAATAGATTTTATTTCATAAGACATTTGGCCCATCAAGTCTACTCTGCCACTTCATTATGGCTGATCCATTTTTTATCTCTCAGCCCCAATCTCTTGCCTTCTCTCTGTATCCCTTCACACCCTGACCAATCAAGAATCTATCAACCATTGTCTTAAATAACGTACAGACTTGGCCTCTGCAGCTGCCTCTGGCAATGAATTCCACAGATTCATCACCCTCTAGCTAAAGAAATTCCTCCATCTCTTTTTTCTAAAAGAACACCCTTTTATTCTGAGGCTGTCCCCTCTGGTCTTAGACACTATCAGTAGAGGAAACATCCTCTTCACATCAACTCTATCAAGGCTTTTCACCATTCCATAGGTTCCATTTGATAGTTTCAGTTTTTTTAAAGTCTGTTATCCACTTCCGAATAGATCAGGATTTTTGACACGTTTGACTTATTTATCATCACACAGATCCTTCTGGTGAATGCAATCCAGATCTTCGGTTGCGAGGACATCAGAAGGAAGGTTATGGGCTTTCTTGGAATCCAAATCTTAGTGGCCATTTACTTAGTGCTTCAGATGATCATGTAAGTATTGTCATTAATGCTTTAAGGATTCAATTGACAGTATTGCTTTGAGTGAAGGTTGCTACTACAGTGAGTGCTTCACACTGATGGTATAGATATGTTTGTGGAGGTATATTTAGGCATATTGGGGAGAAGGGAATAGAAGTTATTGACACATAAGGAACCTTTTGGGGGGGGGGGTTGGTGATTTGATTACAGTTTTTGTACTGTATGTTCTCTATTCTGCAACTTAATTCTTACCTACCTAGTAATTCCTACCTACAAAATATCTATATACCTATATCTGCTCTTATGCAATTTCAGAGCCAAGGATGAATTATTGTGGTAAATGTGAAATTGGTAGTTTAATGCATTTATTGATAGTGCCTATTAATTTTGACTTATTAATATGACTGTTGTATTTGCTACAAAATGATCTATTCCTGAGCATCTGCACAATATACCTGAGTTCTATTTAGTTTTCTGTTGTTTTTTCATGGGGATGAAAATGGTTTAATGTAACATGAATAATAGAATGAGCATGTAGAGCAGGAAGGTGATTTACATGTGGTAGACTTGATATTTTGCTATTTCTGATTCTCAGACCATCTGTTTATGGGACATCAGTGCTGTGCCTAAAGAAGGAAAAATAGTTGATGCGAAAACCATCTTCACGGGTCATACGGCAGTAGTGGAAGATGTATCATGGCATTTGCTACATGAATCTCTGTTTGGTTCTGTGGCAGATGATCAGAAACTCATGATGTAAGTTGATCAATTTTTTCTTGTTTAAATGAAACATATTAAAATCCTAATGCACAACTCTTATTTGTAGTAACGGGTACATATCCACAGTTATGCTTTAGAAATTGCGATGAGTAGACGCATGTGTTTAACCAAAAGCAAAGTACTCCAGGTGCTACAAATCTGAACTGAAGCAGTAAATGCTGGAATTGCTTAGCAAGTTCAGTGAAATATGTGAGGTGACCAGCTGAATAATTTCAATTTTTTTGAGATTAAATCAAATTCTGCACAGACAATTCCATGCAAGTAGGATGCCTTACCATTTCTAAGGGTGATCTCTTACCAGTACTTCATTAATGAATTTGGCTGTATAATCAGAATGAATTACCCATGTATCTGTTTAAAGGTAATGATTACTAGTGTTCCCTAACAAGGTTCAACGTTCTTTCCAGTTGTGGATCTTCTTATTTTGCTTTGCACTAACCTATATATGCAGCTATATAGGTCCCTGGTCAGACCCCACTTGGAGTACTGTGCTCAGTTTTGGTTGCCTCACTACAGGAAGGATGTGGAAACCATAGAAAGGGTGAAGAGATTTACAAGGATGATGCCTGGATTGGGGAGCATGCCTTATGAGAATAGGTTGAGTGAACTCGGACTTTTTTCCTTGGATTGACGGAGGATGAAAGGTGACCTGATAGAGGTGTATAAGATGATGAGAGGCATTAATTGTGTGGATACTCGGGCTTTTTCCCAGGGCTGAAATGGCTAGCACGAGGGCACAGTTTTAAGGTGCTTGGAAGTAGGTACAGTGGAGATGTCAGCTAAGTTTTTTATGCAGAGAGTGGTGAGTGCGTGGAATGGGCTGCCAGCGACGATGGTGGAGGTAGATACGATAGGGTCTTTTAAGAGACTCCTGGACAGGTACATGGAGCTTAGAAAAATAGAGGGCTATGGGTAACCCTAAGTAATTTCTAAGGTAAGGACATGTTCAGCTCAGCTTTGTGGGCTGAAGGGCCTGTATTGTGCTGTAGGTTTTCTGTGTTCCTAAAAAAAATAGTGTCATGCAGTGTCATCTACTTTCTGAATGTTGGTATAGTGCAGTCACGAGATTCTTCATCCAGGAGGAATCCCCATACAGAAAATTAGCATCTTCTGTCTGAGAACATTCAAAGCTTCTGGACTTGCTTTAGAATTTAATGATTTGGGAAACCTGCTATAAAATTTGGATTAGAACTGGCTGCTTATACCATCCACTTGCAATATTAGCACAATTATTCTCTCTCCAGTAATGTGGCTTTACATAGTAGCCATTCTCTACAGCTTTTCATGTTGCAACAGATATGTTCCTTTGTGTTCTTTCCCTCTTTCTCCCCATCCTTCCCCCCCCCCCCCCATCCCCCCCATGTCACTAATATACCCACAGAGTGTTTCCATTATTTTCTGTTTTGTTTGGTTTGGTACTTGATTATTCCAAGTTCTTGGGGACACTTGAGTAAGAATGTTGCTGGTCAAACACTGTCATTTGTATACAGAGTTGAATTTGACCAGAAATATGGATCAAATATTCAGGAGTAGGGCAATTTGCTTCTCAAGCCTTTTCTGTCATTCAGTTATGGCTGACAGATGGATGTAACTCTGTTCCTTACCCAATCCTTGCTCCTCTCATACAAATGAAGGATTACTGAAGAATTTTATAAACCTTTGTGTGTGCTTAGAGCCCTTGTACTTTTAAGAACTGTTGACACAAATTGCCCCTCCTCCCAATGAAATGAGATAATTCTAGATAAGGCACCAAATCTCAACTTGAATCACAATTTCATTTTTCGAACTATTAGCTATACTTTCTTCAACTGGCAGAAATTGACAGAAAATAAAAGGCTCAGTTGGTAATAATCCAATCAGACACTGTCTTTGAATGAATAAGCCAGTGAAGTATCTTGTACTGAAGTGATTGTGAAGGGGCTATCTGAGACCCAGCAGAGGGGCAATTGGCTGTACTGACTGATCAGAGCAAAATGCATGGTTCAACGACTGCCAAAAGTTGAGCAGATATTTGTCCTTCCAGTGTCTGCTGAGATTGGTTTTGTTCTTTAAGATTGGGTTTTTCCCCTCCTGTTTGAAACATGGAAATAGAGAAAACCTACAGCACAATACAGGCCCTTCGGCCCACAAAGCTGTGCCGAACATGTCCTTACCTTAGAACTACCTAGGCTTACCCATAGCCCTCTACTTTTCTAAGCTCCATGTATCCATCCAGGAGTCTCTTAAAAGACCCTATCATTTTTGCCTCCACCACCACTGCCAGCAGCCCATTCCACGCACTCAGCACTCTTTGCATAAAAAACTTACCCGACATCTCCTCTGTGCCTACTTCCAAGCACCTTAAAACTGTGCCCTCGTGCTAGCCATTTCAGCCCTGGGAAAAAGCCTCTGACTGTCCACACGATCAATGCCACTCATTATCTTGTACACCTCTATCAGGTCACCTCTCATCCTCTGTCGCTCCAAGGAGAAAAGGCTGAGTTCACTCAACCTATTCTCATAAGGCATGCTCCCCAATCCGGACAACATCCTTGTAAATCTCCTCTGCACCCTTTCTATGGTTTCCATGTCCTTCCTGTAGTGAGGCGACCAGAATTGAGCACAGTACTCCAAGTGGGGTCTAACCAGGGTCCTATATAGCTGCAACATTACCTCTAGACTCTTTAGTCAATCCCACGATTGATGAAGACCAATGCACCGTATGCCTTAACCACAGAGTCAACCTGCGTAGCAGCTTTGGCCAGGAGTAAGATATGTTAAAGTGCCGGGGTTAGGACTCAATGTATTTAAGTAAACTACTTAAGAACTTTTTAAAAGCTATTATTAATGCTTTTTGAGAGGGTGATTTTAGATGCATATCATATTTTTACTGAGTTAAGTATTGTATGTAATTAGTTTTGCTACAATAAGTGTATGGGACATTGGAAAAAATGTTGAATTTCCCCATGGGGATGAGTAAAGTATCTATCTATCTATGGACTCGGACCTCAAGATTCATCTGATCCTCCACGCTGCCAAGAGTCTTGCCATTAGATAGATAGATACTTTATTCATCCCCATGGGGAAATTCAACTTTTTTCCAATGTCCCATACACTTGTTGTAGCAAAACTAATTACATACAATACTTAACTCAGTAAAAAATATGATATGCATCTAAATCACTATCTCAAAAAGCATTAATAATAGCTTTTTAAAAAAGTTCTTAAGTCCTTGCGGTAGAATTGTAAAGCCTAATGGCATTGGGGAGTATTGACCTCTTCATCCTGTCTGAGGAGCATTGCATCGATAGTAACCTGTCGCTGAGACTGCTTCTCTGTCTCTGGATGGTGCTATGTAGAGGATGTTCAGAGTTTTCCATTATTGACCGTAGCCTACTCAGCGCCCTTCACTCAGCTACCGATGTTAAACTCTCCAGTACTTTGCCCACGACAGAGCCCGCCTTCCTTACCAGCTTATTAAGACGTGAGGCGTCCCTCTTCTTAATGCTTCCTCCCCAACACGCCACCACAAAGAAGAGGGCGCTCTCCACAACTGACCTATAGAACATCTTCAGCATCTCACTACAGACATTGAATGACGCCAACCTTCTAAGGAAGTACAGTCGACTCTGTGCCTTCCTGCACAAGGCATCTGTGTTGGCAGTCCAGTCTAGCTTCTCGTCTAACTGTACTCCCAGATACTTGTAGGTCTTAACCTGCTCCACACATTCTCCATTAATGATCACTGGCTCCATATGAGGCCTAGATCTCCTAAAGTCCACCACCATCTCTTTGGTCTTGGTGATATTGAGACGCAGGTAGTTTGAGTTGCACCATATCACAAAGTCCTGTATCAGTTTCCTATACTCCTCCTCCTGTCCATTCCTGACACACCCCACTATGGCCGTGTCATCAGCGAACTTCTGCACATGGCAGGACTCCGAGTTATATTGGAAGTCTGATGTGTACAGGGTGAACAGGACCGGAGAGAGTACGGTTCCCTGCGGCGTTCCTGTGCTGCTGACCACCGTGTCAGACCTACAGTCTCCCAACCGCACATACTGAGGTCTATCTGTCAAGTAGTCCACTATCCACTCCACCATGTGAGAGTCTACTCCCATCTCCGTTAGTTTGTGCCTTAAGATCTTGGGCTGGATGGTGTTAAAGGCACTAGAGAAGTCAAGGAATGTAATCCTCACAGCACAACTGACCCCATCTAGGTGAGAGAGTGATTTGTGCAGCAAATACGTGATAGCATCCTCCACTCCCACCTTCTCCTTATACGCAAACTGAAGAGGATCCTGGGCGTGCCTGGTTTGTGGCCTCAGATTCTGTATTATCAGCCGCTCCATGGTCTTCATCACGTGCGACGTCAAGGCAACAGGTCTGAAGTCATTCAACTCCTTTGGTTGTGGTTTCTTCGGTACCGGGACAATACAAGATGTTTTCCACTGTCTGGGTACTCTTCTCTGCTCCAGGCTCATGTTGAAGATGCGCTGTAGTGGTTCTCCCAGCTCAGTCGCACAGGCCCTCAGTAATGCTGTATTCTGCCATCATATTTGACCTACTGAAATGAACCACCTCACACTTACCTGGGTTGAACTCCATCTGCCACTTCTTAGCCCAGCTTTGCATCCTATCAATGTTCCGATGTAACCTCTGACAGCCCTCCACACTATCCACAACACCCCCAAACTTTGTGTCATCAGCAAACTTGCTAACCCATCTCTCCACTTCCTCATCCAGGTCATTTATAGAAATCAAAAAGAGTAGGGGTCCCAGAACAGATCCCTGAGGCACACCATTTGATGTATTTGATAGATTTTAAAGAGCTGGGTACTTAACCTCTTCAGAATCTGACAGCAGCTTTAATGACCCACTTCAAATACTTGGCAGACATTTTCTGTCATAAATTAGTCAGGTTTGTTATTACTCATACATAGCGTGAAGCTTATTGTTTTGCAGCAACAGTACAGTGGAAGATACATGGCATAATTAAGATTAACCTTGAGGTCATAAATTCAAAAGAACAAATGCATGGTTTAACTTTTAGCCTTTGGCCAAGATTTGGGGAATTTCTCTATATACAGTGGATACTGGTTAATTGGAGCAGCCATTTATTTGGAGCTCTTAAAGAACCAAAAGTAAATTGAGAAAATATCCAGGATTCCCTTTGTTTATTTGGGAAATTGTGCTGCTTAATTGGGACAGAAGGCTTGCATCAGTTGCATGCACTATGTGGTTGTTAGACTCTATACTAGTGGTCACCAACCTTTTGAAGCCCAAGATCCCCTACCTTGGCCTTAGTGAAAGGCAAGATCGACTCCAGATCGATTAGTTACACGCATCCTCACCGGGCAGAAAAGACCGGAAACCCCGCAACCCAAAAGTAGAAATAATGTATGAGCACCAGGGGGGTCACCATCCTTTTTTTTCTGCACTGCGGACCGGTTTAATATTGACAATATTCTTGTGGACCAGCCAACTGGGGGGGGGGGGGGGGGGGGTGTTAAACACGATGGGAATACAGTGATACTCAAAGCAGGTTCCTTATGTCCAATCTATTCCGTAATTTACTTTACGTGGCTGTCAGCACCTGCTGTCCTCCTTGCTCACGTTTTTAAAGCTGAAAAAAACTCAGCGGGTTTGTCTTTAAGTGCGGAATGCTTGGACTCAGGGTACCGAAGCAGTTCTGAGGGCTTCATTGCCTCATTAGACGACCTCCGGGCCCGAGCTCCAACCTCCCGCCCGCCGCCTTGGCCAGGTGCGGCTGTTCCCATGCCGGGGCCGCGGCAATCGCAGTCCGGAGAGAGCGAGCAAGCAGTGTGACAGGACGCCCCCCCCCCCCCCCCCCCCCCTAAGATCTATTGGCTGACAGAAATTTGTTTCAGTAGATCGCAGCAGCGCAGTAGTTGCTCTGCTACTTACAAAACCCTGAGCCCGAATTAGGTTGTCTGAATATTTTAGCACCAGGTTCCCCACGTCATTTGGTGTGCTAAACAGGTTTAGAGGCGGCGCCCATCTGTCCGCACTCCAGGCCAGTAGCAACGGCACTTCTCGCCGGCCGCACGAAGCGGCTGGTTACCCAAGGTCAACCAGTGATCCCTGGCCCTAGGGTATCACGGCGTTTAGGCGACTGATGACCACACGTGTGTTCAAGCTCAACAGCGGCCGTGACAGGGAATGAGGAAAGGTGCAGCTGACTCATTGTTTTCCTTGCGGCCCTGTGGTTGGGGACCAGCGTGTGGCGGGGGAGCTACATGCATGCGCACTTGGCAGAAAGAACGGAACTAAAACCCCGCAACCCGGATATTTGTGTATTTATTTTTCTCTTTTTTTTGGAATCTACTGGAAAAGTCTCAAAGATCAACCAGTTGATCGCGATCGACAGGTTGGCGACCAGTATTCTACACCGTGCTTAGAGTGAACAGTTTCTAAATAGAGTTAGTTGTGTGTGTTTGTGTTCAAAAAACAGCAATTTTAGTCACTGATGACTGGCAAGAAATAAGCAGCGAGACAACTGTGGTTTCAAGCATTTCTGTTTGAAGGTGTCAGAAAAGGCTGCAAGTAGAAATGAAATAATTTCACTATTTCCACAAGTTAGGAACTACGAAGATTTTGAAAGTATCAAAAATCATCTTGAATGTTACAATGAAAATGAAAGATTTGGAGGATGCAATAGCTGATAGTATTGTTTGAAGGCAGTACATTATCTGCGTTGATTTTGTTCATTTACAGTCAATTAGAAGAACATAGGGTACACTATATTAGGAACTAATACACAGTTTTATCGTGCTGTAGAGGTGTGATTGTGTTCTAATTTGTTCTGTATTTAAATATACGAGGGGTGATTGATAAGTTTGTGGCCTAAGGTAGAAGGAGTCAATTTAGGAAACCTAGCACATTTTTCAACATGGTCCCCTCCTACATTTACACACTTAGTCCAGCGGTCATGGAGCATACGGATCTTGGACCTCCAGAAAGTGTCCACAGCAGGGGTGATTGATAAGTTCGTGGCTTAAGGTAGAAGGAGATGAATTATACAGCTCTTGTTACATGCACATGCAGGTCCACTCTTTGAGTGATTATGCAGAAAGTTTGAAGTTAATAATTCATCAGGGGTGATTGATGTTCATGGCCTTAAGTACAAACGTTTGTAGAAGGCGATAAGTTATAAACTTCAAACTTTCTGCATAATCACTCAGAGAGCTGTCCTGCATGTGCATGTAACGAGAGCTGTATAATTAATCTCCTTCTACCTTAGGCCACGAACTTATCAATCACCCCTGCTGTGGGCACTTTCTGGAGGTCCAAGATCCGTATGCTCCATGACCGCTGGACTAAGTGTGTAAATGTAGGAGGGGACTATGTTGAAAAATAAATGTGCTAGGTTTTCTAAAGTTGACTCCTCCTACCTTGGGCCGCAAACTTATCAATCACCCCTCGTATAATTTGTTACTCAGTTAAATGGTAGATTGTTTTTTTCATACCTTAATTTATTTCCATGAAACTTTGCTTAATTCAGCCAAAATGTACTGATTCCGATGTGTGTCCATTAAAACAATCCACTGTATTATGTTCCAAGTTGCTAGTCTTGTAGGACGTATGAAATCATCTAATATCATGGCATAGTATTTGAGAGAAAGAAAAAAATAAAATGTAACTTTATTAATGTTTTTCTCCAGCTGGGACACCAGATCTAACAACACATCCAAGCCGAGTCATTCAGTTGATGCACACACTGCCGAAGTGAACTGTCTCTCCTTCAACCCTTACAGTGAATTCATCCTGGCAACTGGTTCTGCTGATAAGGTGGGACTTTGAAGCTAGTTCCCCCTCTTTAATTCAATGTAATGAGGTGAAAGGTATTATACGTTTCTCTGTACCTCATCATAACGCTTATTTTGATGATGAATTGACTCTGCATCAGTGAACTTTTCAAATGCATATTTGCCTTCCGTTTGTTCCTACGTGTTTTTGTAATGAAAGTGCTAAATTATTCATTGGTAGTAATGGATAAATAAACACAATTGTCACGATACCATCATCACAACCTACAAACATTTGTATTTATATCATTGGCAAATTTAAAAATCTTACATTTAATTCCCTTCTCCAGGTCATTAATAGCAAACAACAGTGAAAAATACTTATTTTTAACACAGGAGATGCTCCTAGTAGCTACCTGGCTGTGTCCAAGGAAGTATGTTTGTGGACACATCCAGACGAAAAACTCATTCAATAAGTGATTATTGGAATGATTTTCAATCAGGGCCAGATAATAAATAGATTGGAGCACTAAAATAAACTGAAGCTAAGTAATATTTAAAATTTTAAGTAGTGGGAGAACCCCATGGAATGCACCTAACCGTGCACGAAACAGAACTGAACTTTCCTGTGTTACAATATAACAAACTCACATGAAACTTGTAATATTCAAAATTAAGGAGGAGCAGCTATCTGTTCTTTGTTCTGCATGTTTGTTCGTAGATGAACCGTTGGCAGGCCTAATTGGGAGTACTGTTTTTAGTTTTAGACACCTACCTACAGGAAAATGTAAATAAGTTTGAAAGAGTACATTGAAAAATTGCAAGGATGTTTGGTCTGGAGGACAGGAGTTAAAAGGAAAGATTGAATAGATTAGGACTTTATTCCTTGGAATATAGAAGATTGAGAGATTTGACAGAGATATACAAAATTATGAAGGTTATAGATGGGGTAAATGCAAGCAGGCTTTCCCACTGAGGTTAGGTGGGACTACAACCAGGGGTCATGGGTTAAGGGTGAAAGGTGAAAAGTTTAAGGGGAACATGAGGGGAAACTTCACTCAGAGGGTGGTGAGAGTATGGAATGAGCTGTCAGCATGACTGGTGCATGCGAGCTCAATTTCAACATTTAAGAGAAGTTAAGATAGGTACATGGAGGGCTATGGTCTGTGTGCAGGTTGATGGGGGTAGGCAGTTTAAATGTGTTTGGCAAGGACTAGATGGGCCAAAGGGCTTGTTTCTACGCTGTACTTCACTATGACTCCATGACCCTAAAAGCAAATGTGTAAGCTTACAAGAATTCTGGAACTAATGCCTGGATTACTGTTTGGAGCATTACTTTTTATAACTTTTAATCTTTTCTGTATGAATATTCATTACTTAATTTTGCTTTACCTTGCTGTCGTTGGTAATCCAAAAGTGGTCATCATGTTTTTCAGACAGTTGCACTATGGGATTTAAGAAATCTGAAATTGAAACTGCATTCCTTTGAATCACACAAGGACGAGATTTTCCAGGTAAAGCTGTTTCATTTGTGCTGCAATGCTATTGTTTAAATATACTGAAGTAGTCAGCCCCTGGTTCAGGCAGTTGTCCCTTCTAAGTTTGGTCTTGCTAGGTTTAAAGATTTTCCTGATTTGCATCCTGGGTAATTAGGCAAGTTGATCCACGTGGTGTTAAAGGTCAACTTTGTACTGTATACAGTGATATGGAATAATGGGGTGAAATGAACTAGATTTGGCCCCCATGCCTCAACATGCCACCTGCAGTTCCCACCCTTCTGCATTCTTCTGGGGTAAGTGTTGAGGGGTAAATGAGTTAACACTGGATCATCTTGGCTTCTGGAGAGGCATTATTGAGGCTTGTGCATTGGAAAAATCTCTGACGACATAGAACATAGAATAGTACAGCACAGTACAGGCCCTTCCGCCCACAATGTTGTGCCAACTCTTAAACCCTGCCTCCCATATAACCCCACACCTTAAATTCCTCCATATACCTGTCTAGTAGTCTCTTAAATTTCACTAGTGTATCTGCCTCCACCATTCGCTCAGGCAGTGCATTCCATGCACCAACCACTTTTGAGTAAAAAACCTTCCTGTGATATCCCCTTGAACTTCCCACCCCTTACCTTAAAGCCATGTCCTCTTGTATTGAGCAGTGGTATCCTGGGGAAGAGGCGCTGGTTGTCCACTCTATCTGTTCCTCTTAATATCTTGCGTACCTCTATCATGTCTCCTCTCATCCTCCTTCTCTCCAAAGAGTAAAGCCCTAGCTCCCTTAATCTCTGATCATAATGCATACTCTCTAAACCAGGCAGCATCCTGACAAATCTTCTCTGTACCCTTTCCAATGCTTCCACATCCTTCTTATAGTGAGGTGACCAGAACTGGAGACAGCACTCCAAGTGTGGCCTAGAGCTAGTTTTATAGAGCTGCATCATTACCTCGCGACTCTTAAACTCTATCCCTCGATTTATGAAAGCTAACACCCCATAAGCTTTCTTAACTACCCTATCAACCTGTGAGGCAACTTTCAGGGATCTGTAGACATGTACCCCCAGATCTCTCTGCTCCTCCACACTACCAAGTATCCTACCATTTACTTTGTACTCTGCCTTGGAGTTTGTCCTTCCAAAGTGTACCACCTCACACTTCTCTGGGTTGAACTCCATCTGTCACTTCTCAGCCCACTTCTGCATCCTATCAATGTTCCTCTGCAATCTTCGACAATCCTCTACACCATCCACAACAGCACCAACCTTTGTGTCGTCTGCAAACTTGCCAACCCACCCTTCTACCCCCACATCCAGGTCGTTAATAAAAGTCAAGAAAAGTAGAGATCCCAGAACCGATCCTTGTAGGACACCATGAGTCACAACCCTCCAATCTGAATCTACTCCCTCCATCATGACCCTCTGCTTTCTGCAGGCAAGCCAATTCTGAAACCACCTAGCCAAACTTCCCTGGATCCCATGCCTTCTGACTTTCTGAATAAGCCTACCGTGTGGAACCTTGTCAAATGCCTTAATAAAATCCATGTAAATCACATCCACTGCACTATCCTCATCTATATACCTGGTCACCCCTGCAAAGAACTCTATCAGGCTTGTTAGACACGATCTGCCCTTCACAAAGCCAAGCTGACTGTCCCTGATCAGACCATGATTCTCTAAATGCCCATAGATCCTATCTATAAGAATCTTTTCCAACAGCTTTCCCACCACAGCCGTAAGGCTCACTGGTCTATAATTACCCGAAGTATCCCTACTACCTTTTTTGAACAAGGGGAGTACATTCGTCTCCATCCAATCCTCCGGTACTATTCCCGTGGACAACGAGGACATAAAGGGCCTAGCCAGGGGCTTAGCAATCTCTTCCCTCACCTCATGGAGCAGCCTGGGGAATATTCCATCAGGCCCTGGGGACTTATCCGTCCTAATGTATTTTAACAACTCCAATACCTCCTCTCCCTTAATATCAACATGCTCCAGAACATCAACCTCACTCATATTGTCCTCACTGTCAGCAAGTTCCCTCTCATTGGTTTACACCAAAGAGAAGTATTAATTGAGGACCTCGCTCACTTCCACAGCCTCCAGGCACATCTTCTCACCTTTATCTCTAATCAGTCCTACCTTCACTCCTGTCATCCTTTTGTCTTTCACATAATTGAAGAATGCCTTGGGGTTTTCCTTTACCCTACTCGCCAAGGCCTTCTCATGCCCCCTTCTTGCTTTCCTCAGCCCCTTCTTAAGCTCCTTTCTTGCTACCCTATATTCCTCAATAGACTCATCTGATCCTTGCTTCCTAAACCTCACATATGCTGCCTTCTTCCACCTGACTAGATTTTCCACCTCACTTGTCACCCATGGTTCCTTCGCCCTACCATTCCTTATCTTCCTCACTGGGACAAATTTATCCCTAACATCCTGCAAGAGATCCCTAAACATCGACCACATGTCCATAGTACATTTCCCTGCAAAAACATCATCCCAATTCACATCTGCAAGTTCTAGCCTTATAGCCTCATAATTTGCCCTTCCCCAATTATAAATTTTCCTGTCCTCTCTGATTCTGTCCTTTTCCATGATAATGCTAAAGGCCAGAGATCGATGGTCACTGTTCCCCAGATGCTCACCCACTGAGAGATCTGTGACCTGACCCGGTTCGTTACCTAATCCTAGATCTAGTATGGTATTCCCCCAGTCAGCCTATCAACATACTGTGACAGGAATCCATCCTGGACACACTTAACAAACTCTGCCCCGTCTAAACTATTGGAACTAATCAGGTGACAGTCAATATTGGGGAAGTTAAAGTAACCCATGATAACAACCCTGTTATTTTTGCACCTTTCCAAAATCTGCCTCCTAGTCTACTCCTCAGTATCTCTGCTGCCACCAGGAGGCCTCTAGAATACTCCTTCCTGTTCCTGACTTCCACCCATACTGACTCAAAAGAAGATCCTGCTACATTACCAACCCTTTCTGTAGCTGTAATAGTATCCCTGACCAGTAATGACACCCCTCCTCCCCTTCCCCCCCCCCATCCCTTTTAAAACACTGAAATTCAGGAATATTGAGAATCCATTCCTGCCCTGGTGCCAGCCAAGACTCTGTAATGGCCACTACATTATAATTCCATGTATGTATCCAAGCTCTCAGTTCATCACCCTTGTTCCTGATGCTTCTTGCTTTGAAGTACACGCACTTTAGCCCTTCTACCTTACTACCTTTACACCCTTTATTCTGCTTCTCTTTCTTCAAAGCCTCTTTATATGTTAGATCTGGCTTTACTCCATGCACTATACTTGTAGTTCTCACATGACCTTTATCCTCCTCCACCTCACTATCTGCTCTAACACTCTGGTTCCCCTCCCCCTGCAAATCTAGTTTAAACCCCCCCGGAGCAGCACTAGCAAACCTTCCTGCAAGGATGTTAGTCCCCTTCCAGTTCAGGTGCAACCTGTCCCGTCGGAACAGGTCCCACCTTCCCTGGAACGAGGCCCAATTGTCCAGAAACATGAAGCCCTCCCTCTTGCACCAACTCCTTAGCCACTTATTTAGCTGCATTATCTTCGTATTTCTAGCCTCACTAGCACATGGCATGGGTAGCAATCCTGAGATTGCAATCCTGGAGGTCCTGTCCTTCAACTTTGCACCTAACTCCCTAAACTCCCTTTGCAGGACCTCCTCCTTCTTCCTACCCACGTCATTGGTCCCTACATGGTCAACGACATCTGGCTGCTCACCCTCCCTCTTGAGAATACTGAGAACTCGATCCAAGATATCATGGACTGTGGCACCAGGGAGGCAATAGACCATCCAGGATTCTCGATCTCTCCCATAGAACCTCTTATCTGTCCTCCTAACTATCGAATCCACTATCACTACTGCTCTCCTCTTTTCCCTCCTTCCCTCCTGAGCTGAGGGTTCAGTCTCAGTGCCAGAGACACGCCCACTGCAACTTGTCCCTGGTAGGTCGTCCCCACCAACAGTATCCAAGGTGCTATACTTATTGATGGGAACAGCCACAGGGGTGCTTTACACACTCTGTCTATTCCCCTTCTCTCTCCTAACAGTCACCCAGCTACCCATCTGCTGAATTTTCGGGGTGACTATCTCCCTGAAACTCCTGTCTATTTCTGTCTCTGCCTCCCGAATGATCCGAAGTTCATCCAGCTCCATTCCCTAACTCGGTTTGTCAGAAGCTGCAGCTGGATGCACCTTTTACAGGTGGTGTCATCAGGGACAATTGTGCTTGCCCTGACTTCCCACATACTGCAAACAGAGCACTCGACTGCCCTAACTGCTGCCTCTATTACCTACTTCTAAATTAATCAGATTAATTAAAGGAGCTTACCTGGCCTTGCCTCACGAGAAGCAAGCTCGTCCTCAACTGCTGCTCGTCGAAGCCTCTCGAGCCAAAGCCTTCCTATTCTGTCTCCCACTACTCCGTCGCTTGCTCCATTAATCTGCTAGCTTTTTAAACTCTCCCGCTGTTCTCACAGGCTGACCTTCACGCACTTTCGCAGTCATGCCCCGTTCAAACTGCCGAAGAAATTACCTGTGTCTGAGGCCCAAGCTTCCCAAGCATTCTTTGGGAATATGGAAAGAATAGGTTAAAGGAAAAAATGGGAGGAACAGGATAGCTCTCTGGACCAGCATAACGTACATGGGGTGAACGTTGTATGGAGATTTGGACAGGAACCCAAATTTGCTCATCTGTAACCTAGTTATAGACGGCTATGCTATGGAAAAAGGTTTCTCGCTATCTTGCCCCTCGATTTTGTACACAATTTGGTTGCTTCCTTGTTCTTCTCAGCTGCAAGGAAAACAAACCCAGGCTAGCCAGAATGTTCTAACTGCAGTGTTTGTGCCATGTATCATCCTGGTAAGTCTCCTCTGTAATCACACCTTTCCTACACTGGCAAGCAGAAGTGCCCACAAGACAGCACAGAGGTTCAGCAGATGTCACAGCTCCAGCATCCTGAGTTATGTCCCAGCCTCTGCTGTCATTTACTGTAATTGGTGTTCCTGATGAAGCTTCTGCTACAGCAGTGTGACCTGACATAGATTGGGGACTGCTTCATCAAGCAAACTCATTAGCCAGGATTTCCCATAACCACCAGTTTTAATTCCACTCCCCATTCCTTTTCTGACATGTGGCTGTCTCTACTGCCATATTGAAGCCACTCTCTGGTTGTAGGAGCAACACTTCATATTCCACCTGAAAAGCCCCCAACCTGGTGGTATGAACCTTGATTTCACTAAATTCCAGTAATTCTTCTCTCTTTTCCACTCCCTATTTTGGCTCCCCTCTTAACCTGTCTCTTCTCATCTGCCTATCACCTCCCTCCCTTTCTCCCATGGTCCACTGTCCGATCAGATTCTTTCTTCAGCCCTTTACCTTTCCCCCTATCAACTACCAGCCTCTCACTTCATCCCCACCCATCCAGCTGCCATCCTCCTGACCTGGCCTCTGTTAAACCCTGCCAGCTTGTACTCTCCCCCCCCACCCACTGGTTAGTTTGTCGCTAAATTATAACCCAGTTTGGAGATGCAGTGGTAAAGTTCAAGGGGCGTTAATGAGAATGTTGTGAGAATACGATGGGATTAGGAACTGAGTACTTGTTGGTAACCGGACTTGAAATGCTGAAGGGCCTTTTTTCCTTCTTGTACAACCTACTCCATTACGGTTAAGTTAATATTTTCTGTAGCAGTTCCAGAGTCTTTCTGGGGTACTATGTGCAATATTCCATATGCTGCCATAATTATATGTAGTTAAGGGTCTTTTAAGAGATGGTGATCATAATGTGGTGGAATTCCAGAGGCAGTTTGAGGTTAAACACATCCTCTCCAAAAATCAATATCCACATTTTAAACAAGACCAGTTACAGAGTCAGAGTGGTACAGGCAGGGGATAGAGAGATGTGAACCTTAAAAAGAATATACTTGCATTAGAGGTGAACCTGTTGAGATTCAAGATGAAAGGGTTCTCCTATAATGGATAGCTTTTAATGAAGAAAGATAAAATCTGGGTTCTTAAATTGAGAAGAATGGAGATGGGGATGATTATATTGAAACACACTAGATCCTAAGGAGGATGATAAGGTGGACCTTTCAGAAGTGTGGTGCATCTCCAGAATTCTTTACTCCAGAGGACTGTGAAAGGTAGGTCAATGAGAATATAGATGAATTTTTGAGGACATTGTGGGACTGGCACAGAATTGAGGCCTGGAGCTGATCATATTGAGTAGCAGGGTAGGCTCGAGGGGCCGAGTGCTCCACTGCTGCCATTTTGTGTATTGTGTTCTTTGGGAACCCTTCATCCTTGAACATGGACATTGAGATCCCTCTGTTCCTTGATATGATTAAAAGTTCTAATTTTGATAGACTTCTCATAAAGTAATACCTCACAATTTTTTGAATTAATTCCCATCTGCCATTTCCCTGTGCATCTTTCCATGTCATTGTACAGTTGAAGAACACCCTCCTTGCTATGTTGTTCCATTACTGTGTCTTGCATGTCTTTCCTCCTTTCTGGAAAATGTTGATCCTGATCTTTGATCAGCTTGTCTACAAACATCTTGCACATGTCAGATAAGGCTATGCCATGGCAGTCTGGGATAAATCTCATCTGTCCATGGGATTTATCCATCTTTAAGTCTGTTAACATTTTTATTGCTGCTGCTTTGTAGATTGTAATTTGTCTCAAACTTTCATTTTCCCTAGATTCCCAGTTCGAGTCTATTCCCATATTGAAAATTGTTGGGAAGAATTCATTTAAAACCAAGCACAGATCACCACTATGATGTTCCTACCCTAATATATCTTTATCAGGATTTTGCCTGCAAGTACCAATTCGTACATGCTTTCTCCCCCCCCCCCCCCCCCCCCAAGTCCCTCCTACACATTCTGTCGTCTTGGCGGCCCTTTTGTTTAATATTCCAAGCCCTCTGTAAGTTACCGTTTTTTTAAACCCCTGTCATTCACCAGCACAGTGAAATGCTAGCCTGAATGCTCACTTTGATATTTATATCCCTCCCACTGATTGCCTGTAAGTAGCTGCTCCCAGTCCACTTTAACAGTCTTTAGTTGCCAGGTGTAATAACGGCTTTTAAGATGTTCCTTTGGAGAATTTACAAATGGTTTTAATTAGTGAATCTGAATTTTTCAGTATTCATAGAGTTATAGAGAAGTGCAGCATAGAAACAGGCCCTTCGGCACAACTACTTTGTGTCTACTCCCATCAACTTGTACTGGGACCATATTACTGCTGTTAATGTACCTATCCAAACTTCTCTTGAACATTGAAATTGAGCTTGCACCTCCTGTGAAAGAAGTTTCCCCCTTCTCACCTTTCACCGTTAACCTGTGACTGCTGGTTGTAGTCCCATCCAACCTGGGTGGAAAAAGCCTGCTTGCATTTACCCTATCTATACTCATCCTAATGTTATATACCTCTATCAATCTCTTCTCAATCTTCTACAAGCAGATGTGTAGGAACCAGAGGAGATGTGTGTCTCTGACATCAAGGCTGACGTCTTGTGAAAATTGCCCAAATTCACTTGTCAGTTGATACTCCCAGCCAACAGTGACCTCCCAGAGCCATGTTGGCTACTTGACATCTCTCTGGCTGCTACTGCATAAAGATGCAGTTCTTTTAAAGCTGCTTATTTCCATCTATGATGAGATTTATGTTAATACCATCAGGTTCAATGGTCTCCACACAATGAAACGATTCTGGCATCAAGTGGGACAGATCGTAGGCTGAATGTATGGGATCTGAGGTAGGAGTTACCCTTTTCGTGATCACTACTTCTGATTTGTAATTTGTACCTTGAGTTGCCTGTTCTGATCTTGGAGGCAACATAATACTGAATGAAGTTTTATTAGTTATGAGAAAATGATAGAATTGAATTTCCTTGCAGCTGGTGATGTGCTGGGGAGGACAGTGCTTGTATTTTATTCTCCTAAGGAAGTAAAGATAAATCTTCAATATAGTATTATTTTAATAAAGTGAGTAGTGAATTGCTAGTTTGCATCTTGGCATAAACATCCTTCCTCGCATATCCCTGCATCTTATGACAATTACTTTAAATCTTCTGTACTGGTTCTTACCCCATCTGCTGGTGGGATTGATGGCTGTGTAGCATGTTGTTTCAACAGGTGAAAGGGTTGTGCCAACCTGAGGTAAGGGGTATGAGAACTATCTCCAAATGTCATGGCCTTAGGAAATAGTTTTTCAAGCTTTTATCTTTAATGTAATCAGGGTATATAAAGTTTACATTTCAAAAAATAAATGCATATTAAAGTAATTTAGTAGATAAATGACATTAGTTAAGCAATATGAAATAAATCACAAACTATTTGAATGTATATCTCAAGATTTAATTTGTAACAAAAGTGTGTTATTAGACTAGCTCCTTTGGTGGTAAGGTCCTTTAGAAAAATCATTTGGACTCTTTGGAGGTTTTTGAAGCTATTAGAATGAGAGGTGACCTTATTGAGACATGAACAGAGAGGAAGACAGTTATTCTGCATCTAAGGTTGTTCACCATGTATGGAGGAGGCCTCGGGATAAAGTGGAAGCTTTAACTCATTCCTGATCAAACTTTCTAATACTTTCTCCACTAGAGGTAGGGAACTTGTTGGAGAAGATTCATATGGACAAGATATACTTGCATGTGGAAAGTTATGGGCTAGTTACAGTTGGTCAGCATGACTTTATGATGTAATTTTGGGGAGGGGACAATGATGATGCAGGACAGTGGATGCTTTGTACAAGGACTTTAATAAAGCATTCAGCAGATCCCCCATTCTAGGTGAATCCAGAAAACGAAGGCATGGAGGAGCCATGATATCTTGGTACATTGAATTCAAAATCAACTTGGCCATTAAAGAAAGGATAGTGGTCGAAGGGTGTTATTCTGACTAGACCATTGGTTTTCTGCAGGGATCAATGGTGGGACTTCTTTGTGATATAAATTATTTGGATGAAAATATTGGTGGGCTGATTAGTAAGTTTGCAGACAGCACAAATGTTGGCAGTGGTGATGGCAACAAATGTCAAAAGATTCAGCAGATCAGTTGGAAATGTGGGCAGAGAAATGGCAGGTGGAGTTTCATCTGGATAAGTGTGAGATGATATAATTTGGGAAGTCAGATGTAACAAGAAAATGTACTGTAAATGACTGAGCCCTGTTAGATCCTGGTGATCTTGTGATCCAAAGGTTCTTTGGAAGTCAAAAATGAGGCATGAAACGCTGCTTATGGCCATTTATTGAGTTACAAGAGCAAACAAGAATAAAAATAAAAGTAATGGTCATTGTATAGAGAAACTAGCTCAGACTAAAACCATAACAAGACACTATGATAACAAATAACTAGTTTCAAGAGGCATGACATGACACCTCCTGCAGGAAAACTTAATAATTTTCTAGAATAATACAGAAGTAGCAATATTACAATAACTGGAAATTTCACTGAACAATTACATGTTTATGGATGATTATATAAAAACAATCAAACATAGAAAAGATTAAACTATGAGGGGGGAAAATAATTTTTTACATTCTAGCCCAGAGGTGTCGAACTCAATTGCACATGGGGCCAAAACTCAAAGCACACTTTAGGTCGCGGGCCGAACAGGGTAAACATTTATTGAACACACTAAAACTAAACATTTTTTGAACATAAATATGAATAAAAACAGACAGGAATATTATTCCAGAAAAAATAAACTAAAACTTTAAATAACTTAAATATTTTGCTCTCCATAAAAATATCTCCTGTCAGTATTATACAAGTTAGAAATATGAGCATGCTGCAAAAAAACCCTGAAAATATAAATAAAATTTGTGCTTTTCAGCAAAAGTTAAAACAACAACAAATCAAAACACTCAGTTTTCTTTGCTCTTGTGCCGTTTTGTCAGAGCTGGATGCTTGGCATCTTTTCTTGGCAATAAGTTCGTTTAGGTTTGGTGTAAGGTTCTGTGTTGTGGAGATTCTCAGGATGGACTGCAGGTGTTCATCAGTGAGACGACTCTTGTGTGATGTTTTGTTAATCTTCATCACTGAGAAAAGCTTCTCACACAGATATGTGCTACCAAACATGCACAAGGTTCGAGCCGCATGTAGACGGAACTGAGGCATTGCTTCAGGAATGGAGCGAATAAACTGTACGGGCCCTGCAGTGTCGTACTTTGCCTTTAGTGTCCCATTACACTGCAGCTCTATCAGCTCCATCTGAATCTGTACAGGTGCAGTTTCCATGTCGACGGCAAATGGGTTGCGAAGCAGCTCAAAATTATTTTTTTGTGCTTCAAAGTCACCAAAGCGCCGTGCGAACTCAGTGCGAAGTGTGCTCAGTTTATCAGCAAAGTGCGCATTTGGGAACATCATTGCGCCGACCTGGTTCAACATTACTTGGCAACAGGGAAAATGAGGCAAGTTGCACTGGTGCATTTGTGTCTCCCATAAGAGCAGCTTCACTTGAAATGCCTTCACTGCATCATACATGTCAGTGATCATGCGGTCACGTCCCTGGAGCTGAAGGTTTAAGACGCTGAGATGTGTTGTTATGTCAGCCAGAAACGCCAACTCACATTTCCACTTTTCATCCCGCAAAACTGTGGAGTCTTTTCCGTTACTGTCTATGAACTGACAGATTTCCTTGTTGAGCTTGTTGAGCTTAAAAACTCTATTGAGAACTTTTCCCCGACTCAGCCAACGCATCTCTGTATGATAAGGAATGTCGGCAAACTCTGAATCTATTTCCCGCATAAAAGACTGAAATTGCCGGTGATTTAAACATTTAGCTCGGATAAAGTTTACGGCTTGTGTTACAGTGCTCATTACATGTTCCATCTTTAGGACTTTACCACACAGCGTTTCTTGGTGTATGATGCAGTGATATGTTGTTAACTCACCAGTACAGTTCTCCTCCTGCATCTTTACCCGCATCCTTCCCACTAGTCCACTTTTTTCACTGCACATCGCCGGTGCTCCATCTGTTGTAAGTCCAATAAGTTTGTCTCAGGGCAATTTCATGTCGGTTACACTTTGACATACATTTTCAAAAATGTCTTTTCCTGTTGTTGTCCCGTGCATCGATTTAATGTTCAATATTTCCTCTGTAACGCACAAATTGGAGTCCACTCCTCGGATGAAGATAGCCAGCTGTGCAGTGTCCGTCATATCAGCACTTTCATCCACAGCAAGCGAGTATGCAATAAATGGGTTGCTTCTTTCAATCAACTGTTTTCTTAAATCAGTGGCTATCTCACAAACTATACTCAGCAACCCATCAGTTTTGAAAGACTCTTTTTTCAGAATCAACTTTTCTCTTCGCCATTGTTAGGGGTTAGCTTTGACTTCAGAATAGCGTTGTATACAGCAACAGACGCTTGATGCGGGAATGTTCCCGGGTAGCCTATCGGCAGCTGTTGCACTGCATTATGGGATCTGTAGTTTGTGTGTTATCAGCGCTTCATATCGCCGGGCCATTAATAATTAAAATAATAGATCTATCTAAAATGATCTCGCGGGCTGGATATAATTGTACGCCGGGCCGGATATGGCCCGCGGGCCTTGTGTTTGACACCTATGCTCTAACCCAACAACCCTAGGTATAGGTGTACAGAGGGATCTTGCAGTCTATAGCTCCCTACAAGTGGCAGCAAATAGATGGAGTGGTAAAGGTGGTGTTCGACATACTTGCCTTAATGGGTTTTGGTGCTGAATATTCAAGTCAGCAAGTTATGTTGCAGCTGTATGAAACTTTGGTGAGGCCACATTTAGAATCCTGTCCCTTCTGATGAGGATGTTTTATTTTGCCCATAGTGTGGAGGGTGCCAGGGAAGGTTGCTGGCTGCAGATACACAGCAATGTTTTAAGAGGCACCATAGAGTAATATAGCATGAAAACATGCCCTTTGGCCCATCTGCTCCATGCTGACTACAGCATCCTCCTAGTTAATCCTAGTTGCCTCCTTTCAACTCCTAACTTTCCAGCCCCTCCCCTGTGTACCTATCCAAATGTACCTACCTCGACCACTTCCTGTGGCAGCTCATTCCAAGTACTCACGACTCTTTTAAATATCTCCTCTCTTATCTTGTACCTGTGCTCTTGGTTTTGGATTTGCCAGCTCTGGAGAAAGCATATTATGACTGTCTTAACATATCCATATCCCTCATGATTTTATCAGCTTCTGTGAGGCCATTCCTTATTCTCCTGTGCTCTCGGGAATAAAGATCCAGCTTGGCCAACCTTTCCTTGCCTCAGCCTTCCATCCAGGTGCTTTTCTGCATGCTCTTCAGCTTGACAATGACCAGAACTCGGCATAATATTCTTCAAGTGTGGCCTCACCAGTGTCTGTATAACTGCAACGCAATGACTGATGAAAGCCAGTGTGCGAAGCCCCTTCTTCACCACCGTCTACTTGGCAGTTGCTTTCAGCGAACTGTCCACTTGTACTCCTGGACACTTTGTCCCATAACATGTATGGGTGCCCTGCCATTCATGGTATTAGTCGTATCCTGGTTTCAATGTTCAAAATGCATCACCTCACACTTAGCTAAATTGAAATCCATTTTCCATTCCTTAGCCTATCTCCCTAACTGACCAAGATCTGTTCGCAATTTATTGTAACCTGCTTCATTGTCAACAAGACCCCTTACTAGATATTCGGGAAAGATTTGCTTCCGAACCCGCCCGAGCTCGAACGGGCACACAGGGTTTACGTTCCCCCCGGAATTCTGGGCTCCTGCCCGCGACCAGTAATCTTGTGCTTCCATCAATACCAGGTAAAACACAGTCTGATTGTGGAGGCACGTCGCAGAGGTTCTTTTATTTTCCAGGATATAAGCATTCGCTTTGTGGAAGATTTTGCACCCCAGACCTTAAAGATGCGCGCTGAGTTTAAAGGCACAATGAAAGTGCTTTTTGATTGTGGTTTTAAACCCTCTCTTCACAATCCTGCCGATCTACGAATCAAGCTTAATACTGGAAAATACAAGTGGTTTAGATCAGTGAAGGAAGCTGAAGCATTTGTGGCAAGTCTTCCGGCTATCCAGTCATCTTCGGAACCCGATCGGACCTCCTAAAATGGTGGATAAGTACTTCTCGTAGTAAAATTACTTTTTCTGGACTCAGTCTTTACTTGAAGCACTCAGACATTATTTATTGAAACTCTAAGGGCTGTTGACAATCTCTCCCTGGATTTGGTGTGTCTTTTTTAAATAGACATTCTGTGCTTAATGTTTCCCTATGGACGTTTAAATAGTACTTGTGTAATCTATTTTATTCTTGTATAACTTTATCTACAGAGTTCTACAACTGACTCTAACTTGTTTTGGAGGTTTGAAGTCTTTAGTGAAGGCCTCCCTGTTTGTTGGTTCACAGTTTAACTGCTGATTTATTTTTCCTTTTTTTTAAACATTTATTTATTTATTCTTTTCCTCACCCCTTTTTTCTAATCTCTGAATTTTTTTCTCTCCTCTCTGTAATGGTTGATAAATACTCTTCTTGAATTTATAACTTTTCCCTTCTTCTCCTTTTTTTTTTACTTTTTCTCCCCCTTTCTCTTACTTTATTCTTCTATAATTTTTTGCGGGTAGGTTAGTTTTGGTTTTCTTCTGATTTTCTCTGTATTAAGTTTTATATTTCTGCAGAAGGTGTTCTAATCTGTAGTTATGTTTTCTAGTGCACAAACTAGTTACTATTTGCTATAGTAGTTATACGGAACTGCTGTTAATGACACAGATCTGGAAGTTGTATTTGGGTTAATTTTTTTGGTAGAGCTAGCTACTTGTTTTGGTAGCCGTCTAGTTTTGGGTTGTGTGGGTGGGGTGGATTTTCCAGTTCCAACATCACTCACTGTATTTATTGTTTTTCTTTATTGCTCAGGACATGTATATGTTTCGATTTTACGAATCTTTGTTTACATCTGTGCTCCCAGACTGCTATTGTACTGCTCGACCTCTTATATGCCTGCTGCCTGGTATGCATTAGTAATTGATAATGGCTAGTGCACTTAAATTCGTGAGCTGGAGTGTAAAGGGATTGAATCACCCTGTTAAAAGGAGGAAGGTATTCTCACATATCAAACAACTCAAAGCTGACATTGCTTTCCTTCAAGTAACTCATATTCGTTGTTTTGATAACTCCCGGCTTCTGTCAAAGTGGGCGGGTCAGCATTTTCATTCATCCTTTGCCGCTAAAGCTAGGGGAGTCTCCATTCTTATTAACTCAAATATTCCCTTTGAACTCCATAATAAAATATCTGATACAAATGGCCGTTTTATTATTGTTTCTGGTAAACTATATAACACTAAAGTTGCACTAGCAAACCTGTATGTCCCCAACTTTGATGATGTTAACTTTTTTGAACGGTTTTTTTCCTCACTACCAGACTTAAACTCATACTCTCTTTTACTGGGTGGTGACTTCAACTGTTGGTTGGATCCTAATCTGGATCGATCGTCCTCTGTTACCAGATCACCTACTAAATCTGCCTTAGCTATCCAATCGTTTCTCTCTAATTTTGGTATCTTTGATATATGGTGTTTCCTTCATCCTACGGAGAGAGATTATTCTTTTTTCTCACATGTTCACCATACCTTCACTAGAATTGACTATTTCTTACTCGATAACCAATTTATTCCATTTGCCCACTCTTGTGACTATCAGAGTATACTGATTTCTGACCATGCCCCAATTACTCTCTCTCTGAACTTTCCTGGTCTCCCTCAGAGGAATAAACACTGGCGGTTTGATTCAACTTTATTATCAGATGATGATTTTTTAAAATTTATTAAGGATCAGATAACCTTTTATTTTAACACTAATACATCACCTGAAGTGCCATCCCAGACTGTCTGGGATGCCATGAAAGCATATCTGAGGGGTCAAATAATCTCTTACACAGCAAATCTCAACAGAAGATCCTGTGCAGATCGATTAGACCTCATTAACCAGATTAAAGAATTGGATCAAATATATGCTCAAACTAAACCCTGAATTATACAAGAAGTGCGTTGAACTCCAAACTAAATTTAACCTTCTGTCCACTCAACCTGTTGAACGCCAACTTCTCGAAAGCAAGAGTCGCTTTTACATTCATGGGGATAAGTCTGGTAAATTCCTAGCCAATCAGCTGAGGCGTTCCAAAGCCAAACAACATATTACAAAGATCCGGAAGGAGAACGGAGACTTTACATTGGATCATTTAGAAATTAATGACGCATTTAAAAATTTTTATTCTCAGCTTTATTCCTCTGAATCTCTAAATGACAATATCTCTGTTGATCAATTTTTACAGAATCTGAATATCCCCTCACTTTCATCTGATTTTAAAGCCAAACTCAATGCGCCTATAACATCAGAAGAAATTTCTTTTGCAATTTTTGCACTGTCCTCAGGGAAATCTCCTGGACCTGATAGATTCCCTGTAGAATTTTATAAATCATTCTCTTCACTTCTCTCTCCTCAGTTACTTTCAGTATTATCTGACTCGTTTAATTACGGCAAATTGCCACCCTCTTTCAATGAGGCTTCTATTATTCTTCTATTAAAAAAGGGCAAAGACCCAACAGAGTGTTCCTTGTATAGGCCGATCTCTCTGCTCAATGTTGCTGTAAAGATCTTAGCTAAAGTTTTGGCTCATAGATTAGAAACCGTTATTCCCTCCATTATCTCTGATGACCAAACAGGCTTTATTAAAAACCGTCTCCCTTTTTTTAACATTCGGCGTTTATTTAGTATCTTATACTCACCTCCATCTGGGATTCCTGAATGTGTTATTTCCCTCGATGCGGAGAAAGCATTTGATTGTATAGAGTGGAACTATTTTTTTGCAGTCTTAGAAAAATTTGACCTCGACCAAAGTTTCATCTCTTGGATCCAATTGCTGTACCTGTGTCCTGCTGCTTCTGTTTTAACTAATTTTCAGAAATCCCAAGTATTTAATCTCAAACGTGGCACCCGTCAGGGATGCCCCTTAAGTCCCTTTCTCTTTGATTTGGCTATAGAACCTCTGGTGATAGCATTTCGAAACTGTCCTGAATTGACCGGGATTTGGAGAGGGGGTGTTGAGCATAAAGTTTCTCTCTATGCTGATGACTTATTACTCTTTCTCTCAAATCCGTCTACATCCTTACCTCTAATGTTTTCACTTCTTGACCAGTTTAGCCAGATCTCTGGCTATAAACTTAATTTACATAAGAGCGAACTTTTCCCAATTAATAAAGAAGCACAAGAACTAACATTTCATGATCTCCCTTTTAAAGTAGTCCATAACCAATTTACTTATCTTGGAATTACAGTCACAAGAAGTTTAAAGACCTCTTTTGTGAAAACTTTGCCAATCTTTCATATGCTATAAAACAGTCTGGTACAATGGTCACCTCTATCTATGTCTTTAGTAGGTCATATTAACGTTGTTAAAATGTATGTTCTCCCCAAATTTTTATACTTATTTCAATCTATCCCAATTTTTATTCCTAAATCTTTCTTTGATTCCTTAAACTGTATTATTTTGTCATATCTGTGGCAATTAATAAAATCCATCTCCAAAAATCTAAAAAAGAGGGTGGCATGGCTTTACCTAACTTTCGTTTATATTATTGGGCAGCTAATATACGCTGTGCTACCTTTTGGTCTTTCTTCCACGGCCAACCCGAGTGCCCTAACTGGGTGGCAATGGAGTTGAGCTCCACTAAAGAATTATCTATCTCTGCACTTCTTGGCTCTGCACTCCCTAGTAGTCTGCCCAGATCAATAGCCAATCCTCTTGTTAGACACACTTTGCGTATATGGGCCCAGTTCAGGAAATGCTACGGTTTCCAGGGGTTCTCCGTTTCCAGCCCTGTCGCACATAATCACCTTTTTTTACCTACTACGTACGATTCAGCATTCCATGTTTGGTATAGGAAGGGCATTAGACATTTTGAAGATCTTTTCATTGATAATCGCTTCGCTTCTTTTCAGCAGCTCTCTGTTAAGTTCAATCTGCCTAACGCTCATTTTTTCAGATATCTCCAAGTCCGACACTTTTTTGCTCCCTTAATTCCTAACTTTCCTGAAATGCCTGCAAAAAATGTTATGGACCTATTTCTTTCCATTAATCCACTAGGTAAAGGTTTAATATCAATTATCAGAGATAAACTAGCAGCCTTACGATGGGCCTCTGTGGATAAAATTTAAATGGCCTGGGAGCAGGATTTAAATATCTCCTTATCCGATGAGAGCTGGGACTCAGTTCTCAAATCGGTTAACTCAATCTCTCTTTGTGCTCACCATTGCCTTTTACAGTTTAAGATTGTTCACAGAGCCCATATGTCTAAATCTAAACTACCGTAGATTCCGGACTACAGAGCGCACCTGATTAAAAGCCGCTGGCTCTAATTTTAGAAATAAAATCAATTTTTTAATTGTAAAGGCCGCATCGGATTTTAGGCCGCACCGGATTTTCGGCCGCAGGTGTCCCACGTTGTAATATGAGATATTTACACAGAAAGATATTACACGTGAGGATTTTTTTAACTTTTAATTAAATCCATATGGTAACAAAAACAAATACATATTGCAAATGCTTTTTTTCGAACCGTGCCCGTACGCGGCTACTTTTAAATATACGTTGCGTATACTTCTTTACTGAACAACATTCCAATATCTCCTAACGACTGGTAAAAAAATATATATATTGCAGCCTACCAGGAAAAGTTATTGATCACCTTTAACTTAAAAGCAGATTTCGCTCAGATCCAAAGCCGCTCGCGTAATGCGCTCCCTCCCTCCGTCCCGTTTCATCGCAAACCGGCATTTTCCCACAAGACACCGCGAAACCGGGTGTGACGTCATAGCATCCCGCGATGTAGTACAGAAAACAAATATAGTTTAAACTAAGTAGGCAGCACAATGCTTCGAGTGTTTTCCATGTTGATGAGGGTGAGTACAAATGACTGATTTACAATAATTTAATTGTGAAAGTGCGCTTGATTTATCGTACAATTTCATTGGACCTCTGTGAACTACTCATCAATTTTATTGGTCTACTGTTATGAGGCAAAATGTTTACGAGGCGGCATGAAAAAAATCATGCATTAGCCGCTTCGGATTATTGGCCGCAAAGTTCAAAGCTGTTCAAAATGTGGGAAAAAAGTAGCGGCTTAAAATCCGGAATCTACGGTATCTCGATTCTACCCTGGCATTAGTCCGCTCTGTGACAAATGCAAGAGGGGCGTGGCCTCTCTCATCCATATGTACTGGTTCTGTCCTAGCTTGGAGAAATTCTGGAAAGATGTCTTCACTACGTTATCGTGCATTCTGAATCAGCACCTAGAACGAAACCCCTTAATTGCTCTGTTCGGTTTTTGGGGCAAGACAGATCTATGTCTGGATCCGACCAAATGCCGAATATTATCCTTTGCCTCTCTCCTGGCTAGACGCTTGATCCTCCTTAGATGGAGAGATGTTGCCCCGCCCACTCATGCGCAATGGCTTAACGACATTATGGCCTGCTTGGACCTCGAAAAAATTCATTATTCAGTTCTTAATTCGGATCCAAAGTTCCATAAGGTCTGGGGACCTTTTATCGAGTACTTTCATAACCTTCCTCTTGACTAGGGTTTTTTTTTTCTCATTTTTTTCTTCTTTTCGGTCCCTTGATTTCAGCTCCCTTTTTTTTCTGGTAGTAGGCATTATTATCCTCTGTTGCTAAGTGTATTCACAGTCTGGGAGTTTGACTGTCCTGACTTATACTCTCTATATTGTGGTGTGGTTGGTCTGGAGTTGTTTTTTCTTGTGTTGTGGAGCTTGGGGAGGATACTAAGCTTACCTGTCTTTAATTTAGGTGCTTTTTTTGTTAAATTCTCTTCCTTTGTAGCATATTGTTATTGTATGCTTAATTTTGCACTGTATTAATGCTCCTCATTGGGATTTGGGGTTTTTAATGTGTAAAATGTTTTGAAAAAAAAAACAAACAAAAAAAAACAAGACCCTTACTTTAAAATCATCAGCAAATTTGCTAACTGGGCCATGTGTGTTGTATCCAAGTAATTTACATAAATAATTAAATAATAACAGATCCCAAGACTGAATCATGGGGTACTTCACTTAGTCACAGGCCTCCAATCTTCAGCTGTCGCCCTCTGCTTCCTATCATTGAGGCAAGTCTGAATTAACCTCATTCTCCTTGAATCTCATGCAACCAACCCTTCCAGATCAGCCAGCTACCTCTGGGACCTTACTGTTCAGTATGTTTTATATTCACTCTTTATGGTTGTTCACTGATCTTTCTCCCCCACCCTCCACTCTATACAAGTTTTGTACTGTTTGATATTAATATTATTGCTTTGTGGTTTTTGCTGTAGTAAAATTGGAGAGGAACAATCCCCAGAAGATGCTGAAGATGGTCCTCCAGAGTTGCTGGTCAGTGACATTAATGTATCGGCACAATCCTTTTTGTTACTAGTTTTGATTTTCTATTACTAATTCTCATGCAAACTTTCTGTAAAAATGTTGACAGTGAAGCTGTTTAACTCTGAATCCTATTAGAGCCAAACTCATTGCTGTGATTCAAAGCAACAAAGAAGTATTTCAAAAGCATCAGACATGGATACTATGGCAGACTTCCACACACAAAATGCTGGTGGAACGCAGCAGGACTGGCGAAGGGTCTCGGCACGAAACGTCGACTGTGCTTCTTCCTATAGATGTTGCCTGGCCTGCTGCATTCCACCAGAATTTTGTGTGTGTTGCTTGAATTTCTAGCATCTGCAGATTTCCTCGTGATGGCAGAGTTCCACTCTGTTTTGCATTCCCATATTGTGATGTGCTCTTACCTAAGCCTCTTTCCTGGCTGAAATCGGGGAAATTGGTGTGGACTAGAGACCAGTGATCAAGCAGGAGAGCCTCTTGTCAGTGCGTGAATTGAACCCAGGACCTAATACACAGTTGCTTATTGGCAAATCCTATCATCCCTTCTCATCTACAGATGGCTGCCAGAACAGTTCAGTCAGCTCATTTTCTTTGAAACCAATTCCAGTTTTTGTGTAACACTTTTTTAAGATGCTGAAAAGAACTTGCATTTTTGATTTCACTTTTTCCCAAGTATTTTTATTGGAATGTACCTAATGACATTTTAAACCATTTGGAGCTTACTATACTCAAGTTGTTGATGACACCATCCTCAACAAAGCAGTCTATCAAAAGACCAACATTTTCCTTACTTTAAAGTTTTGAGTTGGCATCAAGTCCCTGTAATTTACCAGCTCTGATTTATCTCTCACACACCAGTGAGTGCGACAACCAGCTCTACTTTCTCTCTCACACATAGTGAGTGTGACTGTCAGCTCTAGTTTATTTCTCACATACTAGTGAGTGTAAAACAAGATCTTTTGGGTGCACTGATTAAGGTTTGTATTACTGATGTAAAATGTTTTTTTTTAGTTTATTCATGGCGGACACACAGCTAAAATTTCAGACTTCTCTTGGAATCCAAATGAACCTTGGGTAATTTGTTCTGTATCTGAAGACAACATCATGCAGGTGTGGCAAATGGTGAGTTTGGACTCTTTTCTCCAACATGTAAGAATGTTTTGCATCTTGGAAAGCAAGAATGTTGAAATTGAATCAATTCATTAAAGTAACAACAATAGGAGGGGGTTCACCTATCCGCTAGCATGTTGGAGCAAATCCCACCTCCTTGTTCTCAGTTTGTAGTTTTGTAAATTAACAGCTCATTGTGTTCACCTGGTTTGAAAATGGGGTGAGAGTTTTTACACTTAACACCCTTTCAGATAGCAAGTTCTGCACCTCTTCTCTTTCTGGGTGAGAATATTTGTTTCTCAACACCCCTCAAATCCAGTAAATGTACCTATCTGTGTCATTGATACTTCTATCAAGGAAGATGCCCTTCCTATTTATTCTAATTCAGCCTCTTAACCACCTCTGTTCTGTATTTTATATTTCCCATCTCTTTGTGTCTAACAATTGGGAAGCACAACTAATGTGTTCAAAAGTCTGAAGCAGTACATACTGTCTACAGAGTTAATCCATTTAAGTTCTAAATTTCTCAATAAGATGAGAAATAGGAGCCCACTTCTGCTTTGCAGAGTGAAGTTGATCAATTTCATTGGTGTCTATCCACTTGGCCCTATTCCCAGCTACTGTGAAATGCCATGGGATACGTTACTGCCACATTTTTACAGGAAGGGAGATTGATAATGAAACTTTTCCCAAGGGGCACTCGTGCGAAATGTTTAACTTATCAACGCACTGACATCTTCAGTCTTTTGTATAAAAGCGACATGTGCTAGGGCTTCCAAATGGTTTGATTTCTGTTCATCTTTTCAACCACTGACAAGGCAGCTCTGCAAGATATGTATTTGTTCTTCGTGGTAGCAGTCAGGGCGATAGTGGAGAGTTGTATTTCAGATTGGAGGTGTGTGTCCAGTGATGTGCTGCAGAAATTGGTGCTGGCTCTGCTATTGCATGTCATGTATATTAACAACTTGGATAAGAATATAGTTAGTAAGTCCACACTACACCGGATAAATCAGTAACCGAAGCTTTTTCTCTTTGTTTTTACCCTCCGTCCACACTAAAGCGGCGTTTTCGTCCCCCAAAACCGGAGCTTTTCAGAAACGCTTTCCAGGGTGGGTATTTTTGAAAACGCTGCTCGGGCAGATCAGTGTGGACGGGGTAACCGGAGACTTCTGAAAACGCTATCAGACAGCAGCGTGCTATTTCATTGTTTTCTTGAACGCAGCCTAACAATTTCAGAACAGACGGCAATGAGACTGAAGCCAGAAGAGTTAGAAATGTATTCACCAAATACTTTGACCCATAACTTATTGAATAAATAAGTATACTCACTGTTTTCTGTCCTTGCTCATATGAAGGTGGTTTACCTATTTATGCTAGTACTTCTCTGACAATAGATGTGTAACAGCCTAATGTAACATTGTATGGAAATACAAGATAACACTGATGCAGACATGTTTTATACATTTAACAAGGTGCTTTATTAATGCAACAGAGTTAGTCAGTTTTTTAATGTTTGTCGTCAGCCGGATCAATCTGTCCATGAACTCCCTGTCGGTTACCTCCATAAGATCCAGTATTTGTTTTTTTAATTTAAGTTCTCCTGCACGAAAGCCAACAGCTGTCCGTCGTTTTAAGTTTTTCTAGTCTGTAACTACACAAATGTGCATTTTTACAGCAAGATTTGACACCAAACATGTCGCTTGTTTTCAGATGTGTCCTGCACATGCCCAGTAGGAGGAGATTCGCCGAAATCTCCGTTTCAATGTGGATAGAGATATTTTCAAAAACGCATAGTGTGGACACCTATCATTTGTATGCAAAACCAGTGTTTTCAAAATTATCCGGTCTAGTGTGGATGTAGCCTAATTTGATGAATAGCATCAGAATTGATACTGTGGTAGTCAGTGAAGATTTTCCAAGGTAGAGGTGGGGATGGTGTTGGAGGATTGGCATATTGCTCATGTGGTTCCATTGTTTAAAAAGGGTTGTAAGAGTAAACCTAGCAATTATTGGCCTGTAAGTTTGATGTTAGTGGTGGGTAAATTAATGGAAAGTATTCTTAGAGATGGTATATATAGTTAATCTGGATAGGCAAGGTCTGATTAGGAACAGTCAACATGGATTTGTGTGTGGAAGGTCGTATTTGACAAATTTTATTGAATTTTTTGAAGAGGTTACTAGGAAAGTTGACGAGGGTAAAGCAGTGGATGTTGTCTATATGGACTTCAGTAAGGCCTTTGACAAGGTTCCACATGGAAGGTTGGTTAGGAAGGTTCAATCATTAGGTATTAATATTGAAGTAGTAAAATGGATTCAACAGTGGCTGGATGGGAGATACCAGAGAGTAGTGGTGGTAACTATTTGTCAGGTTGGATGCTGGTGACTAGTGGTGTGCCTCAGGGATCTGTACTGGGTCCAATGTTGTTTGTCATATACATCAATGATCTAGATGATGGGGTGGTAAATTGGATTAGTAAGTATGCAGATGATACTAAGATAGGTGGCGTTATGGATAATGAAGTAGGTTTTCAAAGCTTGCAGAGAGATTTAGGCCAGTTAGAAGACTGGGCTGAAAGATGGCAGATGGAGTTTAATGCTGATAAGTGTGAGGTGATACATTTTGGTAGGACTAATCAAAATAGGACATACAAGATAAATGGTAGGGCATTGAGGAATGCAGTAGAACAGAGTGATCTAGGAATAATGGTGCATAGTTTCCTGAAGGTGGAATTTCATGTGGAGAGGGTGGTGAAGAAAGCTTTTGGTATGCTGGCCTTTATAAATCAGAGCATTGAGTATAGGAGTTGGGATGTAATGTTAAAATTGTACAAGGCATTGGTGAGGCCAAATTTAGAGTATTGTGTACAGTTCTGGTCACCGAATTATAGGAAAGATGTCAACAAAATAGAGAGAGTACAGAGGAGATTTACTAGAATGTTACCTGAGTTTCAGCACCAGTTACAGAGAAAGGTTGAACAAGTTAGATCTTTATTCTTTGGAGCATAGAAGGTTGAGGGGACTTGATAGAGGTATTTAAAATTATGAGGGGGATAGATAGAGTTGACATGGATAGGCTTTTTCCATTGAGATTAGGGGAGATTCAAACAAGAAGACATGAGTTGAGAGTTAAGGGGCAAAAGTTTAGGGGTAACACTAGGGGAAACTTCTTTACTCAGAGAGTGGTAGCTGTATGGAACGAGCTTCCACTAGAAGTGGTAGAGGCAGGTTTGATTTTGTAATTTTTTAAAAAAATTGGATAGGTATATGGACAGGAAAGGAAAGGAATGGAGGGTTGTGGGCTGAGTGCAGGTAGGTGGGACTAGGTGAGAGTAAACGTTCAGCATGGACTAGAAGGGCCGAGACGGCCTGTTACCGTGTTGTAATTGTTATATATGTTATAGCAGGAGCTCTATCAACTGGGAAGGTGGGTGGAAGAATGGCATATGGAATTTAACTTAGGCAGGTGTGGATTGACATTAAACCAAGCTGCCATGTACACAGTGAATGGAAGACCCTGGGGAGTGTTATAAAACGGAGAGACCTCCATGTACAAGCATATAGTTCCTTGTGGTTTAATCACTTTATTGGACATGGCATACCCAGTGAATGGAAGACCCTGGTGAGTGTTGTAGAACAGAGAAAACTCCATGTACAAGCACATAGTTTCTCGTGGTTTATCCACTTCATTGGACATGGCATACACAGTGAATGGAAGACCCTGGGCAGTGTTATAAAACAGAGAGACCTCCATGTACAAGCATTTAGCTCCTTGTGGTTTAATCACTTAATTGGATATGACGCTGAGTACGAGAGTTACGATGCTGTAGAAGAGTACAGCGACCAAGTAGACTTTTTCTAAAACAATGTGTTTATTTAGTTAGTGACACTTGGAAAGTGCATCTTTTAGCCAGTAGGTATTAATGTTTTTCTAGTTTCAGTGCTGCTTTAATACTTAAACAAGATTGTTTTCCCCACAGGCTGAAAATATTTACAATGATGAAGATCCGGAAGGAGCCCCTGATCCTGAAGGCCAAGGCTCGTAGCTGGTTCTAGCTTTCAAATGCCTTTTTCTATACAAACTTGCTATTCTGTTAATGCTGAATTGGGACTGTCGGTGTCTAAGCACCATCTCCAAATGCAGGAGTTTGGATAAAAGTATGTCCTCCAGTAAGGACCCCCTTTTCCTTTTGAAAATGTTTGCTTCTATCCCACAAGCCTAATGTCCCATTTTGCAGACATGACTGCATTTCTATTTGACCAGTAGAAGGAAGCAGCTTGTTCTCCTGTTGTGTACAATACGTATTTAAAGGCTTTTGCCCCGAATGCTGCAGCATTTACATTGTTTCCTTTGAAATACAATCAAATATTCTCTGTGAGAGGGTCTTGCTAAATATAATGTGCATCAATCCCAATAAAAATATGTTTTTCTACACAAAATATAAAGTGTAAATTTCTTTGCATTATTGTAAGTTGATTCTATGGTGATAAGGGTTTGATGGAGTGAAAAACTATCCAAAGCTGCTGTTTGATCTAATGGTGACCAGTAAAACTGCATCAGTTTTAAGCAGCAGGTTGAATCATCATTCTGACCTCTGGTTAGAATGAACAGCATTAAGGGTATATCCACGATTCAAGGGCTGCAGCTGTTTGAGGAAGTAGCTCTGCCACCACCTCCTTAAGGGCAGTTAAGAGATGGTCATTTAACACTGACTCAGCCTGTGAAGCCCACATCCATTGGAAGAATAATAATCAAAACAGTGTATGTATAATTGCAACCTCCCTCATTTAATCTGTCTGGTCTTAGTATCTAACTTCTAAAGATACATTGCGAACTCTTGAAGGTTGGAGGGTGACGACTGTCCTGTTTTTATTTAATTACAAGTTTTGAAGACAATATATACTCTAGAAGATTAAATTACTGATATTACTCCAAATGACAAAGGTTTAGGTTGTGTTATTTTCCTCAACTTCTGGAGCAGAGACATGACTGGAGGTGGCAGATCTCCTGCCTTAATTGAAAAGCATAAGGACAACCTAGGGAATTACAGACTGGTGAGCCTTAACATTAGTGGTGGGAAATTAACTGAAGGAAAGGCAAGGAAGGCTTAGGAATAGTCAGTATTAACTTTGTGCTGGCAAATCATCTTTCATAAATGTAGTGCAGTGTAGTAGATGTTGTCTACTTTAGTAAGGCCTTTGACAAAGTGCTGTGTAGTAGGCTGGTCCAGAAGATTAGGTCACATGAGATCCAGGTGATCTTAACAATTTGGATACAATTGGTTTGTGGTAGTTGGAGCAGTGCTTTTGGACTGGAGCTGACCAGCGGTGAGCCTCAGGTCAAGGTTGGGTACATTGTTCGTTCATCATCTGTATTAACAGTTGCACGGAAGTGTAAGTGTAGGTGGCATGGTTAGTAAGTTTGTAGAATTGGTGGCACAATAGAACATAGAACAATACAGCACAGGAACAGGCCATTCAGCCCACAATGTTGTGCTGAACCAACTATAAAACAAATCAAAAATGTCCAAACACTAATCCCTCCTACCTATACAATGTCCATATCCCCCCATCTTCCTTACATCCATGTTTGAACTACTTCTCACCTTCAATGCACACCCTCTGGTATTAGACATTTCAACCCTGGGAAACAGATACTCCCTGTCCACTATTTATGTTCTCATTCTCCTATAAACTTATATCAGATCTCCCCTAAGCCTCTGCAGTTCCAGAGAAAACAACCCAAGTTTATCCAGCCTCTCATGATAGCACATGTCCTCTAAACCAGGCAACATCAATGGACAGTGATGTTTGAGATTGAGATCAACTGGGTAAATGGCAGATGGATTTTAACTCAGGGAAGTGTGAAATGATGCATTTTTGGAAGTTAAACGAAGGCAGGACTTGCACATTAAATGCCAGAGCCCTGGGGGTGGGGGGTGGGGGTGGTTTGTAGAACAGAGACACCTCAGGGTACAAGTATGTAGTGAGGGCACTTAACATGCTTGCTGGCACTGATCAGAGTTGAGATGTCACTTTATAAGTGCACACAAGGTTGATGAGACAACACTTGGAATGTTGTATGTAGCTAAATGAAAGCTGTCATTGAGTTGGAAAGAGTATGGCAACAATAGCTGAGATTGGAAGCCTTCAGTCATAAGGAGAGACTGGCCTTTTCCCTGGAGTGTGGGGGAGCAAAGTGTGATGTAATAGATCTATAAAATAATGAGGAACCTTGAGAAAACGAATGGTCACAGTGTTTCCCAGAGTGTGAGAATCTAAATTTAGGGTGAGAAGGGAAAATTTGAAAAGGAATCAGTGAGACAACCTTTTTGTGTATGGCAGTGAGATGGAGCAAGCTGCCAGAGGAAGTTTTGGGAGTGGGTCCAATTGCAGTGTTTGTACAGGAAAGGTTTAGTTGGACAAATGGGACTTGCTGAATTGGACACCATGGCTGGCATGGATAAATTGGGCCAAAGGGGGTGTTTCCACGCTGAATACCTCAAAGTACACATCTTTACAGCTGTTGATTCATTTAGGATTCAAATTCTTTAAATCTGCCTTGTCTGAAGAGTCAATCAGACTTCCACAAGTGGTCAAACACTCCCTGCAAAGAAAAAAAAAAAATTTCAGCAGATCCATGTTTCTTTCTTTCCCAGGGAACTGAGGCAAAGGGTAGCAACTTAGTTTAGGAAACGGGCTTTAAAGGCAGCTGGTGGGCGCTGAATGTATCACTTCTCAAGTGAGATTTAATGCAATTGGAAATAATAAGCTGAAGAGAAGTAAATGGTTATAACATTGATACCTCAAATATTAACAAAAGAATCATTAAAATTGTTTAAACACAAGAAAGGCTTTGCCAACAAAGAATGCAGTTCTAAATGAAATGGGACAACAGTTATAAAGTCAAAAACCACATGGAACCTTAACAAATACTGAAAGATGTGTTAATAATGATGTGTCCCATAATGGTAAGCATGGATGCAGAGAATTGGTCATGGAGTTCCACCACAGGAAAACAGGCCCATTGACCAGCTGGTCCATGTCAAGCAAGATACCACTCCTAGCATTTGGCCTATAAATTTCGGAATATTTCTAATCCATGTACCTGTCCAACTGTCTTGAAAGTTATTGTTCCTGCCTCAACCACTATCTCTGGCAGTCCATTCCACGTAAATTAAATAAAACTTGCCCCTCAAGTTCCTCTTAAATCTTTAAATGTCCTTGATACCTCAGCTCTGGGAAACAGACTGAGGAGGTTGTGGGCTGAATGGCCTGTATCTGTAATTGACCCAATGACAACAGAAGGGAGTGTTTCTTTATTTAAATTTGTATTTCTAAATTTTGCTATTATGGAGTCACAGAGCAATACAGCACCACCATAGTACCAACCCAGTGAGTCCTGATTTCCTGCATTCGGCCTATCTCCCTCCAAGCCCCTCTCTCCATGTGACTACTCTCATACCTCTTCAATGAAACTATTTCACCTGCCTCAACCACTCTAGCATCTCGTGCCATGTACTCACCACCCTCTGGGTGAAAAAGTTGCCCCTCAGGTCCCTTTTAAATCTTTTCCCACTCACCCTAAGTCTATGGCCCTTTGTTTGAAACTCTCCTACCCTGGAGAAAAAAAGCTGACCATCCATCTTACCTACGCCTCTCCTAATCGTAAATCCTACTTTAAGGTCACCCTTCATTCTATATTCCAAGGAATAGAGACCTAAGCTGGCCCTCAAGTCCTGACAACATCCTGGTAAGTCTTCCCTGCACTCTACAGTTTAAACACATCTTTATTATAACAGGTTGACCAAAACTACACAGTGCTCCCAATGCAGCCTCACCAACAACCTGTATAACCACAACATAATGTATCAACTACTGTACTCAATGTCCTGACTGAAGGCAATCATGATCTATTACTTTTTCACCATCCTATCAACCTGTGATGCCACTTTCAATGAACTCTGCGTTTGTACTCCATAGTCCCTCACGCACTCCCTCGTTCCCTACCTTTCATAGTACAAGTCCTAAGTTGGTTGGACTTTCAAGACTACATCAGTTCACATTTATCTGTATTGAAATCCATTTGCCACTCCTCGATCTACTTCCCTAGCTGATCTACATCACCTTGTGATCAACAGTAACCTTCTTCACTATCAACAATACCTTCTAATTTTGACATCCACAAACTTACTGATCAAGCATTGTGCATTTATATACAAATCAATTATATAAATAACAAACAAGAGTCCCAATATCGGCCCCTGTGGCACACCACTAGTCATTGGCTTCTATTCTGCGAAACACCCTTCAACCACCACCCTCTGCTTCCAACCTCTGACTCAATAGATAGTAGACAATAGGTGCAGGAGTAGGCCATTCGGCCCTTCAAGCCAGCACCACCATTCAATGTGATCATGGCTGATTATCCACAATCAGTACCCCGTTCCTGCCTTCTCCCCATATCCCTAGACTCTGCTATCTTTAAGAGCTCTATCTAACTCTTTCTTGAAAGCATCCAGAGAATTGGCCTCCACTGCCTTCTGAGGCAGAGCATTCCGTAGATCCACAACTCTGGGTGAAAAAGTTTTTCCTCAATTCCGTTCTAAATGGCCTACCCATTATTCCTAAACTGTGGCCCCTGGTTCTGGACTCCCCCAACATCGGGAACATGTTTCCTGCCTCTAGTGTGTCCAATCCCTTAATAATCTTATATGTTTCAATCAGATCCCCTCTCATCCTTCTAAATTCCAGTGTATACAAGCCCAGTCACTCCAATCTTTAAACATATGACAGTCCTGCCATCCCGGGAATTAACCTTGTGAACTTACGCTGCACTCCCTCAATAGCAAGAATGTCCTTCCTCAAATTTGGAGACCAAAACTGAACACAATACTCCAGGTGTGGTCTCACTAGGGCCTTGTACAACTGCAGAAGGACCTCTTTGCTCCTATACTCAACTCCCCTTGTTATGAAGGCCAACATACCATTAGCTTTCTTCACTACCTGCATGCTTACTTTCAATGACTGATGTACAAGAACACCTAGATCTCATTGTACTTCCCCTTTTCCTAACTTGACACCATTCAGATAGTAATCTGCCTTCCTGTTCTTGCCACCAAAGTGGATAACCTCACATTTATCCACATTAAACTGCATCTGCCCACTCACCCAACCTGTCCAAGTCACCCTGCATTCTCCTAACATCCTCCTCGTATTTCACACTGCCACCCAGCTTTGTGTCATCTGCAAATTTGCTAATGTTACTATTAATCCCTTCATCTAAATCATTAATGTATATTGTAAATAGCTGCAGTCCCACACTGAGCCTTGCGGTACCCCACTAGTCACTGCCTGCCATTCTGAAAAGGACCCGTTAATCCCTACTCTTTATTTCCTGTCTGCCAACCAATTTTCTATCCATGTTAGTACCCTACCCCCAATACCATGTGCTCTAATTTTGCCCAATAATCTCCTATGTGGGACCTTATCAAAGGCTTTCTGAAAGTCCAGGTACACTACATCCACTGGCTCTCCCTTTTCCATTTTCATAGCTAAATCCTCAAAAAATTCCAGAAGATTAGTCAAGCATGATTTCCCCTTTGTAAATCCATGCTGACTCGGACTGATCCTGTTACTGCTATTCAAATGTGCTGCTATTTCATCTTTTATAATTGACTTCAGTATCTTCCCCACCATTAATGTCAGGCTAACTGGTCTATAATTCCCTGTTTTCTCTCTCTCTCCTTTCTTAAAAAGTGGGATAACATTAGCTACCTTCCAATCCTCAGGAACTGATCCTGAATCTATAGAACATTGGAAAATGATTACCAATGCGTCCACAATTTCTAGAGCCACCTCCTTAAGTACCCTGCGATGCAGACCATCAGGCCCTGGGGATTTATCAGCCTTCAGTCCCATCAGTCTACCCAACACCATTTTCTGCCTAATGTGAATTTCCTTCAGTTCCTCCGTTACCCTCTGGCCACTATTACATCTGGGAGATTGTCTGTGTCTTCCCTAGTGAAGACAGATCCAAAGTACCTGTTCAACTCGTCTGTCATTTCCTTGTTCCCCATAATATATTCACCCGTTTCTGCCTTCAAGGGCCCAGTTTGGTCTTAACTAATTTTTTCCTCTTCACATACCTAAAGAAGCTTTTACTATCCTCCTTTATATTCTTGGCTAGCTTACTTGGCTGACTTAATCTCCTTGGACTCATTGGGATCTAACCTTTCAGATCAGCCTACCATGTGGGACCATTTTGAAGGTCTTGCTAAAGTCCAAATAGACAGCATTGATGTCCTACCCTCATATACCTTTTCGTCTACTTTTCAACAAACCCACAAGCCTGTGCGCTACTTACACTGTGTGACCAATTAACATGCTGATACTTTCTCTGAATCTTCTGCTCAGCCTGAGAACTTGACTTTGAGAGAAGAGGAAGAACTTTGTGAGGTGCACTCTGATCATGCACCTCACAAGATTTACCGACCTGCCCCTGGAAAAGTTCTGGATTTCTGTGAAAGTAGATTATCCTGTCATTCATAGGAAAACAATGAACATTTTACTGCAGTTCTCAACTTGTTACATGTGTGAGCAAGCTTTTTCTTGTTTAACAAACATCAAGAGCAAGGATAGAAATCATCTCATTTCAGTTGAAGGTGAAATCCATGTTTGCTTACATAAGAACATAAGAAATAGGAGCAGGAGTAGGCCATCCGGCCCATTGAGCCTGCCCCGCCATTCAATAAGATCATAGCTGATCTGTCCGTAAACTCAGCTCCATCTACCTGCCTTTTCCCCATAACCCTTAATTCCCCTACTATGTAAAAATATATCTAACTGCATCTTAAATATATTTAGTGAAGAAGCCTCAACTGCTTTTCTGGGCAGAGAATTTCACAGATTCACCACTCACTGGGAAAAGTAGTTTCTCCTCATCGTCCTAAATCTTCTCCCCTTATCTCAAATTCAACCCAGAATAGAGAAATGTATTATGTTTGCCTTATGAGTTTTAAAAATTTATGAAAGAGAAAGAAAGATTAATTTCAAGAAAGGTAAGCTAGGCTTAACTATATGGTTTTTTTTCCAAGAAAGGTTGGCTAAAAATTCATTCTCTACTCAAAAGAGCATTGACAATTATGTTTGGATTATTATATCTACAACTTACTGGTCACACTAACTTACTGAGAGCTGTAGATATATTAATTTTTATGCAGGGATTGCCTTCAGGGTGCCAGATTTTCGTGGCTCTGAAGGGTCAAATCAAGGCTGGTCCCCCTGACTGAAGCATCACGGGAGAAACTGAAAACCGGGAGCAGCCGTGGCTCTCTGGGCACAGAGCTCGGAAAAAGCAATGTAACAGACTTTTAACATCATAGATCAACGAACTGTTCTTGCTGTGAAATGGGGACACATCTTTTTCCCTTATTAGAGAGAGAGAGAGAGAGAGAGAACCTGTGGTATGTGAACGATTAGTCTTTGGGGTCCTGCAAGTCTGTGTCTTTACTGATGCTTTGCTGCCTGCTTGAGCGCTCGGTGAGGAGTGCCGATGCTCTTTTGCTGGTGGGGTTGGTGCCATTGCCTTGCTGCTGCTTGTGCATGGGAGGGGGAGTGGGGGGGCTTTGGGGTTCTAATGTTTAACTGTCATTCATTCTTTGGGGCACTCTTGTTTTCATCGATGTTTATGAAGAAAAAGAATTTCAGGATGTATATTGTATAAATTTCTCTGATATTAAATTTACCTATACTGACCTATTGATTGGCCTATTATTTCAAGGGTTCCTCTACGGCAAGTTGGTTGAGAAAGGCTGGTGTTTTGAGTGATGCTGGTAAGATGTTGATAGGACTGAAGGCTGACAAATCCCCAGGTCCAGATGGTCTGCACCCTAGGGTACTAAAGGAGGTGGCCCTGGAAATTGCGGATGCATTGGTAATCATTTTACAATGTTCCTTAGATTCAGGATCAGTTCCTGAGGATTGGAGAATGGCTAATGTTATCCCACTTTTTAAGAAAGGAGGGAGGGAGAAAACAGAGAACTATTGACCTGTCAGCCTGACATCGGTGGTGGGAAAGATGCTAGAGTCCATTATTAAGGATGAAATAGTGGCATTTCTAGATAGCAGTGATAGGATTGGGCCGAGCCAGCATGGATTTACCAAGGGTAAATCATGCTTGACTAATCTGTTGGAGTTTTTCGAGGATGTAACCAGGAAGTTAGACAAGGGAGATCCAGTGGATGTAGTGTACCTCGATTTTCAGAAGGCATTTGATAAGGTCCCACATAGAAGATTGGTGGGTAAAATCAAAGCTCAGGGCATCGGGGGGAAGGCATTGACATGGATAGAAAACTGGTTGGCAGATAGAAAGCAAAGGGTAACGGTGAATGGGTGTTTCTCGGAATGGCAGGTGGTGACTAGTGGGGTGCCACAGGGCTCGGTATTGGGACCACAGCTGTTTACCATTTACGTTAACGATTTGGATGAAGGCATAGAAAATAACATCAGCAAATTTGCTGATGATACTAAGCTGGGTGGCTTGATGAGGATGTTAGGAGAATTCAGGGTGACTTGGATAGGCTGGGTGAGTGGGCAGATACTTGGCAGATGGCGTTTAATGTGAATAAGTGTGAGGTTATCCACTTTGGGAGTAAGAACAGGAAGGCAGATTATTATCTGAACGGTATAGAGTTGGGTAAGGGAGTAATACAAAGAGATCTCGGAGTCCTTGTTCATCAGTCACTGAAGGTGAATGAGCAAGTACAGCAGGCAGTGAAGAAGGCTAATGTTGGCCTTTATTACAAAGGGAATTGAGTACAAGAGCAAGGAAATCCTCTTGCATTTGTACAGAGCCCTGGTGAGACCACACCTGGAGTATTGTGTACAGTTTTGGTCTCCAGGGTTAAGGAAGGACATCCTGGCTGTAGAGGAAGTGCAGCGTAGATTCACGAGGTTAATTCCTGGGATGTCTGGACTGTCTTACGCAGAGAGGTTAGAGAGACTGGGCTTGTACACGCTGGAATTAAGGAGATTGAAAGGGGATCTGATTGAAACATATAAGATTATTAAGGGATTGGACAAGATAGAGGCAGGAAATATGTTCCAGATGCTGGGAGAGTCCAGTACCAGAGGGCATGGTTTGAGAATAAGGGGTAGGTCATTTAGGACAGAGTTAAGGAACAACTTCTTCTCCCAGAGAGTTGTGGGGGTCTGGAATGCACTGCCTTGGAAGGTAGTGGAGGCCAATTCTCTGGATGCTTTCAGGAAGGAGCTAGATAGGTATCTTATGGATAGGGGAATCAAGGGATATGGGGACAAGGCAGGAACCGGGTATTGATAGTAATTGATCAGCCATGATCTCAAAATGGCGGTGCAGGCTCGAAGGGCCGAATGGTCTACTTCTGCACCTATTGTCTATTGTCTATAAGAAGCAGTATTTATTGAATATCAAGCTGCTATGCCAAGCCATTGTATCACCATCAGCTTTAGCTTGATGGTTCTAGTTAATGACCCTGTTGGCCTAGTGTTTATTGTTTTCCCTTCATTTCTGCACAGTTCCCATTAAAAGTCAGTGAACTGTTGAATCACTTCAATGTTTTTCTCTCTGCACTTGGACCATAACACTTCTCCCCTGCCCACCTCTCGACTGAAGAAAATGGACCCAGTAGAGAGAAAGCAGCTGACCTTGGCTTTGACATTCATTGGCCAGATAGGAGAGAAGTTACAGTCAGCTGAAGCTGCTTTGGAAGAAGTGACTGGCAGTGCGACAGATACTCTTGGAATGTCACGCCCAGTCCGGACTGAAGCTTGTGCAGGAAAAACTGAAATCAGTAGGAGCTGGAATGGCTGGTGTTTGTCATTGTTACAAATGTGCCACAACTCTGAGGGGCCGAAGGGTACAAAGTAGCCCCCTCCTTTTCGAGAATCGCAAGATCACTATTAATTCTGGTCTGGGACCCAGGAAATGAGAGAGAGACGTCCAGAATACACAGGTTTGGAATGTGTCCTGGCCCCAGAAAGGCGGAACCATTGATAACGGCCATTGTCTCTTGGAGACGGAATTGTGTATTGAGTACTGTACTATTCATTGAAGCCCTCAGGGAATGACCAGAGTGGGCTGGTTAAGGGATTGCATCATCCCAACCTGATTGACATCTGAGACCCCATGAGTAAGGATAAAAGAGGGTCTGGGGAACAACCCCTTTAGACACACCAGGAGAAACGTATGAGACCGGTGGAGGCTTGTGTGTGTGTCCATCCTTGCCCGGATGACAAGTCCTCCACGGAACGGCCTCGTTAAAGGACGAATACGGACCAAGAGCGGATAAAGGAAAGCTGGCAAGTTTCTATTCTCAAAACCTCTCTCTCTCTCCAACAATTGAAAACCCAGCGGTCCCCAAAGGCTGAAGCCTGTATGAACTGAGTGACTTTTATATTTCCATCGGACAATACATTATCCCCTAGACAACGATAGAGCTATTTCTTATTGATTATTATTATACCCGCACTCTTAGATTTAGTATTGACGATGTATATTATCTGTATGTTGGCATTGATATTATTTTTGTGTATTTTTATCAATAAATACTGTTAAAAATAGTACCATCAGACTTCAACGGACCTCTCTATCTTTGCTGGTAAGTGACCCAGTTACGGGGTTCGTAATATCATGCAGTGCAACAGCTAATTTCACAGTGGTGAGTGCAGTCCCTGCTGGAAGAATGGGTGCCTGTCCACACAGTGACAGTTCAGCAACTCACCACTGACAGCCAGAATCAGGTGGCAGCGACTACTGCTCTCACAGCCACGGTTTGGCAGTTTACTACTGACAGCCAGAATCGGGTGACAGCCACTACCGGTCTCGCAAAAGCAATTTAGCAGCTTTTAGTCATGTCAGTCCCATTCCCAGCATCTCCCAGATCTTCCTCTTTAGCAGCCTCATCAACCTTGGACACTAATGTTTGGATTCCCATAGCTGCATCCCGATCAGAACTGAGTATACATCCAGTTCTCTGGTGACCCTGATGGTTGCAGGAATTTTATTACCCAGTGTGAACTGACTTTCCAAGCCCATCTGGACAGTTCAGTGATGATGTGTGTAAATTGGCATATATGGTAAACTTCTTCCAGTGGTTCCTAACCTGGGGCCCATGGACTCCTTGGTTAATGATAATGCTCCATGGCATCAAAAAGGTTGGGAACCCCTGTCTTAGACAGACCACCACTCAGCCTGTTTAATGCTCTATGGGAACAAGGTTCCCCACAGCCCAGTCATTTTGGCAGTTTGTTATTGAGTTCAAGAGAGTTTTTGATCTTCTATTATGGGGTCAGGAGAGAGGCCACCGACTCCTGGACCTGTGCCAAGGTAGAGGGACAGTAAGGGACTACGCAGTAAAGTTTCACATGCTTGCTGTGGAGATGGCGTGGAAGGAGAGATCCCTAATCACTGCCTTCCAGCGGGACTGAACATAGGGGTGCAGCACTAGATCACAGTGCATGATGAGCAGGACAACCTGGATGACCTATTTAGTCTGGCTATTTGAAATGACAACTGGGCAACTGAGTGACACAGATTAAAAAAAATGTCCCGAGTTTCCTACTCTTTAGATTACAATCTGTTTTCACTCTTTCCCTCATCACTCAGTACACAGTCCACAGAGGAGTCCGCCTATGCAGGTGGGGTACACATACTTTTCTCAGAGGGAATGAGACCCGGCCCCGAACAGGTTTCTGCCTCTATTGTGGCAATCCCAGGACACGTCCAGGCTTCATGCCCAGTAAAAGAAGGTATTTGTCAGCAGAAAGAGGAGTTCTGATAGGTCGGTTCTCCCTGCAAGCATCTTCCCCTAACTGTGTAATGCTCCTAGTTTTCTTGCGGTGGGTGTCTCAGATCCTTGAGCCTCAGGCATTTATTGACTCTGGGCAGCCAGAATCCTCATGGATATCTCTCTAGCTCAAAAATGGAGAGTTCCAGCTGAGTGAGTGAGAGCAAATATTAATGTCAAGGTTCTGGATGGTCAGCCTCTGGGCACCAGCAAGATCTATCTACCTTTCCACAGGTCCCCTCCAGCTTGTGCTAGAAGCAAAGGAACAGTTTTCCTTCTGTCTGGTTGATTCGCCTTAACTGCTGCTCATGCTTGGCCTTCTCCGGTTCCCTCCGGTTACTACTCATGGATTGATTGGTCCTTAAGGCACTCCAGATAGGTATGTCTGTTTCCCTATCTGGGTCCAGCTGATGAATGCCCTTCTGTGTCAAATGTCATTGTTGACCTGTAGACTTTCCTGAGATCTTCAGTAAGAAGGTGGCCACCTCTGGCTATACAACTGCATCATTGACCTCTCACCTCCGGCCAGCTCATTTCCCTCTCTCATCCTGAAACGATGGCCATGGAAGATTACATCAAGGAGGTATTAGCATTGGGGTATATCAATATTGCCAGCAGGGATGGGCTTCTTTTTTGTGATCAAGAAGGATGGCACGCACTGTCCCTGAATTGATTATTGGCCCCTAAACAGCATCATAGTGAAGAACTACTACCCTCTGTGTTCGAACATCTCCAGGATGCAACCATATTTTCCAAGATAGATCTGCACAATACTTACAACCTCGTTTGTATCTGTGAAGGAGATAAGTGGAAAACAGCCTTCAATACCTCCACTGCCAACGCCAATCCAAAGCCCATCCTTCCTCGCTTGTGCATTGCTGCTTCAGTAATTTGGGGATTAGAGGCGGTCTCCCTCCTCTGATCTTCCCTGACCAGAAGATTGATGTGAGAGTTCCTGCTGCTGAACAGCTGTTCCAACACTACAAGCATATGTGGAGATGGGCAGGACTTCTCTGCTGCGTGCTTAGAAATAACATGCCTGGGAGGCTGATCAGCTCTGCCAACGGCTGAGGCCTCTCATGCCAGGGGAGAAAATCTGACTGGCATATGAAAATCTTCCCTTGAAAGTCAAGAGCCGCAAGTTGGCTCCACACTATGTGAGGTCCATTCGTAGTGGAAAAGACTATCAACAAGTATGATACAGATTGCGCCTTCCATGTTCAATGAAGATCCACCCAGAGTTCCATGTTCCAATTCAAGCCAGTGAATACCTTGACCCTGGCTTCAGTCACACTCTCTCCACCTCCTCCCTGCTTGCTGAATGGTTCCCTGGTCTGTTCTGTGCAGCACCTCCTGGCATCTTGCTGGCCACGGGCCAGGGTCTAGTATCTCATGGATTGGGAGGGGTAATAAACATTATTGGGTTCCAGTCCATGCATTCTTGACAAGTCTCTCATCCGGGACTTCCAGCAAGCTCAGGTCTCTGGCATCTCGGGAGCTGTGCCTAGGGAGAGAGGGCCTGTCACAACTGTGGACTCTGTCACAGGGTCTGCATGCCCTGCAGGTGGGCTGTGGAATGGTCTCAGCAATCAACCCTCGTGAGTATGCACGTTCTAGCCAATTGGTGTTCCATTGTGGTGATAGTGAACTTGCTCTTGTTTCATTCTTGTTGAGCCTTGACCAAAAACAGAACATCATCTAAGCTCCCTACTTACCGTTGTCCTGGTTCTGGGAAAGAAGACTACCAAGACTGATGCTGTTAAGGAGCAGTAACTATTTAGTATCAGGCTCTTGAACAAAGGAGGATAACTACACTCATCTATTGAGATGTTCCCACAACCAATGATCTCACTTTAAGAACTCTTTATCTTGTTATTTCATGCTCTCATTATGTATTGTTATTTATTTATATTTGCATTTGCACAGTTTGTTGTTTTCTTCACTCTGGTTGATCTTCATTGATCCTGTTATAGTTACTATTCTATATCCTACTACTGTCAAGCCGCTGTTTTGGAGTTAGCTTTCGTTGGACAGTTCCAGTTACTGACACTGTTGGCCTAGTGTTTGTGGTTTTTCCTTTACTTCTACACACTTCTGCTTCAGTGTCCCTCTCTCTCCGCACTTATCTGCACACCCTGTCACCTGGAGCTTTGGTGATTTGCATAATTCAGTTCTGATATGTAGATTCAGCTGATGTTTGAGAATCTAATTTTACTTCCAGGAAAACCAGAAGAGAATTTCCTGGTTCTTGGATTTTGTACAGGTGACAGTGATGTTTAGTACCTTAATTTTCCTGTTTTCCCACCCCTTTTGTCGACATTACCGATACACAGCTGATTTTAACTTCCTGTCTACACTGAATGTGAAAGGGAATTGTTCAGAAGTTTCACTTTTACAGTCTTAATATTTCTGATAAGGGGAAAACACTGTAACCATGTTTTATTCTTGATGATCTACACCAGTTGCTGTAATTGTCTGTACTCTTCTAAAATATCATATAGAACATTTCAATCTGATGGCAAAAACTTTCCAAAACTTTTAAGTAGGCATTATTTTGACATTGATGCAACTTGCAAGCTGTTCTGTTACAGACTTAGACTTACCTGTAAGCAGCCAATTCCTCTGACAGGGTCTCCTTCATAATCCTCATATTATCATTCTTTTTCTTCTGTATAACAAGCTCTGTTTTCAGGATGCTGACTTTGGCTTCTAACTCCCTTATCTCTGTCTGATACATTGATAAATGTTCATTGAGTAATATTTCAAGTTTGGAAGTTTGTTTTCACAATAATACTGTAGAAATTGAGTCATTTAGCATTTTTCAGAAATGATGCAATTTCAGAAAATTCTTCAAATGAATTAACTAAATGACTTGCATGATATCAAAACTTCAGCAAACAACCCTGGTGGCCTCACATTAGCTTGGTGATGGGTACCAGGGGAAGGAGATGTATGTAATGTGTTAAAGGCTGAGGAGATGAGAGCAAGTAGGAACAATAATATTTAGAGAAACTTGTACTGTTCAGAGGAAGCTTAGCTCCTGTATTGGGCGGTGGGGGAAGGGGAGGAAGAAGTGTAAGGTGGTAGGAGAAAGGTAAAACCAGGAGAGAGGGAGAGGGTGAAGTAAAGAGCTGGGAAGTTGATTGGTGAAAGAGATTAAAGGCTGGAGAAGGGGGGATCTGATAGGAGAGGACAGAAGTCCATGGAAGAAAAGGAAGGGGGAGGAGCACTGGGAGAGGTAATGGACAGGTAAGGAGATAAGGTGAGAGAGAGATCAGGAAAGCGGAATGGTGAAGGCATTTACTGGAAGTTCAATGTTCATTTCATCAGGTTGGGGGATACGTAGATGGAATACAAGGTGTTACTTCTCCAGCCTGAGTGTGGCCTCATCATGGTGGAATGAGAACAGGAAATAGAATTGAAATGGGTGGCTACAAGGAGATCTCATTTTTTTCTGGCAGATGGAGCAGAGAAGAGGTCTTCCAATCTATGTCTGGTCTTACTGATGTATGGGAGGTCACACTGGGAGCTCCAGATACAGTAGATGACCCCAACAAACTCATAGATAAAGTGTCGCCTCACTTGGAAGATCTGTTTGGACCCTGAATGGTAGTGAGGAAAGAGGTGTAGGGTCAGGTATAGCACTGGTTCCGCTTGCAAGGATAAGTGCCAGGAGGGAGATCAGTGGAGAGGGATGAAAAGACAAGGGAATTGCATAGGGCGTGATCCCTGTGGAAAGCAGAGAGTTCAGGGTGGGAGAGGAAAAATGTGCTTGGTGGAGGGATCCCTTTGGAGATGGTAGAAGTTATGGAGAATTATGTGCTGGATGCGGATGCTGGCGAGATGGTAGGTGAGAACAGGAGGAACCCTATCCTTGGTATGGTGACAGGGGAAAGGGGTGAGGGCAGACCTATGTGAAATGGGAGAGATGTAGGTGAGGGCAGTGTTGATGGTGGTACTGGGAGTGGAAACAAATTAAGGCTGTGGAGTCAATAAACAATAAAGCAATAAACAGGTTCTGGAGGAACTCAGCAGGTCGAGCAGCATCTGTGGGTGGAGAGTGAGGAGGAAGAATTATTGTGGACACCAGGTTATCATACAAGGAATGTTTGATGGCTCTGGATCTGTACTTGCTGGAATTCAGAAGGATGAGGCCTAGACAGAGTAGATGTGGAAAGGACGTTTCCCATGGTGGGAGAGTCTAGGACAAGAGGGCACAGTGTCAGGATAGAGGGGTGCTCTTTCAAAACAGAGATACGGAGAAATTTCTTTAGCCAAAGGGTAGTGAATTTGTGGAATTTGTTGCCACATGCAGCTGTGGAGGCCAGATTGTTGGGTGTATTTAAGGCAGAGATTGATAGGTTCTTGATTGGACATGGCGTCAAAGGTTACGGGAGAAGGCCGGGAACTGGGGTTTAGGAGGGGAAAAAAAGGATCAGCCATGATTGAATGGCAGAGCAGACTCAATGGGCCAGATGGCCTAATTCTGCACCTATGTCTAATAGTCTTATAAAGGACTACGCCTAAAAAGTTGAGAGGAATGCTATTACAGTAATACAAGGTTGTAAAGCTAAGAAATGCATTCCTTTGAAAGAAATATATTTTATTGCAAGATATAAAAATGACCACTTCCGGAATAACCAGCAGTTCCTTTCTCTCCACAGAAGATGCTCAACCCATTGAGTTATATTGTGACATTTATGTACTTTGAGTTCCCTCAGCAGATTGTTTGTTGCTCCAGATTCCAATATCTGCCATCTCCTGTGTCTCCACCTCTAGAATGTTTTGTGTCAGTCTGAAAATCTCACAGGCCTTCCTCACCCATTTTCATTGCCGAGGACAGACTGAATAATCACAAGAGAAGTACAGTCAGAAATAGAACCTTCACCAGCTCTAATGTCCATGTAAACGAGTAGCTCCCTGTACCAGCACCAGGTATGTAACTGACCCCATCCTGGGGTTTTGCATGCTTGTCTACAATGCAAGACCATAAGACCATAAGACATAAGAGCATAATTTAGCCATTCAGCCCATCGAGTCTGCTCTACCATTCCATCATGGCTGATCCCGGATCCCACTCAGCCCCATACATCTGCCTTTTCACCATATCCTTTGATGCCCTGGTTCTTAAATGTTGAGAGAGCATCAGCTTAAACCAGGGGTTCCCAACCTGAAATCCACAGAACCCTTGCTTAATGGTATTAGTTCATGGCATAAAAAGGTTGGGAACCCTTGGCTTAAACCATCCTCTCAGCTGGTGTGATCCACTGTGGAGGCTGTCCATGAATGTATTTAAGGCAGAGGTTGATAGATTCTTGACTGATGGGGGGTTAAAGGTTATGGGGAGAAGACAGGAAAATGGGTTTGAAAAAATTCAAGAATAATTGAATGGTAGAGCAGATTGATGGGCTGAATGGCCTAATTCTGCTCCTATACTTTATGGTCTTATGGTCTCATTACAAGCACCCCTAGGTGAAAAGTATTTTTCATTGAATCTTCTCTAAACCTACTATTCTTTAGTTCAAATCTTTGCTAGCTGGTCTTGGACACCTTTGTCTTAGTGAAATGTTTCTTTTAAAGGTGGCCCATCAAATTTTCAGATGACATAAGGCATTCTGATGAAGAGACAGTGCTACCCTTTCTATGCCTCTCCCACAGTTCATCAGGCCACACCTCAGCTTCCTCTGCTTCTCCGGTATCTCCATGCAAGTTAAGCACTCCATCTCAGCAATCATCCTTGTGAATCTACTCTGACATTATAATGTTGGAGTGGATCAGAAATCCCAGTAATCTCTGAGACTGTAATACTTTCAACTCTTTGCCTAATCCCCTAAATTCCTTTTTCAAATCTTCATCTTCTTACCCCACAGCAATTGTACACATCGCGATCTCTGGCTGTTCACCCTCCCATTTCAGAATGTCCTATATATGCTCCAGCCAGACAGACAGACAGACATACTTTATTGATCCCGAGGGACATTGGGTTTCGTTACAGTCGCACCAACCAAGAATAGTGTAGAAATATAGCAATATAAAACCATAAATAATTAAATAATAATAAGTAAATAAAGCCAAGTGGAAATTAGTCCAGGACCAGCCTATTGGCTCAGGGTGTCTGACACTCTGAAGGAGGAGTTGTAAAGTTTGATGGCCACAGGCAGGAATGACCTCCTATGATGCTCAGTGTTGCATCTCGGTGGAATGAGTCTCTGGCTGAATGTACTCTTGTGCCTAACCAGTACATTATGGAGTGGATGGGAGATATTGTCCAAGATGGCATGCAACTTGGACAGCATCCTCTTTTCTGACACCACCGTCAGAGAGTCCAGTTCCACTCCCACAACATCACTTGCCTTACGAATGAGTTTGTTGATTCTGTTGGTGTCTGCTACCCTCAGCCTGCTGCCCCAGCACACAACAGCAAACATGACAGCACTGGCCACCACAGACTCGTAGAACATCCTCAGCATCGTCCGGCAGATGTTAAAGGACCTCAGTCTCCTCAGGAAATAGAGACGCTCTGACCCTTCTTGTAGACAGCCCCAGTGTTCTTTGACCAATGTGTCCTTGTCCCTGGAACCAGGGAGGGAACACACTATCCATTTTTAAAAGGTGCTTTTAATGCTAAGCTGTCTTTCCACATTAGTCTTCACCACTTGATGTGACCTCTTTGGATTATATCTGCTACCTCCTGCCAGTTTCAATCTATAACAATGCCTGGCATTGCCAAATTTTGTTTCATCTGTAATCTCCATAAAGTTGCTGCTGCACTGAGTGTAGCAGACTGAGAGGTGACCTTATAGAGGTGTATAACATCATCTGACAGGGTGAATACTTTCAGCCTTTTTCCCAGGGTTGGGGAATTAAAAACCAGGCAGAGCAGATTTCAGGTGAGGGGTAGCTCCTTCATGAAGCAAGTGCTCTGCATTTGAAACGAATTGCCAGAGGAACTGGTTGAGGCAGGTACAAATACAACATTTAAAAGTTACATGGATAGGGAAAAAAACTCCTCCCTTCCTTTATTCCCCACTCTGGCCTTTCACCCTTTTCTCACCTACTTATTACTTCCCCCTGGGTCCCCTCCTCCTTCCCTTTCTCCTATGGTTCACCCTCCTCTCCTATCAGATTCCTTCCTCTCCAGCCCTTCATCTTTCCCACCCACTTGACTTCACCTATCACCTTCTATCTATCCTTCTTCACCTTTCCCCCCACCACCTTTTGATTCTGGCATCTTCCCCCCTTCCTTGTCAGTCCTGAAGAAGAGTCTCGACCTGAAAGATTGGCTGTTTATTCATTTCCATAGACGCTGCCTGACCTGCTGAGTTCCTCCAGCATTTTGTGTGTGTTGCTTTGGAAAGGTGAAGTTTAGATCAGTGTTTTTTAACCATTTTTATATCATGGGCCCCTTTCGTAGTCTGATGAAGCCTGTGGACTGCTTCTCAAAATGATGTATTTAAATATAGAAAATAAAATACGTAGGATTACAAAAGAAACTGTTATCAAATATAAAATCAGACTGTGATATAGTAATAGATGTGCTTTATTAACATGTTAGATAACAAGACTATACATTTAACAACTGCAATGTAATATGAAAATATCTGTATTTCTATTGGTGACAAAGTCACAGGTACTGCTAATACTACTGTGGTTTGTTGCCTACATTCATCATTGAAGGAAATACTAAATTTCAGTTTGAGGTTAGTGAAAATAAAGATGTAAATTTTTCCCAGCCAAGTTCACAGACCCCCAGAATTTATCCATGGACCCCAAAAGGTGTGTAGACCCCAGATTAAGAACCCCTGGTTTAGAGGGATGTGAGATAATAGGACTAACTTTGATGGGAATCTTGGCTGGCATGACTAGTCAGGCTGAATGACTTGTTCCCATGCAGTATTGACTTTATTAATTCCTCTTACAAACCCTCTCAAACCCTAATGCCCTCTCTGAGTTGATTTTGAAACCAATAGAGGCCTTTTTCTTTAAACCTATACATTTGGTTTTGATTTTAAAGTGAGAAAACTAAATTTAGATTGAAATCAGAATGCATAAGATTTCTCCCATTACCCTATTATTAAAAATTACCTGTCTCTTTACCTGATAAAGCGCAATGTCCTGGCCCCTCTTCTCTTGTGTTGCCTGCAGCTGTCGTTGGAGGAATTGCTTCTGGGTGCTCAGTTTTGCTCCCTGATCCAGCAGCACCTGCAGCTGCTGCCTGAACCCTTTGATCTCCTGCTGTGTGCGACGTAAGAATTCAGTCCTGTTTTGATCCCATTTCATCAGATTTTCCAGTTTGGGTTCATAATATTTCTCTAGCCACTGTCTTTGCTCAGCTAAAATCTTCTGGAATTCGTCTGTTTGCTGGCTTTTTGATATGGACACGCTATTGATAGTGTTTCTGATGTTTTCCAGTTTGTGGATTGCTTGGTTTATTTCTTCTTGCTGGCGATCTTTAAGCACAACCAGTTCATCAGAGAGGAGCTGTGCCTCGGATTCTAAAGCTTCTTGTTCTAACGCCATCTGGGGAAGGCTTTGATTACTGGTGCTCACCTCATGTTTGTAGGTCATTTGAGTTTTTATAATTTCAAACAGTTTCCTTTTGGTAGATTTGATCTCCTCCTTGTAGTTTTCACATTCAATCTCTGCCTCTGATTTACCCTGGAAAAGCACCAGCAGCTTTGCCCGCAGGTCGCAAACCTCTTGGATCTTTGGTTCTTTCACGAAGATTAATTCTCTAATAAGATTTTCCCTTTCTTCCAAGAGTTCCTCCAAGGAGTCAATGCATCTTTGAAAGCGTCTCCCTACTGCTTGCAGGGTATCAACAGCTCGAATAATGTCCACAGGTGACTCATCAGAAAACTCGTCCTTTGTATCCTGCAGTCGTCACAAGAAAAAATAAGAAACTTATGATGCATTCATTTGATCATAAGATTCCCCTAGTAAGTAGAATGAGCAGCCAGTGGAAGTGGTTGAGGCAGGTACAATAATACCATTGAAGAGGCATGTAGAGAGGAAGGGCTTGGAAGGACATGGGCTGAATGCAGGAAATTGGGACTAGTTAGGTGGGTATAATGGTCAGCGTGTACTGGTTGGGTGGAAGAGCCTATGTCTGTGTTCTATTGCTCTGTGACTCTATAACTCTAATTGTTCTTCCTAATCAGTCTTGTGTACTTTTGTCATTATTCTTACAAAACACTGGGTACCATAATGAGTGATTCTTGTGTACTTTCAATGCTTGTGAAAATGAGGCCCTTCATTCTCCATGGACAACCAGTAAACTGACTTGGTTTCTACTGATGTTCATATTTGCAGGGACACAGATTATTTTCCTGTTGTAAATAAACCCTGGTGGCACAGGCAAGGTGGTGAGGAAGGCACCACCATCTTGTCTTCATCAGCCTGGAAATGAGTTGGGCACATAGCTACACCACTGCATCATGTTGGTTAAACCAACACTGACAGATACATTAACGACATATAAGAGGCACATGGATGATAGAAAATTGATGGACTATGTAGGAGGGAAGGATTGATCACAGAGATGACTACAATACTGTCCAAAATTCTTAAGCACATATACTGTATACAGGTGAGGTGCCTAAGACATCTGCACAGTACTGTAGTAATTTTATGTATTACACTGTACTGCCATACAAAAAAACAGATGACATACGTGAGTGATGATAAACCTGATTTAGATATGGGTCTCTATTGTGGACTGAGAGTGGGAGGGGGCCAGGGAGAGGGAAATCATGGTTGGGAAAAGGGGAAGGGAGCGGGGAGTGGGCGGGAAGCACCAGATAGATAATCTGTAATGATCAATAAACCAATTGCTTGGAATCAAATGACCTTGCCTGGTGTCTCAGAGCTGGGGTGTCTGTACCCACACCATCCCCTACCCCTCCTTCTCTTCCACCTGTGCCACACCCCTCCCGTGGTATTCCATCCTCACCATTCCCAACATCCTTTGCTCCCATCAGATTTACAAGATCACACTCCGCTCCACATTGACAAGTACAGTACTGTACAAAATTCTTGGGCACCCTAGCTACATACACAGTATATACCTAAGATTTTTACCCTGTACTGTGTGTAGGAGGGAAGGGTTAGATTGATTATAGAGTACCAATGTTTTTGGCAAGACATTGTGGGCTGAAGGGCCTGTACTATGCTTTGGTGTTCTATACCACCGTAAAACCATGAGAAGATAACGCAGAGGAGCAGTATCAGGCCATTCGGTCCACCACATCTGCTACACCATTCTACCATGGCTGATTTATTATCCCTCTCAACCTCATTCTTCTGCCTTCTTCCTGTAACATTTGACACCCTGACTAATCAAGAACCTATCAACCCTTGCTTTAAATATACTCAATGACTTGTCCTCCAGAACCATCTGAGGCAATGAAATCCTCAGATTCACTATCACCTGTCTAAAGAAACTACTCCTTATAGAAACCTATGGCACAATACAGGCCCTACAGTCCACAAAGTTCTGCCGTACATGTCCCTACTAGGCTTACCTATAGCCCTCTATTTTACTAAGCTCCATGCACCTATCTAAAAGCCTCTTAAAAGACCCTATCATATCCGCCTCCACCACCATTGCCGGCAGCCCATTCCACATACTCACCACTCTCTGAGTAAAAAACTTACTCCTGACATCTCCTCTGTACCTACACCTCAGCACCTTAAACCTGAGACCTCTTGTGGCAACCATTTCAGCCCTGAGAAAAGGCCTCTGACTATCCACACGATCAATACCTCTCATCATCTTGTACACCTCTATCAGGTCACCTCTCATCCTCCTTCGCTCCAAGGAGAAAAGGCCAAGTTCACTCAACCTATTCTCATAAGGCATGCTCCCCAATCCAGGCAACATCCTTGTAAATCTCCTCTGCACCCTTTCTATAGCTTCCACATCCTTCCTGTAGTGAGGCGACCAGAACTGAGCACAATACTCCATGTTGGGTCTGACTAGGGTCCTATATAGCTGCAACATTACCTTTGGCTCCTAAATTCAATCCCACGATTGATGAAGGCTAATACACCATATGCCTTCTTAACCACAGAGTTAACCTGCACAGCACCTTTGAGTGTCCTATGGACTCGGACCTCAAGATCCCTCTGATCCTCCACACTGCCAAGAGTCTTACCATTAGTACTATATTCTGCCATCATATTTGACCTACCAAAATGAACCACTTCACACTTATCTGGGTTGAACTCCATCTGCCACTTCTCAGCCGAGTTTTGCATCCTATCAATGCCCCACTGTAACCTCTGACAGCCATCCACACTATCCACAACACCTCAAACCTTTGTGTCATCAGTAAACTTACTAACCCATCCCTCCACTTCCTCATCCAGGTCATTTATAAAAATCACGATGAGTAATGGTCCCAGAACAGATCCCTGAGGCACTCCACTGGTGACCAACCTCCATGCAGAATATGACCCGTCTACAACCACTCCTTGCCTTCTGTGGGCAAGCCAGTTCTGGATCCACAAAGCAATGTCCCCTTGGATCCCATGCCTCCTTACTTTCTCAATAAGTCTTGTATGGGGTACCTTGTCAAATGTCTTGCTGAAATCCATATACGCTACATCTACTTCTCTTCCTTCATCAATGTGTTTAGCCACATGCTCAAAAAATTCAATCAGGCTTGTAAGGCACAACCTGCCCTTGACAAAGCCATGTTGACTTCTAATCATAATATACCTCTCCAAATGTTCATAAATCCTGCCTCTCAGGATCTTCTCCATCAACTTATCAACCACTGAGATAAGGCCCACTGGTCTATAATTTCCTGGGTTATCTCTACTCCCTTTCTTGAATAAAGGAGCAACATCCGCAACCCTCCAATTCTCGGGAACCTCTCCTGACCCCATTGATGATGCAAAGATCATCGCCAGAGGCTCAGCAATCTCTTTCCTCGCCTCCCACAGTACCCTGGCGTACATTTCATCCGGTCTCGGCAACTTATCCAACTTGATGCTTTCCAAAAGCTCCAGATCTGACACCTGACCAGGTTCATTTCCCAATACCAAATCAAGTACAGCCTCTCCTCTTGTAGGCTTATCTACATACTATGTAAAGAAACTTACCTGAACACACCTAACAAACTCCACCCCATCTAAACCCCTTGCTCTAGGGAGATGCTAATCGATATTTGGGAAATTAAAATCTCCCATCATGACAACTCTGTTATTATTACACCTTTCCAGGATCTGTTTCCCTATCTGCTCCTCGATATCCCTGTTACTACTGGGTGGCCTGTAAAAAACACCCAGTAAAGTTATTGACCCCTTCCTGTTCCTAACCTCCACCCACAGAGACCACCTTTTCTGCAGCCATGACACTATCTCTGATCAACAGTGCCACACCGCCACCTCTTTTATCTCTGTTCTAAATGGATGTCCCTCTATTTTGATGCTATGTCCACTTGTACTAGACTCCTCCACTCCAGGAAACATCTTCACATTCACTCTGTCAAGGTATTTCAATATTCAAAAGGTTTCCATGAGATCCTCCTCTTTCATCTAAACTCCAGTGAGTACAGGCCCAGAGTCATCAAACACGCCTCATATATTAAACCTTTCATTCCCAGAATTATTCTCATGAACCTCATTTGGACTCTCTCAATACCAGCCCATCCATTTTTAGATATGAGGCCAAACCTGCTCACAATACTCCGAATAGTGTCTGACCAAAATGCTTATAAAGCCTTGGTATTGCAACCTTGATTTCATATTCTAGTTCTCTCAAAACGAATGCTAAAATTGCAGAAATTATCAGAATGCTAAAATTGTCTTCTTTACTACCAACTTAGGGTTTCAGCACTTAAGTTACAGAGAAAGGTTGAACAAGTTAGGTCTTTATTCTTTGGAGCATAGAAGGTTGAGGGGGGACTTGACAGAGGTATTTAAAATTACGAGGGGGATAGATAGAGTTGACATGGATAGGCTTTTTCCATTGAGATTAGGGGAGATTCAAACAAGAGGACATGAGTTGAGAGTTAAGGGGCAAAAGTTTAGGGGTAACACTAGGGGGAACTTCTTTACTCAGAGAGTGGTAGCTGTGTGGAAGGAGCTTCCAGTAGAAGTGGTAGATTTTGTCATTTAAAAAAAAATTGGATAGGTATATGGACAGGAAAGGAATGGAGGGTTATGGGCTGAGTGCAGGTAGGTGGGACTAGGTGAGAGTAAGCGTTCGGCATGGACTAGAAGGGCCGAGATGGCCTGTTTCCATGCTGTAATTGTTATATGTTATATGGTTATGTGGTTAATCTGCTAGATAATCTTTAAGGAATCCTGCACTAGGACTCCCAAATCTGTTTGCACCAGCAAATACAAAATACTGGAGGAAAAGAATGTGCTAGGCAAAGTCAAAGGTCTTAAGCTGGTACCCAGACCAGATGGACTATGTCCCAGAGTCCTGAGTACAGGGGTGTGTCTACGGAAAATAGCACCTATGGCAAGCACTGAAATTGCACCCCTGTCCAAACATCTGACACCCATCTTTTAGATAACATTACCATAATATCAGCTCAAAAATACAAATCAAGCTTGTTAATCTTTCAATTAACAAATTATGACACTACATGAAAATTATAACTGCACCTTCCTTGCTTTCACGGATGTAAATTGTCTATGATGGGATCAAAGTCAGTTATTTCAGTTTCTTCTCTTTCTACACAGCAGAGCAAGATCACAGAGTCTGCCTTGACCCATGGAGGATGGAGGCTCTCAGATATGAAAATATTAGTTTTAACTTGCTGAATGATCTCTCACAGCTGGCGTTGGAAACTGCGATGGTTAGCATTATCTGAATAGCAATGTGAAGATTGGGAAAGACACTCTCATCTCCATTCTAAACAATAAATTCAAGAAGCTCTCCAGGTCTTGATATTTTCACGTTGACCCACCTTGATAGCAACATTCTGCAATCCAAAATTTCTTCATATAGCTGCTGCCCATCAACATCAGAGGTGTACAATTTGCCTAAATTCTCTCACTTCTTCTTTAGGTCGTTACTGTTGGCACCATAACACAATCCCTCAAAATTGAGAAGAAACCCAAATTTGGCAACAGGTTTGTGCAACGAGCGAACCTTTCGTCCATTTCTCTGTGAAGACAGTCGAGTGTTCCCTTCATGACTCTTTCCATTTCCTCCTTAGCTGTTAACCCAGCATCTCTTGAGTTCTCATCAGCCATTCATTTCTTTCGTCTCTGACGTCTTTTAACTTCAATATTCCATTCTTGACAGAGACCGACTCCTTCTTCGAGTGACTCACTGACCAACACATCTCTTTCATCATAAAAATGATTTCAGAGGGCTTTCAAATCCAGGGCAGCATCGTGGAAGTTCATGCTAGGATCCTGCAGCCTCTTTTGAATATGATCAATGCGAATAAGTACAAACATTTGTACTTTGTTCCAAAATCCTAGCAAAATCAGAAAATCATATCTCAACGTGCGGTTGTACAGCTGCCTTGCATCACTTCTTGTTTCACTGGTCTCGTTGTCATTGTCTATCATGTACTGGAGAACTTGAAGTATCTCCTCAAGGTACTTGTTGATGGGCTTCACTGCGTCTGTCCTTGCACTCCACCTGGTTTTGGATTCCGACTTAACAACCACAGGCATGGCGTTTTTGAGTTTTTCCCAGCACTGCGTTGAACGAGAGAAAAACACATAGAGAGCTTCGATGGTTCCAAAAAACGTGACCATCATTGTATCCTGCTTGGCTGCATGTACACCTGCCAAGTTGAGTGAGTGATTGTCGCAATTTACAAAAACTGCCAGGTTGTTTTTCTCACTTATTCTTTGATGTAGGCAGCATGGCACACAGCAGTAGTGGCCTTTCAGATCTGTTGCTACTTTAGTTTTGAAATTTAATTTTAAGGCACAATTAGGGTTTTAGGGCAATGGATAACAGAGCTAATACCATTGCCAGATACTGCTACAATACAGAGATCGCCCAAAAACAAACCTTCATGAAAATCTGCTGGTTAGATTGCACGACCTCGGCTTGCTGAGGGAATCGGGCCTGCAGTCCTCGGAGTCGCCTGATGCTGGTGGCCAGAGTTGGGGACGTCATAAGCAAGGAAGCAGAAATGAGGCGAGCGGGCAGGAGTCCATGCCAGGAAAAAAGTAAGCCCTAGCCGGCTGGCTCTCCTGTCCATTCTGCTCTCCAATGTCTGCTTGCTGAGGGAATTGGCCCTGCAGTCCTCAGAGTCATCTGATGCCGGTGGCCGGAGTTGGGGATGTCGTAAGCGGGGTGCGAGGAAGCGGAAGTGAGGTGGGTGAGCAGGAGTCTGTGCCAGGAGAAAAGTAAGCCCTAGCCGGCCAGCTCTCCCGTCCATTCTGCTCTCCAATGGACAATAAGTTGGACTACATCTGTAGCAACGAAATACTCGGCGGGAGTACAAAAACGGACGGAATCCCGGAAGCCGCCATTCAGCTGTTTATTTATGTAACAGATTCTCCCCCAAGCCATCGGACTACCAACCTACTGCCCTCTGCTGTGCCTATTGTCTTGTTTATTATTTATTGTAATACCTGCACTGTTCTGTGTACTTTATGCAGTCCTGGGTAGGTCTGTAGTCTAGTGTAGTTTTTGTGTTGGTTTATGTAGTTCAGTGTAGTTTTTTGTATTTTTCATGTAGCACCATGGTCCTGAAAAACGTTGTCTCATTTTTACTGTGTACTGTGCCAGCAGTTATGGTCAAAGTGACAATAAGAAGAGACTTGACTTGACTTGACTTGAACACCACTTCTGTTTCCAGCCATCACAGCAGCGTTGTCACAGCACTGTGACCAACAGTCTTGTAGCTCCATTTTATCCTTCTCTAGCTGTTTCAAGATGTCTTCAACCAAGCCCTCAGCATCCTTCTGGCTTATCTGGATAAAACCAAGGAAGGATTCTCTAACACAGACTGTTTTCCTCTCAAATTCAACTTCCACATACCTCACTACTTCTGACATCTGCTCACGGTGTGCCTAATCAGGAATCGAATCAAACATGAGACCATAGTACTTGGCTTTACAAATGCTTCTCAGTAAACTCTGATGAACAGTGGATGCTATCATGTGGATGAATTCGTTCTGGACACCTGGTGAAAGATAAAACGTGGATCCAGGATGACTTTTCAAATGAGGGAGGTGTTCTTTTATGACAGGGTCAAAGTAGTTTCAGTAAACCAAGGAAACTTCCCACATTGGAGTCATCGTCTAGCTGAAGTGACTCCCTGTGTCCTTGCAAAGCCAGGTTCTGAGTCGCAAGGAATTTTATGCAGTGAAGGATTCTTGTCAAGCTATCACACCACTTCTGCTTTTCCTTCTCAATCTGTGACTGAAATACCGCGTCAATAATTCCTCTGTTTCCAGCTAAATTTCTTTCCATTTCTTTCCACTGTGTGAAGCATTCCCAATGATTCTTGGCATTTTCATGAACACTAATCCTTTCAGGTGCTTTCCACTGGTTGAATCCACTTTCCTGCTCCAATGAGGATTGATGGTCTGACTGGGAATAGAGAAGACAACAGATACAAAATGCAGACTCTTTAGAAGGGGAATAGACCAGCCATGAGTGAGTCACTTCCTCACCAAGACCATTTCCCAATTTCCTCTTGAACCAAGTTTTGTTCATTGAGCGGTTATTTGTTGTTCCCTCACTGTTCTGGAAATACTTCAAACCCAGCTTTATTATTTCTGTTCTCAACGCATCAGGCAGAATTGCTTTTCCAGGTATTCTTGTCAAACTTTGGAAGTCCAACATCATGCTGTTCAATCACTTCGAGACTTCTTAACACCATCCAGTTCACTAGGTTCAGTGTCGTCAGGTTCAATCTCATCAGATAAATTCTCGTCAATAAACTCAACATCACGACCACCACCATCGTCTTCCCCTCCTGTCGTGTCCACGTTCTCTGTGGCAGGCTCACTTTTAATCTCATCATACTCAGATTTATCTGACTTGTCTTCCTCCTCGGCTTGTGATGCATTTGAACTTGATCCACTTTTGGATTCTAACAAACATATAGCAGGTGCAGGCGACTCCATGGAACATGTCAAACTACTTGTTCTGGGCTTTTTAAAGAAAGAAATGAAGAACTTGCTTGACTTCTTGGCTTCCTCCGCCTCCACCTTCCATCTCTTCTGTCCTTCAGCTTCACTTTCTTTCTTCTTTGTGAAGAAACGCTTCATGGTCTTCTTACACAATGCTCTGAAATAAGGCCATCCTAGTGCTTCTCACCCATAATAATCAAAGACAGATCATACATCTGAAGAAAATTCTTTTTTCACTATCCGAGGATGGCTTGTCTGACTTTAATAGAAACTGCTCAGTGGCACCCCCCTTCAAGTGGCACCCAGAGCACGTGCCATACCTTAGATACGCCACTGCCTGAGAGAGGTTGCTGAAGAGATAACGGATGCATTGGTCAAGAATCACTTGATTCTACATTGGTCCAGGAGGACTGGAAAATTGCAAATGTCACTCCACTCTTTACGAAGGGAGGAAGACAAAAGGGAGGAAATTATAGGCCAGTTAGCCAAACCTCAGTGGCTGGGAAAGTGTTGGAGTCTATTAAGGTTTAGGTTTTGAGGTACTTAGAGACTAATATAAAATAAGTCAAAGTCAACATGGTTTCTGTAAAGGGAGATCTTGCCTGATAATCTGTTAGAGTTCTTCGAGGAAGTAACAAGCAAGATAGACAAAGGAGAGACAGTGGATGTCATTTACTTGGATTTTCAGTAGGGGGTTGATAAAGTGCCATACATGAGGCTGCTTAACAAGATAAAATACAATGGCGTTACAGGAAAGATACAGGCATGGATAGCAGAATGGCTGACAGGCAGGAAGCAGCAAGTGGGAATAAAAGGGGCCCTTTCTGGTTGGCTGCCAGTGTCTAGTGGTGTTTCTCAGGAGTCAGTATTGGGATCACTGCTTTTCACATTGTTTGTCAGTGATTTGGATAATGGAATTGATGGCTTTGTGGCAAAGTTTGCAGACGATATGAAGACAGGTGGAGGGGTATGCGGTGCTGAGGAAGCAATGCAATTGCAGCAGGACTTAGACAGATTGGAAGAATGGGCATAAAGGTGGCAGATAAAATACAGTGTTGGGAAATGTATGAAAATGCATTTTGGTAAAAGGAACAATAGTGTAGACTATTATCTAAATGGGGAGAAGGTTCAAACATCAGAGATGCAGAGGGACTTAGGAGTCCTTGTGCAAGACTACCAGAAGGTTAATTTACAGGTTGAGTCTGTGGTAAAGAAGGCAAATGCAATGTTGGCATTTATTTCAAGGGGAATAGAATATAAAAGCAAAGAGTTAATGCTGAGGCTTTATAAGATACTAGTCAGGCTGCACTTGGAGTATTGTCAACAGTTTTGGGCCCCATATCTCAGAAAGGATGTATTGTCATTGGAGAAAGTCCAGAGGAGATACACAAGGATGATTCTGGGAGTGAAGAGATTAACATATGAGGAGTGTTTGGCTGCTTTGGTCCTGTACTCATTGGAAATGAGAAGAATGCTGGGGGGTGGGGGGAGCAGTCTTATTGAAACCTATCGAATGTTGAAAGGTCTAGATAGGGTGAATGTGGAGAGGATGTTTCCAATGGTGGGCGTATCCAGAACTAGAGGGCACAGCCTCATTACTGAGGGATGACCCTTTAGAACAGAGGAAATGAGGATTTTTTTAGCCAGAGAGTAGTAAGTCTGTGGAATGCTCTGCTACAGACTATGGCGGACGTCAAGTCCGTGGGTATATTTAAGGTAGAAGTTGATCATTTCCTGATCGGTCAAGCATCAAAGGATATGGCAAGAAGGCAGGTGTATGGGATTGAGTGGGATCCGGGATCAGCCATGATGGAATGGCGGAGACTCAATGGGCTGAATGGCCTAATTCTGCTCCTATGTGTTATGGTCTTAATGGAACTCAGCAAGTCAGGCAGCATCTATGGAGAAGTTTGGAACAACAACAGAAGTTTTATCCATCTACTTGGGAAGAGTAGATGGCTGAAGAGTAGAGCCATTTAATCTCTTTGCCACAAACTCCATCATCATCCCTTTCTTTTGCAATGACCTGAGGATGAACGACACGGTTGGTCATCTTGACTTTTTATTTGATCCTGAGTGAGCTGCAGGCTGTCTGGCTCCACCTCCATCTCTGCTGAAACCTCTTCCCCTTTGCTGGCTTATTATTCCAATAATGTCCTGTGAGGCCTTCTATCTTCAACATCACAACATAGGAATATCGCTCCCACTTATTTCAATCAGCCTACCATGTCTGCACCAAATATGGTGCTGGCTTAAACAAATCCCATTGGTCTGAATCCCTCCATTCCCTGCCTGTTCACACCACAATCAGGTTCATTATCACTGATGCATGTCATGAAATTTGTTGTTTTGTGCAGCAGCATATGTGATGCAATGGATTGTATGGGATGTCCAGGGAAGTGTATTATTGAAAAACCTAAGACATAGGAATAGAAATAGGCCATTTAGCCCATTAAGTCTGCTCCACCATTTCATCATGGTTGATCCATTTCCCTCAACCCCATTTTCCTGTTTCTTTCCCATAACTTATCAGCCTTTGCCTTAAATGCACCTAGTGACCTGGCTTCCACAGCCATCTGTGGCAATGAATTCCACAAATTCACCACCTCTGGCTAAAGAGATACCTCCTCATCACTGTTCTAATGTGTCCCTCTATTCTGAGGCTGTGCCCTCAGTCCTAGACTTAGGATATGAAATCCTAGACATAGGAAACATCTTCTCCACTTCCACTCTATCGAGGCCTTTCAATATTCAATAGGTTTCAATGAAATCCCCCCTCGTTTTTCTGAATTCTGGTGAGTACAGGCCCAGAGCCTCCAATCACTGCTCACATGATAACTCTTTCATTCCTAGAATCATTCTCGTGAACCTCCTCTGAACCTTCTCCAATGTCAACACATACATTCTTAAATAAGGGGCTCAAAACTGTTCATAATACTCCGCATGAGGCCTCACCAGTGCCTTAAACAGCTTCAGCATTACATTCTTGCTTTTATGTTCTAGTCCTCTTGAAATGAATGTCAACATTGCATTTGCCTACCTTCCTCACCACCGACTCAACCTGCAAAGAAATCTTTAGGGATTCCTGCATGAGGACCCCATCTCCCTTTGTCCCTCAGATTTTTGAATTTTCTCCCTGTTTAAAAAATAGACTATGCTTTAATTCCTTTTTACCAAAGTGCATGACCATACACTTCCCGACACTGTATTCCATCTGCCACTCCTCTGCCCATTCTCCTAATCTGTCTAAGTCCTCTGCAGCCTCTCTGATTTTTCAACGCTACCTGCCCCTCCATCTATCTTTGTAAAGTCCACAAATGTGGCCACAAAGCCATCAATTTCATTATTCAAATCACTGACATACAATGTAAAAATAATCGGTCCCAACACAGAGCACTGTGGAACACCAGCAGTCACCAGCAGCCAATCTGAGAAGGATCTCTTTATTCCCAATCTTTGCATTCTGCCAATTAGTCAATGCACTATCCATGCTAGTATCTTTTCTATAACACCATGGGCTCTTATCTTGTTAAGCAGCCTCATGTGTGGCACCTTGTCAAAGGCCTTCTGAAAATCCAAGTACACAACGTCCACCAATTTTATTTTGTTTATCCTTCTTGTTACTTCTTCAGGTAATGTCCAATAGATTTGTCAGGCAAGACTTTTCCTTAAAGAAATGATGCTGACTTTAATGTATTTTGTCATGTGCTTCCAAGTACCCTGAAACCATATCCTTAACAATCAACTCCAAATCTTCTCAACCACTGAGGTCAGACTAACTGGCCTATAATTTTGCTTCTTTTTCCTCCCTCCCTTCTTGAAGAGTGGAGTGACATTTGAAAATTTCCATTCCTCCAAAACTATGCCAGAATGTATTGATTTCTGATCTCCTTGAGAGCACTGGGGAGTAGTCTATTTAGTCTAGATGATTTATCTACCTTCAGACCTTTCAGTTTCCCAAGCATCTTCTCCCTAGAAATAGCATCTGCCCCTTGACACTCTCAAACTTCCTGCATTCTACTAGTGTCTTCCACAGTGAAAACTGATGCAAAATACTTATTTAGTTCGTCCATCATTTCCTTCTGTCTAGTTACTATCACTCCAAGTCATTTTCCATTGGTCTGATATCTACTCTCGCCTTTCTTTTACTCTTTATATATCTGAAAAAATACTTTAGGTATCATTTTTGATGTTATTGGCTTTCTTACCTTCATATTTCATCCTTCATTTTTAATACTGTCTGTTCATTTTTAAAAGTTTCCCAATCCTCTAACTGCCCAGTAATTTTTGCTCTATTATATGCACTCTCTTTTGCTTTAATGCTGGCTTTGACTTCCCTTGTCAGCCATGGTCGTGTCATCCTGCCTTTAGAATACATCCTCTTCTTTGGGATGTATCTATCATGTGCCTTCTGAATTGTTCCCATAAACTCCAGCCATTGCTGCACTCCTGTCATCCATGCTAGTATCCCCTTCCAATCAACTTTTGCCAGCTCCTCTATCATGCCTCTGTAATTCCCTTTACTCCACTGCAATACTGATGCATCTGACTTTAGCTTCACCCTCTTAAATTGCAGGGTGAATTCTATCACATTATGATCACATTAAGGGTTCCTTTGCCTTAAGCTCCCTAATCATATCCAGTTCATTACACAACACCCAATCCAGAATTGGTAATCCCCTAGGGGGCTCAACCACAAGTTGCTTTAAAAACCATCTTGGAGGCATTCCACAAATTGTCTATCTTGAGATCTAGCATCAACTTGATTTTCCCAATCTATTTGCATATTGAACTCTCCCAAAACTAATGTAACATTGCTTTTTTGACCTCTGGTGAAGAGGCTTGTCATGTTCATTCTTAGGTAACTCACTCACCTTTGGTCCCCACTGGATACTAAGCTCTCACCTGTGGCTCCAAGTAGCTGTTTGCATGCAGCAGTGGCCACAGCTCGGTATATCGCTTCAACAGTGGGCTAAACCTGGTAAGAGTAGCCGGAGGGCCTCATACCCCGGTGAATTATGAACATACTTGTCTTAGCATGTGAAGTCAGCTCAAGCGGACTGGGCAGATGAGATCTACAGTGAAATCAAGTGGCCATGAAGATGGTTCTGCAATGCTTTGTGGCATCATGAGGCACAAACATCATGGTCATCCACTGCCACCAAGGAAGACCCTTGTATGTGATGACTACTCATAACACTGGACCAGGACTTTTAAGGTCGAGCGAATGGAACTGCCCCAGTACAACAGCTTTTCTAACTTTAAAAGCTCTCCTGCACAGGTTTCCGTCATCGTTGGACACGACGTAAACCAATCATAGTACAATACATAAATCATTCGATAAATTACAATAAGAAATACATTTTAAAATAGAAAAAATAAGTAGTGCAAAAAAAGAGCAAAATTAGTGAGGTGGTGTTAATCAGTTTATTGTCTGTTCATTATTGTCTGATGCATTAGGGTTAGCAATACCCTAACCCTCTCTCAATGCTATCAAATCTACTCCCACCAACTCTGCTGACATTTCCATCCTGGGAGAAAGACTCTGATTTCCTAATGAAGATAAGAGTAAAATATGTCAAAGGATCTTCCCCATTTCATCCACCTTTACTTTCCATACTTCAACGAGAACAGCAACTTCAACATACTTCAACAGCAACGAGATATCATTTTCACAGTCTGCACGATACTTCATCAGCAAATCCTGTCCAGTTTTTATTCTATTCTGTTCAAATGTGTGAAGCAACAGAATCCATTAAAGGAAATAAATATCAAACTCCAAGGCTTTTGTGGACGGCCGAGTCATTTGGGAGCTGATTGGTTTTCAGTCACCACATGGAAAGGATATGCGTTTGCATCAGACAGCAGCTGCCTTGTGTTGATATTAAACAGCTCTCGTCCCTGCATAACAACCACTATTCTCGTATTGAAAATAGCTGACATGAATAATGAAATGGTTGCCAAAATCTAAGCTCAATGCCTAGGTGTTCATCAGGACAAAGTCAGTATCTTACCATGTTCTGAAACAGCCCCGGTGGTGCTTCGTGGAAGATTCACAAATGCAAAAAAAATGTCTTGACTGTTGTTAAGAATAGCGGCTAGGTTGATCTCAGAGGCAGATTGGTTTACAACCTCAGCTGTCAATTGATACTCCACCGTATGGTGCTCAAAATGAGCTTAACTCAAAACAATTTCAGCACTAGAGCTGAAATGTTTGGCCAAGGAAATAAAGAATGAATATATTTATTTATTAAAATATGTCCTTGATGAATCATTAATTTTCATTAATTTACTATATTTGAAATAAACTACAGAAAATGTTCCTCATTTAACAATTAATTTGAATGACCATTCACATTTCATGCTTGAGGCGAAGAGAGGACTGCTGCAGACCCCAGTTCAGCCTCTCCCTCTTCCCGCACATCTTCAAGCCATCAGGATCTAAATCTGGTGCCATATCCGATAAATTTACATACCATCTTTCATTGGGGCAGATTTGATCAAGGTGATCTTTATTTCTTATTTATTTTACTTATTTTTGAGTTGCAGCAGGGTAACGGATCCTTCTGGCCTTACAGCCCTGTGCAGCACAGTGACACCCATGTGAGCAATTAACCTACCAACTGGTACGCCTTGGGAATGTGGGAGGAAACCAGAGCACCCAGAGGAAACCCACACGGTCATGGGGAGAATATATAAACTCCTTACATACAGTGGTGGGAATTAAACCCGGGCTGCTGGTCTGGTAAATGTCATTACACTGGTCACTACACTGCCATGCGTGCTCAGGAACGTTCTAATTAGTGCCCAGGTAGGTTCTATCCAGAGGGTGGGACTCAATTTTCACAGAGGAAGAAACATAGAAACATAGAAAACCTACAGCACAATACAGGCCCTACAGTCCACAAAGTTCTGCCGAACATGTCCCTACCTTAGAAATGACTAGGCTTACCTATAGCCCTCTGTTTTACTAAGCTCCACGTACCTATCTAAAAGCCTCTTAAAAGACCCTATTGTATCCGCCTCCACCACCGTTGCCAGCAGCCCATTCCACACACTCACCACTCTCTGAGTAAAAAACTTACCCCTGACATCTCCTCTGTACCTATTCCCCAGCACCTTAAACCTGTGTCCTCTTGTGGCAACCAATTCAGCCCTGGGAAAAAGCCTCTGGCTTTCCACACCATCAATACCTCTCATCATCTTGTACACCTCTATCAGGTCACCTCTCATCCTCCTTCGCTCCAAGGAGAAAAGGCCAGGTTCACTCAACGTATTCTCATAAGGTATGCTCCTCAATCCAGGTATCATCGTTGTAAATCTCCTCTGCACCCTCTCTATGACTTCCACATCCTTCTGGTAGTGAGGCAACCAGAACTGAGCACAGTACTCCAAGTGGGGTCTGACCAGGGTCCTATATGTAGGAAGGGACATAAAAATCTCACATGGGGGTCTCAGGGGCGGGACACAGGGGTCTCACAGAAAATGACACAGGAGTCTCAGAGGTCGGATACAGGAGTCTCGGAAGTGCGATACAGGGGTCTCAGCTGGGATACAGGAGTCTCAGAGATGGGATACAGGGTGACAGAGAGTGAGACACAGAGGTCTCAGTGAGTTTGTCATGTTCTGATTTTCACTCAGGAAAGAACATATGATTGTTCAACGTGTATTCTTTCTGTCCATTTTTGCTGTTGTGAATCCCAAGCATGGTCAACACATTGAGTCATTGTTGATAAGAAGCTCCAGCAAAGTGGGATAGATTTCTTTTTTAACAACAGTAATGATGAGACGGGGAGTCTACAGTCAGAGAATCTATAAACATCTGGATTGGATCCAGCAGCATCTGGGGTTTTTCCAAATTTAGTTCATTCAAAGCCATGACCAGCAGTATGGAGACTGCTCTTTAAAGCAGGGGGTTTGAAGACTTCAGGCACTTTGACAGCATGAATTAAAGATAGTTTTCTCATGAGCAGTCACACAGGGTGACTGAGTCCTCTCTCCTCTTCCCTGCCCTGTTATAGTTGACCATTAGAAATTGTTGCTCTGTGAAAATGAGAAAAATCATATACGGAATGAGCTGCCAGCAGAAGTGGTGGACGTGGGCTTGATTTCAAAATTAGATGAAATATGGATAGGTACATGGATGGGAGGAATATGGAGACTATGGTCCAGGTGTAGTCAATGGGACTAGGTTCAGCATGAACTGGATGAGCCTAAGGGCCTGTTTTGGGTCTCTAGTGTTCTATGACCATGAATCCAAGCCAATGTTGAAAAAGTCAAAGTCAAGATTATTGTCATTTGCACAAGTACAATGAAAATCATATTTGCAGCAACATCACCAGCACAGTAACCTTATAGTCCTTGATAAACAGCATTATTCAAGGGTTTATTATTTTCACATGTACCAAGCTACAATGAATCCATACAGCTCAATTAATTTCAACAAGGGAAAACAGTAACAGAATGCAGTAACAGAGAGAGTGAAATAAGGAGCAAGACCAAAACAATACCATTCAGTAGATTTATAATGATGGGATAGAAGCTGTCCTTGAACTTGGTGGAATGTGCTTTCAGACTTTTGTATCTTCTGCCCGATGGGAGAGAGGAGAAGAGAAAATGTCTAGGTGGGTGAGGTCTTCGATTATGCTGTTTGCTTTACCGAAGCAGTGAGAAATGTAGACAGAGTCGGTGGAGGGGAGGCTGATTTCCGTGATGTGCTGAGCTGTATCCACAACTCTGCATTGCAGTTGCCGTACCTAGCTGTGATACATCTGTTTAGGATGCTCTCCATAGTGGAACTATGAAAGCTTTTGAGGGTCAATAGGGATATGTCAAATCTCTTTAAACTCCTGAGAAAATAGAGGTACCGGTGAACGTTGTTGGCTGTGGAGTCAATGTTGTTGGTCCAAGACAGGTTACTGTTGATATTCACTCCAAGGCATTTACCCTCTTAACCTCAGTAACATCAAATGTAAATGGGGCATGCGCACCAACATTGTTTTGACATTGAGGGCAAGGTTGTTGTCATGACACCATGCCAATAAGTATGTTGTTTGTCATCTTTAATAGGTAAGAAGGAATGTGACGTGGTTAATGAGTTTCATGGTTAACATTCTGCTGTTGCCGCTCTGAGTAGAGCTGACACAGTCCACAACAAAGCAGCCTGCTTGACTGACAACCATCCACCACCCTAAACATTTATGACTTGACAAGGCTGGCTCTAGTGTGTACCGTTCACAAAATCCACTACTGTAGCTTGGTCAGGCTACTCCAACAGAGCCTCCCAAACTCCTGACATCTAACACTCTGAAGGACAAGAGCACAATGTCCTCCAAAATGTGCGCAAATGAAATGTGTCCCCTTTCCCTTCTGACTTAACCTTGTAGCTGGCGGAAATGTCAGGAGGTGACTTGGAAATATATTGTCGTTCCTTCATGGTGACTATATCTAAACTTTGAACTCATTGGAAACCAATTGTGAGAGACCTTCCTCCACAAGGACTACTGTGTTTCATGAAGGTGCTGAGCACAAGGTATTATGGATGGGCAATGGATTTTATGAGAGACCTTTCACCACAAGGACGGCTGTGGTTCATAAGACCATAAAATATAGGAGCAGAATCAGACCATTTGACCCATCGTGCCTGCTCCACCATTTCATTATGCTGATACATTTCCCTCTCAGTCTCAATCACCCACCCCTATAACCCTTCATTCCCTGACCAATCAAGAATCTATCAACCTCTGCCTTAAATATACATAAAAGGCTTGGTCTCCACAGCTGTCTGTGGCAACAAATTCCACAGATTCACCACTTCCTGGCTGAAGAAATTCCTCCTCATCTGCATTTTAAAAGGACACTCCTCTGTCTTGAGGCTGTGTTTTCTGGTCTTAGACACTCCCACCATAGGAAACATCCTTTCCACGTCCACTCTATCTAGCCCTTTCAACATTTTATAAGTTTCAATTAGGTCACACCTTATTCTTCTAAATTCCAGTGGTTACAGGCCCAGAGCCATCGAATGCTCTTCAGATGACAAGACATTTAATCTTGGGATCATTTGTGTGAACCTCCTTTGAACCCTCTCCAGTTTCAGCACATCTTTTCTAAAATAAGGGGTCCATACCTGCTCACAGTACTCCAAGTGAAGCCTCACCATGCTTTATAAAGTTTCAACATTATATCCTTGCTTTTATATTCTAGTCCTCTTGAAATTACTATTTTCATTGCATTTGCCTTCATCGCCACTGACTCAACCTGCAAATTAACCTTTAGGGAATCCTGCACAAGCACTCCCAAATCCCTTTGCACTTCAGATTTTTGTATTCTTATCTCCATTTAGAAAAGAGTCAATCCTTTCATTTCTGCTACCAAAGTGCATGACCATACACTTCCCAACACAGTGTTCCATCTTTGCACATTCTCCTAATCTGTCTAAACTTTCTGTAGTCACTTTACCTCCTCAAAACTACCTGCCCCTCCACCTATCTTCGTATCATCTGCAAACTTTGCTATAAAGCCATTAATTCCATCATCCAAATCAATGACATATAATGTAAAAAGAATTGGTCCCAACACAGACCCCCGTGGAACGTCACTAGTCACTGGCAGCCAACCAGAAAAGGCTCCCTTCATTCCCACTCTCTGCCTCCTGCCCACCAGTCACTGCTTTATCAATGCTAGAACCTTTCCTGGAATTCTATGGGCTCATAGCTTGTTAAATAGCCTCATGTGTAGCACCTTGTCAAAGGCCTTCTGAAAATCCAAGTACACATTGGCTGATTCTCCTTTGTCTATCCTGCTTGTTATTTCTTCAAAGAATTCAAATAGATTAGTCAGGCAAGAGTTTCTACAGCTCATTTTATCATGTGTCTCCAAGTACCCAAGTACCCCGAAACCACATCCTTAACAATCAACTCCAAATCTTCCCACTGACTGAGATCAGACTAACTGGCCTATAATTTCTTTTCTTCTACCTCTCTCCCTTCTTGAAGAGAAGAGTGACATTTGTGTTTTTCCATTCTTCCGGAACCATTCCAGAATGTAGTGATTCTTGAGACATCATTACTAATGCCTCCACAATCTCTTCAGCCACCTCTTTCAGAACCTTGGGGAGTACACTATCTAGTCCAGGTGATTTATCTACCTTCAGACCTTTTAGTTTGCCAAGAATCTTCTCTCTAGTAATGGTAACTTCACACACTTCATGACCCCTGACACCTGGAACTTCCAGCATACTTGCCATTTCCTTGTCCCCCACTACAACCTCTCCAGTAACCCTACAAGTTTTTATCTCATTAAACGGCCTCATTTGGGGCACCTTATCAAATTCCTTCTGAAAATCCAAGTAAGTGATAGCCACTGCCTTACCTTTGTTCACCCTGCTTGTTGCTTCCACGAAGAATTCTAACAGATTTCTTGGGCAAGATTTCCCTTTACAGAAACCATGCTGACTTTGACTTAGTTTATCATTAGTCTCCATGTACCCTGAAATCTCATCCTTAATAATAGACTCCAACACTTTCCCAACCACTGAGGTTCGGCTAACTGGCATATAATTCCCTTTCTTTTTTCCTTTCTCCCTTCTTAAAGGGTGAAGTGAAGTTTGCAATCTTGCAGTTGTCTGGGACCACACCAGAATCAAGTGATTATTGAAAGTCCATGACCAATGCATCCATTATCTTTTCAGCAACCTCTCTTAGGACTTTGGGATATTGTCCATCTGGTCCAGGTGACTTATCCACCTTTGAGTTTGCATAGCACTTTTTCTTTTGTAGTAGCAATGGCACTCACTCCTGCTCCCTGATACTCATGGACCTCTGGCATATAGTTAATGTCTTCCACAGTGAAGACTCATGCAAAGTACCCATTAAGTTCATCTGTCATTTCTTTATCCGCCATTACTACCTCACCAGCATCAGTTTCCACTGGTCCAATATCAACTCTCACCTCCCTTTTACTCTTTATATAACTGAATTTTTTTTTGGTATTCTGGTTTATATTGTTGGCTAATCTGCCTTCATATTTCATCTTTTCCTCAAGTGCACTCAAACACAATCTGCCCTAAAATGCTATCTCATAGGCATTCAACAAATTACCTCTGTTGCAATCTGACACCAACCTGATTTTCCCAATCCCCTTGCATATTGAAATTTCCCCATTACAATTGTGTCATTGTACATTGTAATTGTGTCAGTGGGCACGGAGCAACCACTCCCCGCTGAACATCGATGGCTCCTCGGTAGAGATTGTAAACAGCACCAAATTTCTTGGTGTTCACCTGATGGAGAATCTCACCTGGTCCCTCAACACCAGCTCCATAGCAAAGAAAGCCCAGCAGCGTCTCTACTTTCTGCGAAGGCTGAGGAAAGTCCATCTCCCAGCCCCCATCCTCATCACATTCTACAGGGGTTGTATTGAGAGCATCCTGAGCAGCTGCATCACTGCCTGGTTTGGAAATTGCACCATCTCAGATCGCTAGACCCTGCAGCGGATAGTGAGGTCAGCTGAGAAGATCATCGGGGTCTCTCTTCCCACCATCATGAACATTTACACTACACGCTACATCCGCAAAGGAAACAGCATTATGAAGGATCCTATGCACCCCTCATACAATCTCTTCTCCCTCCTGCTGTCTGGGAAAAGGCTCCGAAGTATTCGGGCTTTCACAACCAGACTATGTAACAGTTTCTTTCCCCAAGCTATCAGACTCCTCAACACCCGAAGCCTGGACTGACACCTTGCCCTATTGTCCTGTTTATTATTTATTGTAATGCCTGTACTGTTTTTGTGCACTTTATGCAGTCCTGTGTAGGTCTGTAGTCTAGTGTAGCTTTCTCTGTGTTGTTTTTTTTTACATAGTTCAGTCTAGTTTTTGTACTGTGTCATGTAACACCATGGTCCTGAAAAACGTTGTCTCATTTTTACTATGTACTGTACCGGCAGTTATGGTCGAAATGACAATAAAAGTGACTTGACTTGACTTACTACATGCCTTTTCCAGCTCCCTTTGCAATCTCAACCCCACACCTTGGCTACTATTTAGAGGCTGTTATGATTTTCATAATTGTCTTTTTTTACCCTTGCAGTTCCTTAACTCCACCCACAAAGATTCAACATTCTCTAACCCTATGTCACCTCTTTCTAAAGATGTAATTCCATCTCTTACCAACAGAGCCACACCACCGCCTATGCCTTCCTGCCTGTCCTTTTGATACGAAGTCTGTCCTTTGATGTTAAGCTCCCAACTTTAGCTGCCTTTCAGCCACGACTTAGTGAAACCCACAACGTCATACTGATCAATCTCTAATTGGTCCACGCGTTTGTCCACCTTATTCCGAATTCTACATGCATTTCAATACAGCACCTTCAGTCCTGCATTCTTTGCTCTTTTGAATTTTGCCTCTGTGGTACAATTTAACTCTTTGCTCTGTCTTCCTTTGTACCCAGTCATTGGCTTGTTCTTCCTTACATTCATGTCACACCCATCATCTATTTGTAAACCTGCTGGCTCATCTACAGCTCTATCATCCTGGTTCCCATCTCCCTGCCATATTAGTTAAACCACTTTAGTGAAAAGCCATTTCATGGGCACTCTAGAAATTCCCCCTATGGCACGTGGCACAGACATAGGCAGCAATCCAGAGATTACTTATCCAGGAGGTCCTGTTTCTCAGCTTTCTATCTAGTTCCTGAAAATCTCTCTTCAGGATCTCCTCACCTTGTCTACCTATGTCATCAGTGCCAATATGTGCCAAGACTTCTGGCTGCTCACCTTCACCCTTGAGAATGCCATGGACATGATCCGAGACATCTCTTATCCTGGCACCAGGGAGACAACGTACCATCCGGGTGTCTCTATCATGCCCACAGAACCTCAGTACCAGAGATCCATTCACTGTGGTTCCTTCCTGATAGGTCGTCTCCCTCAATAGTATCTAAAGGGGAACATAGAGGGGAAAGGCCACTGGTGTACTCTGCACTGGCTGTGCATTTCTCCTCTTCTCCTGACAGTTACCTATCTCCTGCAAGCTCAGCGTGACTATCTCCCTGTAGCTCCTGTCTGTCATTTCCTTATTCTCCTGTATGAGTCAAAGGTCATCAAACTGCAGCTCCAGTTCCTTAACATGTTCTCTCAGGAGCTGCAGCTCAGTGCATCTGGTGTAGTTGTGTTTATCTGGGGGACTGGAGAGCTCCCAGGCTTTCCACGTCCCACACGCAGTAGAGAACACTGCCCTGGGAGCCACTCTCACTAATCTATTAAAACCTAACAGATGAGGAATGAACAGATAAAGACAGAAAGAGAGAGTAATTTACAAGACAATGTACCTCACCCAAACCAGATCTTGCCTAAACCAGATGAGCCAAAGCCACTCTAAAGACTGGCACATTCACAAGAATGGCCGCTCCGCTTGCACTGGAATTATTCTTATCGGACCTTTCTAATGAATCTCTCTTGCTGGCTGGTCGCTCCTCAACTCAGAAAAACTGCCGCAAAACTCTGTCTTGATCATCGCCCTGATTAAAAAGCAGCTCTTTCATGCACCCCTGGTGTGGATTGTCCAACTCACCTAGGTGCTAAACACAAGGTGTTATGGATGGACAAAGGATTTTGCTATTAACTGCAAAACCTGCCACTACTAAAGGGAAAAAAAACATGAAAGGAAATGCAAAAAAGCAACATAACTCCACTGGCGTAGGATTGGTAAGTTTGGGAAGCTGGCCGGTGCTGGAGAGATGCATCTATTGTACATTTGGGTTCTCCAGATCCAATGTGTTCACTCCAATCCAATCCAGCCACTGTTCCCACTGAAGGGAGAAGTGTCATGCAATTAAACTTAATACCTAGCCACTAGGGTGCAGTGTCAGTGTAGACATAATTCACTACATATCACAGTGACAACTTATGAAATAATCAATTATAAATTTGCACTTAAGCAATCAGTTGACATAGTGTTCCTGTAGAAACAACAGTATTTTAAGGTTTTGTTCAAATTTCTGCCATTTTTCTCATATTTTCTGTAATATGCAAGGTGACCATTCAGCCCATTGAAACAATATACGAGACCATTCAGCTCATGGAGACTTTGTAAAATGTGACTATTCAGCCCATTGAGTCTATGTACAATGTGACCATTCGGCCCAATGCGACTGTGTACAATGTGACCATTCAGCCCAATGAGACTGTGTACAATGTGATCATTCGGCCCAATGAGACTGTGTACAATGTGACCATTCAGCTCATTGAGACTGTGTGCAATGTGACCATTCGGCCCATTGAGTCTATGTACAATGTGACACATTCGGCCCATTGAGTCCATGTACAAACGTACAATGTGACCATTCAGCTCATTGAGACTGTGAACAAGGAGACTATTCAGCCCATTGAGGCTATGCCAGCTGTCCAAGTAATTCCATCAATCCAGTTTACACAAACCCACCGACATCCTGGACTTCCTGCTTACCTACATCAGGAGTACTTTACACCAACTAGTTGTGGGATGAGGCAGGAACACTCGGTCACAGGGAGGAGGGACACTCTACAAGGTCAGTGTGGGTCTGTGAGTCCTGGACCGTGCTGTAATGGCCAGATGTGCAGCTACCCACCTCTTTGATTTCTACAGTAGTTAACTTTCTGCTGGTTAACTCTGCAAAATTTCATTCTTGCTCTGTTTATTTCACCCCCTCTGCTGAGACAGGTGTGGTTGGATCCATAGGTGCTGTCATTTGCTGGGATGTTGCCATGGAACCCGTCACTCAGCTATTGGCGCTGCTATTTGCTGGGATGTTGCCAAGGAGACCATCACTCAACTCCACCTGCAGTATTGACAGGTTATGGAGTTAAAGCCACTAACTCTTCACAGTTAGGAAGGCTCCACCCGATGTGTCAGCACAGCCAATTCTGGACATTATGCCAACACCCACTGGTGGAGCAGTTATTTAATATCTTAAACAGCCTGGTGTCTGTGTTAAACTGAAATGAAAGGTTTAAACCATTTTGTTCAGGTAATTATTGATGGAAGACATTACATCAGCTTTAAACTCATTGGCTGAACTGTTCTGACGAACCAGCCTTGGACCCACAGTGACCCAGAGCTCAGTTGTATGCCGGGAAGATGAACTTTGAATATCTATTGATCCGGAAAAGCTTACACCGAGCTACGATATTGGGAACCTATTGTTCTGAAGCGAGTTGGACAGTCTGACTGTGCAGGCCGGCAGTTCAAGCCTTTACTAACTTACTCTGTGACTTAAACCACCTCAATAATTGTTGGCTTTCCATTTCCAGTCCACTCTTTTTCCTCTCTTGTTTAATCTCCTACTCATCTGCTTGGTTAGAGAGATAGATAGATAGATAGATAGATAGATACTTTATTCATCCCCATGGGGAAATTCAACTTTTTTCCAATGTCCCATACACTTGTTGTAGCAAAACTAATTACATACAATACTTAACTCAGTAAAAAATATGATATGCATATAAATCACTATCTCAAAAAGCATTAATAATAGCTTTTAAAAAGTTCTTAAGTCCTGGCGGTAGAATTGTAAAGCCTTGTAAAGTAATAAAGCAATTGTAAAGTTGAAATTGCCCCCAAATTGGTTAGTTGAAATTGCCCCCAACAGTCTCACAAATACCAGAAGCACAGAGACTGATTGGAGATCAGGACTATGAGTCATTGGATTGTGTCCTGTGCTCTGTAAATACTATCTCAGGGATGAGACTGAAACAGAATAAACTCAAGGGGCAATGTAACAAGCTCCTCCTGCTCTTTTCTGTTTTGCTGCTTTGTCTCCAGAGCACACGGTTCCCTCTAAGCTGTGCAGGTGCATGGCTGCACAGTATGTAACTGAAATGCTTCTGTACTCATAGCCTTTGTGACCATGCAGCTGGAATTTTCTTTTATATAATGTTAATATAATTTTGAAATCTATGTTAATATATTTGTGAAATAACTTGTAATTATGTGTTAATGAATATGAATTTTCTAAATAATAAATGTACCTCAACTTTTAATTTGAAACATTTTAGAACTTCAATGTATTTACATTGTCAGTGTTTGAAGTTACAACTCTTTTACAAATTGTAACAATGAACACAGAATGGAAGTTAATAGCTCTTTGTTAATAAACCACTGGCCCACTGAACACCAACACCACTTAGTCAAAACATTTTAGTTTTGCCATTTTGTGCCTGTCAGTTGTTCTGACTGCCTGACATTGTTTTCTTGTGTCATGAGTTGTGGTTTGTGTTTGTTGTGCATATTGCAATAAACAATATTTAAAGTGCTGTGCAGTTTTCAGGCCATGGAAAAATTTCCTGCTCAGAGCAATGGTTTGTCCACACAGCTGTAAAAACAAATAGAGGGAATGTTGACTGAAGGTTAAACATTTCACTACAGCCCATCAATGTTATCAAGTTAATAATATGAAACCTGCTGAAAAAAAATTGGCTTATTCTCAGAATCACTGCAGAAGTTGTTTATAGAAACAACTAGACAATGGGGTGACCCGTTGGGCACCCTTTGAGAGAAAGGTAGTGCAGTCTGATGTGACCAGAATGAACATTAAATTTTTCTGAATGCTAATGGTATTGCTTTGTTTTGGAAATTGCGGAAGAAAAACCAGTTTATTAAAGAAGAAAGACGCGTAACAAGGCAAATATAGTTCCTCCTCGTTTAACGAAGGACACTTCTGATGGTAACATTTCTGGTTGATCTGCCACCCTTGTGTCTCTCGTTGTAATACTGGAGACTGTAGTCCTTTCATGTGCCATCTATTCACCTCTTCTGCTGTTTGTTCTTTGTCTCTGATCTTGGAGACGTGCATTTCTCAGCTCCTTTGTCTCTTCCTCACTCCTCCTTCTGTGCCTGTTGTTGTCATTCTGGAGACGTGCATGACTCTCCTCCTCTGTCTCTTCTTCTCTCATCTTTTTTGTCCTGACTCTTTGATCCTGGAGTTGTGCGGCCCTGGCCTCATCCGATTCTTGTTCTCTCCCTCTCCTTGCCGCTTCCCGACGACGTTTGGCGTCATCTCTTGACCATAATGTCCCCCTTCTCTTTCCATGCGGCATAATTAGGCTGACCATAATTCTTTTACCCTAAAGCTGGATAGAATGGGAATGTGAAGCAGCCAAAGGTAGTGCCGTAGTAGTCTGGTGGATGGACCTCTACTTCATTGAGGCCAAATGGCAGCTCTCTGATACCTCCTCTTACTTACCCCTGGAACAGGACTCCACCAAAAAACATCAAACCATTGTCTCCTGTACCATCACTGCCCTTATCAACCTGCTTCACATTCCCATTTGGATATGTCCATACATGGCCTCCTCTACTGCCACGATGAGGCCAAACTCAGGTTGGAGGAGCAACACCTCATATACTGTCTGGGTAGTCTCCAGCCCCTTGGTATGAACATTGAATTCTCCAACTTCCGATAATTCCCTCCCTCTCCCTTCCCCCATCCCACTTTCACTCTGTCTCTTCTAGCTGCCTATCATGATTCTGTCTTCTTCTACTACCCATAGTACTTTCCCTTTAGATTCCTTCTTCACTTCTGCTGCCTATCCCCTCCCTGCTTCCCCTCCCCCACCCCTTGATCTTTCCTCTGATTGGTTTTCTACCCTCCCCCCACCTTCTTTATGGGGCCCCTGCCCCCTCCTTCTTCAGTCCTGATGAAGGGTCTCGGCCCGAAATGTTGACTGCTCATTTCAACAGATGCTGCCCGACCTGCTGAGTTCATCCAGCTTGTCTGTACGTGTTGATTTGACCACAGCATCTGCAGTGTACTTTGTGTTTAATATATTTTATTATATGATAAGAGCTTTTTTTCCTTTTTTCTTTCTCTTCCTAACAGCTCTGACTTTGGTAGTAGGTTTAGATTTTTTTCTATATAACAAAATTATTATATTTCAATATTACAATTGAATTTATTTTTTATGAATACAGGGTTTTGTGATTGTACAGTATTTTTAATACAATTTATTTGGCACTTTTTTGACTTATAATATATCTATTCTTGTACTCTGTATTCCTTTATGCAAAAACTAATAAAAATATTGAAAGAGAAGTATGTCATTACAATAAAATGTAATAATCTGTTATTGATGGGTGGCAGTTAGATCTGTCCCAATCCTGTACATGCTGGTGATATGTGATCACTCGAAATAGAGCTGCACTGCCCTTTTGCTCCGGTTGGTGTCGCTGCTGAGGCTTGCCATGCGCATGCGTCGTGGTGTTGCGTCCCGATTTCTATGATGGTGGAGCGGCTCTCAGGTGAAAGGGAGCCTGTTGATTTTTGCGAATGAGCAATTTTATACGAATATATAATCCTGAACTTTGCCTGCATTCTGTAAGTTAGCGCATTTTAAGTCGATGTAGCCAGAAAAAAAGTGCCGCTGTAATGCACCGTTTGCGCTAATTGGAGGTCACAAACAGACAGACAGAGCATGAAAGTTTTAGTAATATACAGATAAATAGAAACAGGCCATTCAGCCCATCTCATCCATGGCAGCCATTGGGCCCCCTGCTGTATTAATCCCACCACCCAACACTTGGTCTGTAGCGCTCTGTGCCTCAGGACTGGACACTTCTTAACTGCTGTCAGTGACCCAACGTTACCCTCTCTCTGGCAGTTTGTTCACAGTACTCCCCACTCTCTCAGTGAGGAAGGTTCCCCCCGCCTTCCCAGATCCACTCTAAATCTCGTCCCCATGACCTCTAGTTTTATCTGGGAAAAGTTTACAGAAATTTGCTCTAGCTACACACTGCATAAATGTATAGATCTCAATCATTTCTCCTCTTAACCTTCACTTGAGGTAGAACAGACTCAGCTACTCCAGTCGTTTCTGAACTACTCCACCGCAGGCAACATGGGTTGTGGACTAGTCTCTGTACTTCAGGTTAAGATGGATTTCTGGTTTCAGGTTGCTATCTTGTGTGGTTTTGATCGGGGTGGCTTGGCTCTGCGACCTGTAACGAATGACACGGCACCGGATTGAACTGCATATTTCTGGACTGTTTCAATGACGTAATCTGATGTTTTATATTCTGTGTTTTTCACTCATTTTTGTATCATTTCTGCAATTTGAATTGGGGGTGTGATGATTTTATTTGAAGGGGTGACAGTTTTCTTTGTTTTGTAGCTGTCTGTGGGGAAGATGAATCTCAGGGTTGTATACTGCATACTTACTTTGATAATAAATGTACTTTGAATCTTTGTCCTTATACATCTCAGCACAATCATATCCTAGTTTGGGCCCAATTTGCCAATCTGTCCTAAATCCCATTGGGCGTCGTCCTTCCTTTGGAAACTTGTCAAAGAATTGACTAAAGTGCATTTAATAATTGTGTGGTGAGGAACAGCTCAAATGTCATCTATAAATTTGCTAACAATACAACTATTGTTTCCAGAATTTCAGACGATGATGAGAGGGCATACAGGAGCAAGATATATCTGCTAGTTGAGTGGTATTACAGCAACAACCTTGCACTCAAAATCAGTAAGACCAAAGAACTGATTATGGACTTCAGAAAGGGTAAGATGAGGGAACACACACCAGTCCTCATAGAGGGATCAGAAGTGAGCAATTTCAATTTCCTGGGTTTCAATATTTCTGAGGATCTATCCTGGACCCAACATATCGATGCAGCTACAAAGAAGGCATGACAGCGGTTATATTTCATTAGGATTTCAAGGAGATCTAGTATGCCACCAAAGACACTCGCAATTTCTACAGATGTACTGTGGAAAACATTCTAACTGGCTGCATCACCGTCTAGTATGGGGGGGTGGGGACTACTGCACAGGATTGAAATAAGCTGCAGAGAGTTGTAAACTTAGTCAGCTCCATCATGGGCACTAGCCTCTGTAGTATCCAGGACATCTTCAAGGTGCGAGGTTCCAAAAAAACAGTGTCCATCATTAAGGACCCCCATCACCCAGGTCATGCCTTATTCTCATTGCTACCATCAGGTAGGAGGTACAGAAGCCTGAAGATGTACATTTAATGATTCAGGAACAGCTTCTTTCCTTCTGCCATCCGATTTCCAAATGGACATTGAACCCATGATCAGTACTTCAGTACTTTTTATTTCTTTTTTTTTGCACTACTTTTTAATTAAATTTTATATGTGTATATATATATATATATATATTTATATACACACATACATACATATAACCTATATCATTACCTATTGCATTGTACTGCTGTGGCAAAGACAACAAATCTCACAATATATGCCAGTGATATTAAACCTGATTCTGACTCACTGAACTCCTTCCAGTGAAGTAATTGTTTTCTTATCTGATTTACAGGCAACACTCTCTGAGTATTAAATGGACTGTGATTGGTGGAGTTAAAAATCGCCTAACCCATCCCTCTAATTCCAGGAATTATTTTTCACTGCTTGAATAGGGCAGGAATCTTAGCCTTTGGCTCTGAAAAACATCCTAATGATTGTACAACAAATACACTAGATATGTTTTTAAGACACCTATTTATGTTCAATAAAAAACTCACAATGTGGCTTATCTTTGGTGAAGTTCCGAATCAGGTTTAATACCTCTGGCATACTGTATGCTGTGAAATGTGTTGTTTTGCAGCAGTAGTATGGTAATAAAGACTATAAATTACTGTAAGAAGTGCTGTATATTAAAAAATTATTAAGTAATTTGTGCAAAAAAAGAAGAAAAAATACAGAGAAAAAATTCATGGGTTCATTGTCCATTTGAAATTTTCATTGATGTGAGACGGTGCAGTCTGTATTTTGTCCATCACAAACAAAATGCTGGAGGAACTCAACAGGTCAGGCAGCATCTAAGGAGAAGAATAAACAGCCAACATTTCAGGCCAAGATTCTTCATCAGAAAGGGGGCAGAAACTAGAATAAGAAGATTGGGGGAGCTGGAAGGTAATAGTTGAGACCAGGTGGGTGGGGGAAGGAAGGATGAAATAAGAAGCAGCGGGGTGACAGGTGGAAGAGGGAAAGGGCTGAAGAAGGAGGAAGCTGATAGTACAGGAGGGTGGAGCATGGAGAGAAAGGGAAAGGGGGAGGGGAAACAAGATGGATGGGCAGTTGAAAAAAGGTGTGAGAAGGAGCCAGAATGGGGAATGGAAAAAGAGGAAGGAAGGAGGAGAAATTACTGATAGCTGGGAAAATTGATGTTCACACCGTTAGATTGGAGGCTACCCAGGTGGAATATGAGGTATTGCTCCTCCAAGCTGAGTTGCAGCATCTGTAGAAACGCTGGCGTTTATCTGTGAACGTCATAGAAACACCTACAGCACAATACAGGCCCTTCAGCCCACAAAGCTGTGCCCAACAGTCCATACCTTAGAACTTACCTAGGGTTACCCATAGCCCTCTATTTTTCTAAGCTCCATGTACCTATCCAGGGATCCAAGGGGACATTGCTTTGTGGATCCAGAACTGGCATGCCCACAGAAGGCAAAGAGTGGTTGTAGATGGGACATAATCTGCATGGAGGTCGGTGACCAGTAGTGTGCCTCAGGGATCTGTTCTGGGACCCCCTACTCTTCGTGCTTTTTATAAATGACCTGGATGAGGAAGTGGAGGGATGGGTTAGTAAGTTTGCTGATGACACAAAGGTTGGGGGTGCTGTGGATAGTGTGGAGGGCTGTCAGAGGTTACAGCGGGACATTGATAGGATGCAAGCTGGGCTGAGAAGTGGCAGATGGAGTTCAACCCAGATAAATATGAAGTGGTTCATTTTGGTAGGTCAAGTATGATGGCAGAATATAGTATTAATGGTAAAACTCTTGGCAGTGTGGAGGATCAGAGGGATCTTGGGGTCCTAGTCCATAGGACACTCAAAGCTTCTGCGCAGGTTGACTCTGTGGTTAAGAAGGTATATGGTGTATTGGTCTTCATCAATCGTGGAATTGAGTTTAGGAGCCGAGAGGTAATGTTGCAGCTATATAGGACCTTGGTTAGACCCCACTTGGAGTGCTCAGTTCTGGTCACCTCACTGCAGGAAGAATGTGGAAACTATAGAAAGGGTGCAGAGGAGATTTACAAGGATCTTGCCTAGATTGGGGGACATGCCTTATGAGAATAGGTTGAGTGAACCTGGCCTTTTCTCCTTGGAGCGACGGAGGATGAGAGTTGACCTGATAGAGGTGTATAATATGATGAGAGGCATTGATCGTGTGGATAGTCAGAGTCTTTTCCCAGGGCTGAAATGGCTAGTGCGAGAGAGCGCAGTTTTAAAGTGCCTGGAAATAGGTACAGAGGAGATGTCAGGGGTAAAGTTTTTAATGCAGAGAGTGGTGAATGTGTGGAATGGCGGAGGGGGATACGATAAGGTATTTTAAGAGACTCCTGGATAGGTACATGGAGCTTAGAAAAATAGAGGTCAATTTCTAAGGCAAGGACATGTTCGGTAGCTGTGTGCATACATGTACTGATGTTTCTGGACACATCATCAGTGATGTTCCTGGAATCATCAGGTGTTTTGGGTCTTTCAACATCATACATCCTTCTCCAGGTGACCCAGCGGGGGCTGATCAGACCCCAGCTTGTGTCCAGGTGGCTAGCTACACATGACTCCATGGCTCCCCTCTCTTGAGCCACAGCCACCCTGAGGCCCTCTCTGCCGCATCGGTGGTACTGCGGATGGCTCTTCTCTTCCTCTCTCCATCGATGCCCAAATTGCTGTAGGCTCTGGCTAACGAACAGGCTGCGAATCCCCTACAACCAACTTCCGCTGGGAGACACTTCGCTCTCCATCCAGCCTGCTGGCAGTTGCTGACCAGTCCTGCGTACTTCGATAGCTTCCTTTCAAAGGCCTCTTCCAAGCGACCTTCCCAAGGGACTGTCAGCTCCAGCATCACCACCTGCTTCGTAGACTCAGATACAAGGACAATGTCTGGTCGCAGGGTGGTAGCTACAATATGGTTGGGGAACCTCAGCTGCCTTTCGAGGTCCACCAACAGCTGCTAGTCTCTTGCAGAGGTCAGGATACCTGCCGATGTTCTTTTGGCAAGTATTGGCTGCTCCCCAGCTCTTACAAAGGCAATGGTCTGCTTGGAGGGTCGGGACTGCTTCGCCCACTCCACTCCTGTGCTGATGGCTTCGGTGATGGTCTTCAGGATCTGATCATGTCTCCATCGGTACCGTCCCTCACCAAGTGCCCTTGTGCAGCTGCTGAGGATGTGCTCCAGGGTTCCTCGCTTGGAACACAATGGGCACAGCTTTGTGGTTCAAAGAGCCTGAATTGTGCTGTAGGTTTTCTATGTTCTAACCTGATCCTCTGTACCTCCCTCTGCAAATGGATCCTTGACTTCCTAACCAGAAGACCACAATCTGTGTGGATTGGTGATAACATATCCTCCTCGCCAATCATCAACACTGATGCACCTCAGGGGTGTGTCCTTAGCTCACTGCTCTACTCTCTATGAATACATGACTGTGTGGCTAGGCATAGCTCAAATACCATTTATAAATTTGCTGATGATACAACCATTGTTGGTAGAATCTCAGGTGGTGATGAGAGGGTGTACAGGAGTGAGATATGCCAACTAGTGGAGTGGTGCCGCAGCAACAACCTGGCACCCAATGCCAGTAAGATGAAAGAGCTGATTGTGGACTTCTGGAAGGGTAAGATGAAGGAACACATACCAATCCTTAAGTGGAGAGAGTGAGCAGCTTCAAGTTCCTGGGTGTCAATATCTTTGAGGACCTAACCTGGTCCCAACATATCGATGCAGTTATAAAGGAGGCAAGACAGCGACTATACTTCATTAGGTATTTGAAGAGATTTGGCATGTCAATAAATACGCTCAAAACTTCTGTAGATGTACTGTCTATAGATGTACAGCATTCTGACAGGCTGCATCATTGTCTGTTATGGAAGGGTTACTGAACAGGACTGTAAAAGCTGCGGAGGGTTGTAAATTTAGTTGGCTCCATCTTGGGTACTAGCCTATAAAGTACCCAGGACATCTTCAAGGAGTGGTGTCTCCGAAAGGCAGCATCCATATGAAGGACCTCCAGCACCCAGGGCATGCCCTTTTCTCACTGTTACCATCAGGTAGGAGTTACAGAGGCCTGAAGGCACACACTCACGATTCAGGAACAGCTTCTTGCCCTATGCCATCCGATTCCTAAATTGATCCTTGAACGCTACCTCACTTTTTAATATATATGATTTTTGTTTTTGCATGATTTTTAATCTATTCAATATACATATACTGTAATTGATTTACTTGTTTATGTATTTTTTTCTTCTCTATCATATATTGCAATGAACTGCTGCTGCTAAGTTAACAAATTTCATGACACATGCCGATGATGATAAACAATTCTGATTCTGCAGTTTTTGGTTTGTTTCTTTTTCCAGGTTTGTATTCTGATAAAGTTTTTCTACAACGCATTTAGGATGTGTTCTATTTTCAATATATGATGTAAATACAAGTGGTTTATTCTAAAGATTGGTTAAAATAGTTTAACATTTTGCAAAACCTAGGAGTTGGCACATATGCCTTGGCCAATACGTAGATGTAAGGAAACTTTCCTTATCTCTCCAAAGAGCAATGTTTCCAGCTTTATTATCATTCAAGGTCAGATCTTCCAGAGGAAAGTAAAATTCTATGTAGAGGTTTCAATGTGACTCAAAGTGGCAGAGTTACTGAGTCACAGGCTTACAGAACTGTCAAGTGGTACAGCGCAAGGACAAGTCCTTCAGCCCATTATGTTCATTCTGAACATTTTAACCACCTGCACTCATAGCATTTACCCACATTAGGTCTACATCCCTCTATGCCTTGCCCATTTAAGTTCTGACTAAAAATCTCTTAAATGTAGTTCCGGCACCTCCTCTGCCATCAAGTTCCAGAATCTTAAAGTGTGGAGGAACAGAAGGACCTTGGGATCCACATCCATAGATCCCCCAAAGTTGTCAAGCAAGTTTAAGAAGGCATATAGTGCGTTGGTCTTCATTAGCTGGGGGGAATGTTTAAGAGCTCCGAGATAATATTGCACTCTATAAAACCCTGGTTAGACCACACTTGGAGTATTGTGCTCAGTTCTGGCTGCCTCATTATTGGAAGGATGTGGAAGCTTTAGAGAAAGTGCAGAGGAGATTTACCAGGGTGCTGCCTGGATTGGAGACTATGGCTTATGAGCACAGGTTGAGAGAGCTTGGGCTTTTCTCTTTGGAGTGAAGGAGGATGAGAGGTGATTTGATGGAGGTGTACAAGATAATAAGAGACATAGACAGTCAGCCAGAGAGTTTTCCCCAGGGTGAAAATGGCTAATACAAGGGAGCATAACTTAAAGTTGTTTGGAGGAAAGTGTAGAGAAGATGTTAGACATACAAAATGCTGGTGGAACACAGCAGGCCAGGCAGCATCTGGAGAAGGGAAAGGATCATGGGACGGGAGGCCTAGGGAGAAAGAAAGGGGGAGATGGAGAACAAGCAGAGTGATGGACAGAGAGAGAGAAAAAAAAGGAGGGGGAAGAAATCTAAATATATCAGGGATGGGGTAAGAAGGGGAGGAGGGGCATTAACGGAAGTTAGAGAAGTCAATGTTCATGCCATCAGGTTGGAGGCTACCCAGCCGGTATATAAGGTGTTGTTCCTCCAACCTGAGTGTGGCTTCATCTTGACAGTAGAGGAGGCCGTGGATAGGCATATCAAAATGGGAATGGGAAGTGGAATTAAAATGTGTGGCCACTGGGAGATCCTGCTTTCTCTGGCGAACAGAGCGTAGGTGTTCAGCGAAACGGTCTCCCAGTCTGCATCGGGTCTCACCAATATATAAAAGGCCACACCAGGAGCACCGGACGCAGTATACCACACCAGCCGACTGAACCACCAGTTTCAGTTATCTTTCCTTTCAGTTAGTCCTGACGAAGGGTCTCGGCCCGAAACGTCGACAGTGCTTCTCCTTATAGATCCTGCCTGGCCTGCTGTGTTCCACCAGCATTTTGTGTGTGTTGCTTGAATTTCCAGCATCTGCAGATTTCCTTGTGTTTGCTTGTAGAAGATGTTAGGTTTGGAAATAATTCGGAAAATGTGTACCTCAGGTGGTTGATGCTTGGGTTGAGTTGTTGTCCGATCTTGGCAGTTTTTATTTGCAAATGGACTGCCAAGATCAGAGAACAACTCAACCCAACCAGAGGTAGGTTTCTTTAACACCAAGAGTGGTAAGTGTGTGGAATGCACTGCCAGAGATGGTGTAGAATCATATACATTAGGGAGATTTAAGAGACTCTAGATAGGCATATGGATGATAGAGAAATGGAAGGCTATATGGGGGAAGAGTTAGATTGATCTTAGAGTAGCGATGTCTTTGGCAAGATATTGTGGGCCGAAGGGTGTGTACTGTGCTTAGTGTTCTATATTAAACACTCTGTGTGAAAAACCTTCCCATCACATCCCCTTTAAGCCTCCTTCCTCTCACTTTAAACTCTGAATGATGAGAAACTATTCTAACTATCTATGATGTCTCTTCCTCTCATAACTTTATATTTTGAGTCACTCCTCAATCCCTTTGCTCCAGAGAAAACAAAACCCAGCCTGTGTAATCTCTGCACATACAGTAACTAACATCCTCTTATCCAGGAAACATCCTGGTGAATCTCCTCTGCACTCTCTCTTTCTCATTGCTGCTGGTCCAGGACCTTGTTCAAAGTGGGTGTATTCACTGATGTGAGGTATGTGCTGACAAACCATGCAAATATTTCATGTTTATATTCTTGTGTTTGCAAAACTATAGTTAGGAGCAAAAGGTAGACTGCTGATAATATACAATTTTTAGTGTATAGTTTGTGATTAATTTTCAGCTAAGTAAATTAAATCTGAGGAGTGGCTGAAATGAATGGTTCTTTCTAATTATAAAGTCTTACGCTGGCTACCATGGTGTTAATCTGAGAACTGATACTGGCTGAACTGGAAGGTTACAGGCATCTTTTGTTGGGTCCACTGTTTGCCATCTATATTAAATGATTTGGATAAACATGTAGATGACATGGCTGGTAAGCTTGTGGATATTGCCAAAGTTGTTGGTAGAGACAGCAATGAATAAGATTGAAGGTGAAGTTCTAATCATTTAGCAATGGGAAAGATGTAGTAAAGATCCACAAAAATGTTGTGAGGACAGCATAGATTGAAAAAGGGAGAAGCTGGTGAGTGAGTAAGGCCAAGGTGGATGGTTACAGTCTTCTTTCCAGAGGATGGAGTGCACAAGTTGAAGGTGAGAGGGCAAAGGTTTCAAAGGGTCCTTAGAGGAAATATTTCCACATGGAGGGTGGTGAGTCTATGGAATGAGCTGCCAGAGAAAGTGGTAGAGGCAGATACATGTACAATGTCTAAAGGACATTTGGACAGGTAGACATAGGAAATGCTTAGAGGGATGTGGGCCAAATGCAGACAAATGAGACAAATGTAAAAGGGTATGTAAATTGGTAGGATGAGTAAGTTGGGCCAAAGGGCCTGTTTTCTTGGGTTTACGAGCCTCGGAACATTCAAACAGCAGGGATGAAGGAGGATCTTGAAGCAGTGATGTGTTGAATGTAAATAAGTGTCATGTAACAACAGGAATGAGATATTTTTGGGAGATTGTCCACAGGTGAATAATTGGTAATGTTTTCAAAAATTAATCAAAACTTTTGAAATTAGAAATTTGGAGTAACACAGAATTAAATAAGTAGACAAAGATAGAGTAACAAAAGAGTAATAATAGAGTAACAGGGTAACAACAGTAATAATAGAGTAATACCAAGTTAAATAAGAGGAAAAATGACACAGCAGAAGGAGGCTTTTGGGTCAAAGTTTCAGCATTGATAGAAAAAGAGACAACAAGCCTTTTGTGAATTCTTTGTTCATGTTTCAAGGACACCTGTGTCTGAGATGGTGGGATGAGCCATTTCCTGAACTGCTGCAGTCCTGATGAAGATGCTCCCTGGATTCTAGACTGTTGGACAGGAACTTTCAGGATTTAGACCCAGTAATAGTGATGGACTGCTGATCTATTTCCAAATGAAATTGCTGTGTAATTTGGAGGGGAGGCTCATGCTTGGGGCATTCCTTTGCTCAAGTTAATTTTGTACTTGAATTTATATGAATCCCTGAACCAAGAGGCTGTGGCTGTCAGGCTGGCCTGAATCTTACCTGCATCCCTGTCTCCTCACAGTAATGTTTTACCCCTCACTTACTGAGACTTAACCCACAGACCAGGAGACCATGGCCCTCGGGCTGGCCTGAATCTTACCTGCATCTCTGTTTCCCCACAGTAATGTTTTACCCCTCACTTACTGAGACTCTGCTTCTCCCAGGCTTAAAATTGGTGTTGGATTATTGTTGTCACATTAACTGAGATAGTGAAAAGCTTGTCTTGTATGTGTTCAAACAGATCATCACATTTCCATAGAGTGCCATAACACAATCACACAATACAGAATTAAGTGTAACAGCTGCAGAGAAAGTGCAGTACAGGTACCATTATACAGGTACAAGGGCATAATAAGGTAGATTTTGAGGTCAAAAGTTGATCTTATCATACTAGGGATAACAGTGAGATAGAAATTATCCTGGAGCCTGGTGGTATGGGCTTTCAGTCTTTTATACCCTTTGTCCAATGGAAGAGGGGAGAAAGGAGAAATAGGAGATTTAATAGAGGTATAAAAAATTGTGAGGGGTATAAACAGGGTAAATGCAAGCAGGCTTTTTCCGCTGAAGTTGGGTGGGACTACAATCAGAAGTCGTGGGTTAAGAGTGAAAGGTGAAAAGTTAAATGGGAACATGAGAGTGTGGAATGAGCTGCCAGCACAAATGGTGCAAGTGAGCTTGATTTCAATGTTTAAAAGAAATTTGGGTAGCAACATGGATGCCTTAATCCTGGTGCAGGTTAATGGGAGTAGGCAGTTTAAATGGTTCAGCATAAACTAGATGGGCTGAAGGGCCTGTTTCTGTGCTGTACTTTTCTATGACTCTATAATGTCATGTCTGGAGTGCGTGGAATCTTTGATTATGCTGGCTGTTTCACCAAGGCAGCGAGGAATGTAGACAGAGTCCATGCGGGGCAGGCTAGTTTCTGTGATGTGCTGAGCTGTGTCCACAACTCTGCAGTTTCTCGCAGTTATGTGCTGAGTCACTGCTATAACAAGCTGTGATGCATCTAGATGGTATGCTCTCTATGGTGCATGGAAAAAACTGATAAGGGTGAATCTCCTTTGGACAGCGTTCAATGCTACTATAAACACAAGAGATTCTGCAGATGCTGGCAGTCTTGAGCAACACACACAAAATGCTGGAGAAACTCAGCAAGTCAGGCAGCACCTACGGAGAGGAGTAAACAGTCAACATTTCAGGCTGAGACATTTCATCAGAGCTGTAAAGGAAGGGGACAGAAACTAGAAGACAACGTTGCTATATTCTTATCTTTAGCCAAAAGTTTGTGCAATCTTCTAGACATGCTGCTCATAGACTGTTTGTCCCACTTCCATCAGGGAGGAGGCTACGTAGCATCCACACTGGGACCACCAGACTCAAAAACAGTTATTTTGACCAAGAAGTAAAGCTGATCACATCTACCCACTAACTCCACCACTACTTTATTATTTTCTGTTAGTCTCCTTGTGTACAGCCTAGCGTCTCTTTATGGGCATACAGTCAATCTATGTATATAAGCTATCCTATGTATTTATATTTACTGTGGTTTATTATTATTATTGTTGTTGAGTTCTTTATCTTATTGTGTTTTTGTGCTGTCTTGGATCAGAAGTAACAATGATTTTGTTCTTTACTCTTGTGAACAGGAAATGACATTAAACAATCTTCAGTCTTGAACTTGAACAACAAGTGGAACAAAATCTCCCAGTTCTTAAATTCCAAAACTCCTTTGCAATAACACCACCACATGTTATGATGAAGTCTTCTTTATGCCCAACAAATATTCAAAACCTCTGCTTCTAGATGTACCTCACTTATTATGTGTGAGCTGCTTTAAAGTTGGAGTTTGCATTTTGCACTCAACAACCATCTGGCAGGTTGATTTGCACATCATTGTTCTGATTATATTTTAGTATCTCATTTGCACATGTACTGCTGTATAAAAACGCAAAATGCTGGCAGAACTCAGCAGGCCAGACAGCATCTATGGGAGGAGGTAGTGACGACGTTTCGGGCCGAAACCCTTCATCAGGAGTGAAGTAACATGGGATGGTCGAGGGGGGATAAGAAGTGGGGGTAGGAATGAAGTAGAGAGCTGGGAAGTGATAGGCTGAAGGCAAATGGGCTAGGGGGAAGGTGGAGAATTATGGGAAATAAAACAGAAAGAAAGGTAGGGCTGGGGGGAGATTGTAGTGAGGGGGAAAAAAGAGAGAGAAAGACAACCAGACTAAAATTATAGATAGGGATGGGTAAGGGGGGGCAGGGGTATCAACGGAGGTCTGTGAGTTGAATGTTCATGCCAGCAGGTAGGAGGCTACCTAGGCGGAAGATAAGGTATTGCTCCATCAACCTGCGTGTGGCCTCATCTTGACGGTAGAGGAGGCCATGGACAGACATATCGGAGTGGGAGTGGTCTGTGGAATTGAAGTGTGTGGCCACAGGGAGATCCTGCCACTGCTGGAGGACTGAGCGCTGGTGTTCGGCGAAACGGTCTCCCAGTCCGCGGCGGGTCTCGCCCCACTTCTGGAAAGCCTGAGAGTCAGGACTGGAGGGGAGCATCAAGCTGATATCGCTTGCTCTCCCATGATGTTCATTCATTCTTCTCTCTGGTGGCTGTCAGCTCTGAGTTTCTTGGTGTTTTTGCCCTGCTAACATGATGAACTGAGATGGCTACTATGAGTAGGCTTAAGCCTATTCCGGCTGTTCTGGGGAGCAGATCTAAGGACTCAGTGTGATTCACAATGCTGTCATTTGCTTCTATTGTTTGCATGTGTGTTTTTCTTCCCTCTTTTATGGTCTTTTTTAAAATTTAGGTTCTTTGGGTTTCTTGCTTTGTGGCTGCCTGTAAGCAAACAAATCTCAAGGTGTATAATTTATACATTCTTTGATACTAAATGCACTTGAATCTTGACATTGTAGCCTGGTTTGTCAGGCACAAGGAGGACTTGTGGCAGGAAGTGCTGAGAGGAAGAGGGTCATTGAGTTGGTCGTTATCGCAAAAGGGTTTGGAGTTTAAGAACTGGGAACTTTAGTTCCATTTGCACAGGCTGTTGCTGAGGACACATCTGGAAGACTGCACGTACCTTTGGCTAAAAACAAATTGAAAACAGTCTAGAGGAAATTCACCAGGCTTATTACTGTGATGAAAGGATTGTCCCTTCAAGGGAAGCTAGACAGTTTGCGTTTGTATACTTCGAAGTTTTGAGACTCCATTCAAACATACAAGATCCTGAGGGCGTTTGACAGAGTGGGTGTTGAGATGTTTCCACTGGTCGGAGAATCATGGACAGAGAGCAGAGTGGGCCAGTTATTTAAAACTGAAGGGTGTAGAAATTTCTTCTCTCCCAGGGTGTTGACTCTACAGAATTCTCCCTGCCCCTGAGGCCAGAGAATTCCATATATTTTAGGTGAACATAGGGAAACTGGAGAGGTTGGTTATAGGCCAATAGAGGTGGCGAGGTCCGGGCAACAGAGCATACTGACTCAACTGAACTTGATGCTTGGATGGAGACTTAAGCAACATCGATTACAGGCCAAATCGAGGCGGTGGGGTCCTGGCCTCAGAGAGTATCGGGGCGATTGAACCTGATGTTTGGATGTCGATTCAGGCAACGAGGCAGATTGTAAAGGTCAAGGTGTCGGGGCTCTGAGGCAAAGGATGGGCCGGTTCAGATTGCTGCTTCATGATTCGTCTCTGCACTGAACTATGGGACTCTCTATATGGACTTCTGTTCAGAACGCTATTTGCCTGATGTGTTTTTTTTTGTTTTTTTTCTTGGCACGTTGGCAGTTAGATGATCTTTTTTATATATGGGTTTTTTTGTTTCGTGGCTGCCTGTTAGGAAACGAATCTCAAGGTTGTATAATGTATAAATACTTTGATAATAAATGTACTTTGAACTTTGATAAGTATTTAAAAGATTGAGGAATTGAGTTATGGTGAAGTATACAAAAAAGAAGTTGGAATCATTGTAGATCAGGTTGATTGGTGGGGCAGAGTGTCCTTTTCATGCTCCAATTTTGTTGTCTTTTGTTCTTGTCTGTGGTGGGTGTCTTTGTCACTGATACAAGGCAAATATTTTGCAAATAGAGGGTGTCGTGAACTCCATTTGGAGTGGGGTTTTCTGATCAATCAGCAACACTCACTCCTTCATCATTGTTTTCACGTACACACCCATTGACAATCTCATTTTCTCCCATCCTCCCGCCCAGCCCTGGGGACTTTTCCTTTCACTAGGTGCAGCAGCCTTGGCTGGTAAACCTCCTTGATGATGCCTCTGGGTCTCTGCAAATAGCAGCTCACAGAGGGCGTTACATTGAGATGAACAATTGGGAAATCTCAGATTTCCGAGCTATTGTGTAGTCATAGCAAGGTGCTGTGTTCCAGGCCTCCCCCAGGTAACGCAATCAGTTTATACGTTTCAATGATCTTTACTGAGTGAATATGGCTGAGATGACAAAGGGAATATAATTCTAAAAATGTGAATTAATTAAGGATTTAATGAATGGGGCCTCTCAGTTGAATAGCCAAATAGTCATATATTTTAAGAATTTTACTTATAATTCTTCATTGTTGAAGGCAAAACATTGTAGAGAAAAAGTGAGGGATTTCTGTGGAGGACAGGGACATTTGATTGGTTTAGGAGAAATGGAATCAACAATTAAGATTGAAGTTTCTCTCTCCACAGAGGCTGCTTGATTTGCTGGGTGTTTCCAGCTACTGCAGTCTTTCTGATAGCATTGAGTTAGTTACAATGGACAACAAAGGTTTTGCTTCCTGAGTACTTAATAGACAATAGGTGCAGGAGTAGGCCATTTGGCTCTTCGAGCCAGCACCGCCATTCAATGTGATCTTGGCTGATCATCCACAATCAGTACCCCGTTCCTGCCTTCTCCCCGTATCCCTTGAGTCCACTTTCTTTAAGAGCTCTATTTAACTTTTTCTTGAAAGCATCCAGAGAATTGGCCTCCACTGCCTTCTGAGGCAGAGCATTCCATAGATCCACAACTCTCTGGGTGAAAAAGTTTTTCCTCAACTCTGTTCTAAATGGCCTATCCCTTATTCTTAAACTGTGGCCTCTGGTTCTGGACTCCCCCAACATCGGAAACATTTTTCCTGCCTCTAGCGTGTCCAATCCCTTAATAATCTTACATGTTTCAATCAGATCCCCTCTCATCCTTCTAAATTCCAGTGTATACAAGCCCAGTCGCTCCAATGTTTCAACATACGACAGTCCCACCATCCCGGGAATTAGCCTCGTGAACCTACGCTGCACTCCCTCAATAGCAAGAATGTCCTTCCTCAAATTTGGAGACCAAAATGAACACAATACTCCAGGTGTGGTCTCACCAGGGCCCTGTACAACTGCAGAAGGACCCCTTTGCTCCTATACTCAACTCCCCATGTTATGAAGGCCAACATGCCATTAGCTTTCTTCACTGCCTGCTGTACCTGCATACTTACTTTCAGTGACTGATGAACAAGGACATCTAGATCTCGTTGTACTTACCCTTTTCCTAACTTGACACCATTCAGATAGTAATCTACCTTCCTGTTCTTTCCACCAAAGTGGATAACCTCACATTTATCCACATTAAACTGCATCTATCCACTCACTCAACCTGTCCAAGTCACCCTGCATTCTACTAACATCCTGCTCATATTTCACACTGCCACCCAGCTTTGTGTCATCTGCAAATTTGCTAATGTTACTTTTAATCCCTTCATCTAAATCATTAATGTATTGTAAATAGCTGTGGTCCCAGCACCGAGCCTTGTGGTACCCCACTGGTCACAGCCTGCCATTCTGAAAAGGACCCATTAATCCCTACTCTTTGTTTCATGTCTGCCAACCAATTTTCTATCCATGTGAGTACCCTTCCCCCAATACCATGTGCTTTAATTTTGCCCACTAATCTCCTATGTGGGACCTTATCAAAGGCTTTCTGAAAGTCCAGGTACATTACATCCTCTGGCTCTCCCTTGTCCAATTTCATAGTTACATCCTCAAGAAATTCCAGAAGATTAGTCAAGCATGATTTCCCCCTCGTAAATTCATGCTGACTCGGACCGATCCTTTTACTGCTATCCAAATGTGCTGTTATTTCATCTTTTATAATTGACTCCAGCATCTTCCCCACCACTGATGTCAGGCTAACTGGTCTATAATTCCATTTTCTCTCTCTCTCTCCTTTCTTAAAAAGTGGGATAGCATTAGCTATCCTCCAATCCTCAGGAACTGATCCTGAATCTATAGAACATTGGAAAATGATTACCAATGCTTCCACGATTTCTAGAGCCACCTCCTTAAGTACCCTGGGATGCAGAACATCAGACCCTGGGGATTTATCAGCCTTCAGTCCCATCAGTCTACCCAACACCATTTTCTGCCTAATGTGAATTTCCTTCAGTTCCTCCGTTACCCTAGATCCTCTGACCACTATTACATCTGGGAGATTGTCTGTGTCCTCCCTAGTGAAGACAGATCCAAAGTACCTGTTCAACTTGTCTGCCATTTCCTTGATCCCCATAATAAATTCACCCGTTTCTGCCTTCAAGGGCCCAACTTTGGTCTTAACTAATTTTTTCCTCTTCACATACCTAAAGAAGCTTTTACTATCCTCCTTTATATTCTTGGCTAGCTTACCTTCGTACCTCATCTTTTCTCCCCATATTGCCTTTTTATTAATCTTCTGTTGCTCTTTAAAAGTTTCCCAATTCTCTGGCTTCCCGCTCATCTTTGCTATGTTATACTTCTCTTTTAATACTGTCCTTGACTTTCCTTGTCAGCCATGGTTGCTCACTACTCCCCTTAGAATCTTTTTTCCTCTTTGGAATGAACTGATCCTGTACCTTCTGAATTATTCCCAGAAATACCTGCCATTGTTGTTCCACTGTCATCCCTGTGAGGGTATCCTTCCAGTCAACTTTGGCTAGCTCCTCCCTCATGGCTCCATAGTGGCCAGTGAAGGAGTGGAGATTTGAGGCTTTGACGAGAAGAGGCTGAGGACGAGCTTCGCTCCAAGTGAGGTGAGGCCGGGTAAGTTCCTTTCAAAGGAGAAAGTTTCAAAAGTTGAGGCAAGTATTGGGTAGGTCATGGCAGCTGAGATCGGCCCCATGGTTTGTTCATCCTGCAGCATGTGGGAAATCAGGGATACTTCCAGTGTCCCTGACGACTATGTGTGCAGGAAGTGTGTCCAACTGCAGCTTCTGGCAGACCACATTGAGTGTCTGGAGCTGCGATTGGATTCATACTGGAGCATCCGCGATGCTGAGAAAGTCGTGAATAGCATGTTCAGTGAGTTGGCCACACCGCAGGTAAAGGCTACACAGGCAGAAAGGGAAGGGGTGGCCACTAGACAGCGTAGCAGTAGGCAGGTAGTGCTTGAGTCCCCTGGGGTCATCTCCCTTCTAAACAGATATACTGTTTTGGATACTGTTGGGGGAGATGTCTCATCAGGGGAAGGCAGCAGCAGCTGAGTTCATTGCACCATGGGTGGCTCTGCGGCACAGAAGGGAAGGAAAAGGAGTGGGAGAGCTATAGTGATAGGGGATTCGATTGTAAGGGGAATAGACAGGCGTTTCTGTGGCCGCAAACGATACTCCAGGATGGTATGTTGCCTCCCTGGTGCAAGGGTCAAGGATGTCTCTGAGCGGCTGCAGGACATTCTGGAATGGGAGGGTGAACAGCCAGTGGTTGTGGTGCACATAGGTACCAACGATACAGGTAAAAAACGGGATGAGGTCCTACAAGGTGAATTTAGGGAGTTAGGAGATAAACTAAAAAGTAGGACCACAAAGGTAATAATCTCTGGATTACTACCAGTGCCACGTGCTAGTCAGAGTAGAAATAGGAGGATATTTCAGATGAGTACGTGGCTTGAAAAATGGTGCAAGGGGGAGGGATTCAAATTTCTGGGGCATTGGAACCAGTTCTGGGGGAGTTGGGACCGGTATAAACAGGACGGTCTGCACCTGGGCTGGACTGGAACCAATGTCCTGGGGGGAGCATTTGCTACTGCTGTTCAGGAGGCTTTAAACTAATGTGGCAGGGGGATGGGAACGAGTGCAGAGAGACAGAGGGGTGTAAAATGAGGGTAGACGCAAAAAGTAGTAAGGTGAAAAGTAAAAGTGGCAGGCAGGCAAATCCAGGGCAAAAAGCAAAAAGAACCACTTTTCAACATAATTGTATAAGGGCTAAGAGTGTTGTAAAAACAAGCCTGAAGGCTTTGTGTGTCAATGCAAGGAGCATTCGTAACAAGGTGGATGAATTGAATGTGCAGATAGTTATTAATGAATGTGATATAGTTGGGATCACAGAGACATGGCTCCAGGGTGACCAAGGATGGGAGCTCAACATCCAGGGATATTCAATATTCAGGAGGGATAGACAGGAAAGAAAAGGAGGTGGGGTAGCATTGCTGGTTAGAGAGGAGATTAACGCAATAGAAAGGAAGGACATTAGCCTGCAAGGATGTGGAATCGATATGGGTAGAGCTGCATAACACTAAGGGGCAGAAAACACTGGTGGGAGTTGTGTATAGGCCACCTAACAGTAGTAGTGAGGTTGGGGATGGCATTAAACAGGAAATTAGAAATGCGTGCAATAAAGGAACAGTAGTTATAATGGGTGACTTCAATCTACATATAGATTGGGTGAACCAAATTGGTAAGGGTGCTGAGGAAGAAGATTTCTTGGAATGTATGTGGGATGGTTTTCTGAACCAGCATGTCGAGGAACCAACTAGAGAGCAGGCCATTCTAGATTGGGTATTGAGCAATGAGGAAGGGTTAGTTAGCAATCTTGTTGTGCGAGGCCCCTTGGGTAAGAGTGACCATAATATGGTGGAATTCTTCATTAAGATGGAGAGTGACATAGTTAATTCAGAAACAAAGGTTCTGAAATTAAAGAAGGGTAACTTTGAAGGTATGAGATGTGAATTAGCTAAGATAGACTGGCAAATGATACTTAAAGGGTTGACAGTGGATATGCAATGGCAAGCATTTAAAGATCGCATGGATGAACTACAACAATTGTTCATCCCAGTTTGGCAAAAGAATAAACCAGGGGAGGTAGTGCACCTGTGGCTGACAAGGGAAATTAGGGATAGTATCAAGTCCAAAGAAGAAACATATAAATTAGCAACAAAAAAAAGCGGCACACCTGAGGACTGGGAGAAATTCAGAGACCAGCAGAGGACAAAGGGCTTAATTAGGAAAGGGTAAAAAGATTATGAGAGAAAGCTGTCAGGGAACATAAAAACTAACTGTAAAAGCTTTTATAGATACGTGAAAAGAAAAAGATTGGTCAAGACAAATGTAGGTCCTTTACAGTCAGAAACAGGTGAATTGATCATAGGGAACAAAGACATGGCAGACCAATTGAATAACTACTTTGGTTCTGTCTTCACTAAGGAGGACATAAATAATCTTCCGGAAATAGTAAGGGACCAAGGGTCTAGTGAGATGGAGGAACTGAGGGAAATACATGTTAGTAGGGAAGTGGTGTTAGGTAAATTGAAGGGATTAAAGGCAGATAAATCCCCAGGGCCAGATGGTCTGCATCCCAGAGTGCTTAAGGAAGTAGCCCAAGAAATAGTGGATGCATTAGTGATAATTTTTCAAAACTCCTTAGATTCTGGATTAGTTCCTGAGGATTGGAGGGTGGCTAATGTAACCCCACTTTTTAAAAAAGGAGGGAGAGAGAAACCGGGGAATTATAGACCAGTTAGTCTGACATTGGTGGTGGGGAAAATGCTAGAGTCGGTTATCAAAGATGTGATAACAGCACATTTGGAAAGAGGTGAAATCATTGGACAAAGTCAGCATGGATTTGTGAAAGGAAAATCATGTCTGATGAATCTTATAGAATTGTTTGAAGATGTAGCTAGTAGAGTGGACAGGGGAGAGCCAGTGGATGTGGTATATTTATATTTTCAAAAGGCTTTTGACAAGGTCCCACACAGGAGATTAGTGTGCAAACTTAAAGCACATGGTATTGGGGGTATGGTATTGATGTGGATAGAGAATTGGTTGGCAGACAGGAAGCAAAGAGTGGGAGTAAACGGGACCTTTTCAGAATGGCAGGCAGTTACTAGTGGGGTACCGCAAGGCTCAGTGCTGGGACCCCAGTTGTTTACAATATATATTAATGATTTAGACGAGAGAATTAAATGCAGCATCTCCAAGTTTACGGATGACATGAAACTGGGCAGCGGTGTTAGCTGTGAGGAGGATGCTAAGAGGATGTAGGGTGACTTGGATAGGTTAGATGAGTGGGCAAATTCATGGCAGATGCAATTTAATGTGGATAAATGTGAGGTTATCCACTTTGGTTGCAAGAACAGGAAAATAGATTATTATCTGAACGGTGGCCAATTAGGAAAAGGGGAGATGCAACGAGACCTGGGTGTCATTGTACACCAGTCATTGAAGGTGGACATGCAGGTACAGCAGGCGGTGAAAAAGGCAAAAGGTATGTTGGCATTCATAGCAAAAGGATTTGAGTACAGGAGCAGGGAGGTTCTACTGCAGTTGTACAAGGCCTTAGTGAGACTGCACCTAGAATATTGTGTGCAGTTTTGGTCCCCTAATCTGAGGAAAGATATTCTTGCCATAGAGGGAGTACAGAGAAGGTTCACCAGATTGATTCCTGGGATGGCAGGACTTTCATATGGAGAAAGACTGGATCGACTAGACTTATATTCACTGGAATTTAGAAGATTGAGGGGGGGATCTTATCGAAATGTATAAAATTCTAAAGGGATTGGACAGGCTAGATGCAGGAAGATTGTTTCCGATGTTGGGGAAGTCCAGAACGAGGGGTCACAGTTTAAGGATAAAGGGGAAGCCTTTTAGGACCGAGATGAGGAAAAACTTCTTCACACAGAGAGTGGTGAATCTGTGGAATTCTCTGCCACAGGAAACAGTTGAGGCTGGTTCATTGGCTATATTTAAGAGGGAGTTAGATATGGCCCTTGTGGCTAAAGGGATCAGTGGGTATGGAGAGAAAGCAGGTACAGGGTTCTGAGTTGGATGATCAGCCATGATCATACTGAATGGCGGTGCAGGCTCGAAGGGCCGAATGGCCTACTCCTGGACCTATTTTCTATGTTTCTATGTTTCATAGTCCCCTTTGTTCAACTGTAATACTGACACTTCCAATTTTCCCTTCTCCCTCTCAAATTGTGGATTAAAACTTATCATATTATGGTCACTACCTCCTAATGGCTCCTTGACCTTGAATTCCCTTATCAAATCTGGTTCATTACACAATACTAGATCCAGAATTGCCTTTTCCCTGGTAGGCTCCAGTACAAGCGGCTCTAAGAATCCATCTTGGAGGCACTCCACAAACTCCCTTTCTTGGGATCCAGTACCAACTTGATTTTCCTAGTCTACTTCATGTTGAAATCCACCATTACAATCGTAGAATTACCTTTGCGACATGCTAATTTTAGCTCTTGATTCAACTTGCACCCTATATCCAGGCTACTATTTGGGGGCCTGTAGATAACTCCCATTAGGATCTTTTTGCCCTTATAATTTCTTAGTTCTATCCATACTGACTCTACATCTCCTGATTCTATGTCACCCCTCGCAAGGGACTGAATTTCACTCCTCACCAGCAGAGCCACCCCACCCCTTCTGCCCACCTGTCTGTCCTTTCGATAGGATGTATAACCTTGAATCTTCATTTCCCAGCCCTGGTCCTCTTGCAGCCATGTCTCTGTTATTCCTACAACAGACAGAGAGACAGACATATTTTATTGATCCCGAGGGGAAATTGGGTTTCGTTACAGCTGCACCAACCAAGAATAGTGAAGAAATATAGCAATATAAAAACATAAATAATTAAATAATAATAAGTTAATCATGCCAAGTGGAAATAAGTCCAGGACCAGCCTATTGGCTCAGGGTGTCTGACACTCTGAGGGAGGAGTTGTAAAGTTTAATAGCCACAGGTAGGAATGACTTCCTATGACGCTCAGTGTTACATCTTGGTGGAATGAGTCTCTGGCTGAATGTACTCCTGTGCCTAACCAGTACATTATGGAATGCATGGGAGTCATTGTCCAAGATGGCATGCAACTTGGACAGCATCCTCTTTTCAGACACCACCGTCAGAGAGTCCAGTTCCACCCCCACAACATCACTGGCCTTACGAATGAGTTTGTTGATTCTGTTGGTGTCCGCTACCCTCAACCTGCTGCCCCAGCACACAACAGCAAACATGATAGCACTGGCCACCACAGGCTTGTAGAACATCCTCAGCATCTTTAGGCAGATGTTAAAGGATCTCAGTCTCCTCAGGAAATAGAGACGGCTCTGACCCTTCTTGTAGACAGCCTCAGTGTTCTTTGACCAGTCCAGTTTATTGTCAATTTGTATCCCCAGGTATTTGTAATCGTCCATCATGTCCGCACTGATCCCTTGGATGGAAACAGGGGTCACCGGTGCCTTAGCCCTCCTCAGGTTCACCACCAGCTCCTTAGTCTTTTTCACATTAAGCTGCAGATGATTCTGCTCGCACCATGTGACAAAGTTTCCCACCGTAACCCTGTACTCAGCCTCATCTCCCTTGCTGATGCATCCAACTATGGCTGAGTCATCAGAAAACTTCTGAAGATGGCAAGACTCTGTGCAGCAGTTGAAGTCCGAGGTGTAGATGGTGAAGAGAAAGGGAGACAGGACAGTCCCCTGTGGAGCCCCAGTGCTGCTGACCACTCTGTCTGACACACAGTGTTGCAAGTGCACGTACTGTGGTTTGCCAGTCGGGTAATCAATAATCCATGACACCAGGGATTACACTAATGATGTTACCATAACATCACACTTACCAACTTCCAACTGAGCTTCAAGCTCATCCACTTTATTTCTTATACTTTGTACATTCATATATAACACTTCTAATCCATTACTCCTCTCGCTTCTCACATTGGTCCCTATTGCACTTGGCCATACTCCCCGATCCCTTCCTGAGCTTTCTGCCCCGTCAATTCTGTTGTCTTTCTTAACTTTTCTTATTCTCTCTTTCCCTTTAACTCCATCCTTATATTTCCAGTTCATCTCCTCCCCCCCCCCCCACTTATTAATTTAAACACACCCGTGTAGCAGTGGCAAACCTGCCTGCTAGAATGCTGGTCCCCTGCCTGTTAAGGTGCAACCCGTCCCTTTTGTACAATTCATCCGTACCCCAAAACAGATCCCAGTGGTCTAAGAATCTAAAACCCTGCTTGCTGCACCAGCTCTTCAGCCACACATTGAGATCCCATATCTCCCTGTTCCTGCTCTCACCAGCACGAGGAACTGGAAGCAAACCGGAAATAACCACCTTGGAGGTCCTGCTTTTCGGCCTTCTTCCGAGTTCTCTGAAGTCGTGCTGCAGAATTTCTTTCCTCTTCTTCCCGATGTCATTTGTGCCGACATCACTACCACTTTCGGCTGTTCACCTTCACCCTTGAGGATGCTCTGCAATCGGTCTGGCTCCAGGGAGGTAACACACCATCCTTAAATCCCACCTGTTGCCGCAGAAACCCCTTTCTGTACCTCTCACTATGGAGCCCCCTACTACCACGACTCTGCCTGTCTGCCTCTAAGACTGGCAGTGTCTTCTGTCCTGACAGCTTCCAAGAGGGTGAACCTGTTTTCAAGTGGCACATCCCCCGGGGTCTCCTGTACTTCAAGCATCCATCCCTTCCTCATCGTTGCCCCTGTTCTCTCCTCTGGTATCTTTGGTGTAACAATCTCACTGTAGGTCCTGTCCAGAAAACTCTCGTTTTCCCGGATGAACCTGAGGTCATCCAGTTGCCTCTCCAGTGCCCTAACACGGTCCTTGAGAAGCTGAACCTGGACACACTTATCACAGCTGTAGCAGCTGGAGGCACCATTAGTGTCCCTGACCTCCCACATCAGGCAAGAATCACACTGAATCAGTTTACCTATCATCTCTTCACCACCTCTCACCCTCTCCAACTGTGGCGTAGTCTCCTCCCTCAGCCTCCTCACTGAAAGCTCTGAGCCAAAGACTCGCACTTTCCTCACAAGGCACTTCCCTTGACAAGGCCGCTCCCCGAGTCAAAGCCGCAAAGCTCCACTCCTTTACTAGCCGCTTTCCACTACTTTTGGGTGTATCATGGATTTTGGGCTGCTGATCATGAAAATCACTAAGAAATTTCCCAGTCTTGCACCATTTTTTGAAATCACCTATGTTATTTCAATTCATAATTCAAATCAGAATAACTCTCGCTAAGATTAAGGAGGGCATTTTTGTTGGTCTTCAAATCAAACAGGTCATCAATGACAGGCTAGAGGGACCGGAGAAAATCACATGGAAGGCGTTTGAGGATGCTGTTGAAAATTTTCTTGGCAACTACAGAGACCCAAACTATGTGTAAGAGAAAATCTGCAGATGCTGGAAGTTTGAGCAACACACACAAAATGCTGGAGGAACTCAGCGGTCCAAGCCGCTGAGTTTATGGAAAAAACATACAGTCGAAGTTTCAGGCCGAATCCTGCAGGTTTCAGCCCAAAATGTCAACTGTAATGTCAACTGCCTGGCCTGCTGAGTTCCTCCAGTATTTTGTGTGTGTTGACCAAACTACGTGCAGCTGATTGATAATGTGCTTCAAGCATACAAAACCATGAAGTGCAACATGTCACTAAAGATTCATTTTCTGCATTCCCATTTAGACTTCTTCCCTGCAAATCTTGTCACCGTCAGTGACGAGCATGGTGAAAGATTTCATCAGGACATTCTGGTCATAGAGAAATGGTATCAAGGCAACTGGAATCCATCAATGCTGGCTGATTATTGTTGGACACTTAAGCGAGAAGCCTCAGACACTGAGTACAAATGAAAATCATCAACAAAACATTTTTAGCTTTGTTGAAATATTGCAAAGCATCAGCACCATTATGCAATTAAACACATTATATTCAATAAAAATTAATTTCTTGTTTCTCCAAATCCTACGTGATACAAGTTGTCTGAAATTATATTTGTGTCATAAACAAAAAAATATTTCTGAGGAAGCAAGACTTTTGAAAAAAATTTGCTGTCCAGTGTAATCCGTTTACTTTAACTATTCAGTTAAAAAGTGAGGACATTATATCAGGAAAGGTTCTAGCATAAATCAGAGTTTCAAAAACATCACAGGAGAAGTTGTATTTAACTGTTTCCCTTGCTATTTCAAAGACATTGGTTGATCCTCATTGGGATCTGGTTTGGTTTATAGTTGGTGAAGGTGGTGTATGTTAGGTTAGACCCTTGTGGGATCTGGTTTGGGTTATTGTTGGTGGAGGTGGTATATGTATCAGTTTTGGGTTATTATTCTAGAGGTGATATACATTGGGTTGAGGCTTCTCTTGTCAGATTTCATCTCTCTAGCTCTCTGTTGTCTCCACTAATCACCTCCCAGACTCTGTCACTTTTTCTATACCTTCCTCCCCTCCTGACCTGTTCTGCTATCAACCCATCCTCCCATCACTTTCCAGCCTCTGCTTCAGCCTTCCTCTTCCTCTTTGTAATACTTCCCCCCCTTACACCGCTACAGAGTCTAGACCTGAAATGTTAACTATCCCTTTCCCTCTATAGATGCTGCCTGACACCTGAATTCCTCCAGCAGCTCTTATTTTTGCCCAATGTATTCAACACTTTTTTAGCATGCAGGACTAAGCAGCCTGTTTGTCTGGTACCTCAACTATTGCCTAAACATCTATTACCATTGTCACTGGTTTACAGAGAAGACTGTACACACTGTACACACTACATTACTTACCAAGACCACAGAAACAGAACCTCCCAAAGTCATGATACCTCCATCCGGAAACCTCAGATATCCTTTATCCGGCTTCAGAATATTATGCCACTCCTTTGTAATTCCTGGGTGTTGGTCCTTCAACAACAAAATGAGTGAACCTTCACCATACCAAACACAATGGTTAAAGAACTAGCTCCAATATCTTACTGCCAGTTTAGGATACCAATAAAAACTGGCTTTTTAGTTTGTCCACATCCTGAGAAGTTAAAGAAACATTTGTGATGGGATTTATGCTGCCATTGATGGGGAGTGGTGGGGTGAAGTGGGAAGCATTGGGGTGATATGGGGTACACTGAGTGTTATCACCATCAGCCTGCATTTCACTTGGTTAGGCTACCTGCTGCTGCTTATATTAAGCATTGTGGTGCCTGATGTTAAACATTTGGGTTAACTACAGATCACCTGATGATTTGGGTTAACTGCAGATCATTTGATGATTTGGGTTATCACTCAGATCTATGGCAGTGGAGGGAGTGAAGACAATATTAATAGTTTCATGTTGACCATTTATTGACATCCAAAATATTAAAATCCCCCTATGTGAATTTAAGAAAGCGGGATAAAAATAAAATTGCTTTGCAAAGTTTCATTGGTTCAAAAAATGCATGTCATGTTAGCATGTCTTTGAATATTTTTGGAAGCCTCCTGAAGGCATTACTGCTGACTCAGGGCTGCTACTTTACTGCTATTACTGTTGTTGCATTGTTGCTGTGGTACACTGCTATAAATATTCTGGAGCTTGGAACAAATGCAGATATGAAGGGTACTCTTGTTTCAAAAACACGAGAAAGTTTGTAGAAGCTGGAAATCCAGAGCTACACACTCAAAATGCTGAAGGAACTCAGCAGACCAGGTAGCATCCATGCAAAAGTCAACGTTTCAGCCGGAGATTTTTCCTTTTACTCTTTTCCACAGATGCTGCCTGACCTGCTAAGTTCCTCCAGCATTTTGTGTGTGTCACTCTTGTTTCACTGTGATTTGGCAATGAGGACCCCTCATTTTAAATATTGCCGGAATATTTGTGGAAAGTTATGATTTGTTTTTAGATACAGGTCAGATGGACTGTACCCCGGGCTTCTGAAAGAGGTAGACTGTACCCCAGGGTTCTGAAAGAGGTAGCGAAGGGATTATGCAGGCATTTGAAATGATCTTTTCAGAATCACTGGGGTTAGGGACGGTCCCAGAGGACAGGAAAGTTGCAAATATGACACTTCTGTTTAAGAAGGGTTCTCACTAAAAGACAGGAAATTATAGGTTTGTTAGACTGATCTCAGTGGTTGGTAAGATTTTAAAAACCATTATTAAGGATGAAATTTTGAAGTACTTGGAAGTACAGTATATGTTTTAAAAAGGATGAAGTCAGCATGGTTTTCTTAAGATCTTGCCTGACAAACCAGATAGTAGTAAATCTGTGGAATCTTCTGTCACAGACTGTGATGGAGGCCAAGTCCGTGTGTATATTTAAGGCGGCAGTTGATCGTTTCCTGATTGGCCAGGGCATCAGAGGATATGGCAAGAGGGCAGGTGTATGGGGTTAAGTGGGATCCGGGATCAGTCATGACGGAATGGTGGAGCAGACTTGATGGGCTGAATGGCCTAATTCTGCACCTATATCTTATGGTCTTATGGTTTAAACCCGTTATAATTTAGAATTCTTTGACGAAGTAATAAACAGGTTAGACAAAAGAGAATCTCAAGATGTTATACAACAATTAAACCAGTGCCAAAGAAGAATAATGTGGGCCGCCTTAACGACTATTGCCTGGTAGCACTCACATCGACAATGATGAAATACTTTGAGAGGTTGGTTATGACCAGACTGAACTCCTGCCTCAGAAAGGACCTGGACCCATTGCAATTTGCCTATTGTCACAATAGGTCAATGGCAGACGCAATCTCCATGGCAACCACACGGCTTTAGAGCACCTAGACAACACAAACACCTGCGTCAGGATGCTGTTTGTTGACTATAGTTCAGCATTTAATACCATCATTCCCACAATCCTGATTGAGAAATTGCAGAACCTGGGCCTCTGTACCTCCCTCTGCAAATGGATCCTCGACTTTCTAACCAGAAGATCACAGTCTGTGCGGATTAGTGATAACATATCCTCTTCACTGACGATCAACACTGGTGCACCTCAGGGGTGTGTGCTTAGCCCACTGCTCTACTCTCTGTATACACATGACTGTATGGCTAGGTACAGCTCAAATACCATCTACAAATTTGCTGATGATACAGCCATTGTTGGTAGAATCTCAGGTGGTGACGAGAGGGCATACAGGAGTGAGATATACCAACTAATGGAGTGGTGCCGCAGCAACAACCTGGCACTCAATGTCAGTAAGACGAATAAGCTGATTGTGGACTTCAGGAACGGTAAGACGAAGGAACATATACCAATCCTTATAGAGGGATCAGAAGTGGAGAGAGTGAGCAGCTTCAAGTGCCTGGGTGTCAAGATCTCTGAGGATCTAACCTGGTCCCAACACATTGATGTAGTCATAAAGAAGGCAAGACAGTGGCTATACTTTATTAGGAGTTTGAAGTGATTTGGCCTGTCAACAAATACACTCAAAACTTCTATAGTTGTACCGTGGAGAGCATTCTGACAGGACCAAAAGAAGCTGCAGAAGGTCGTAAATCTAGTCAGCTCCATCTTGGGCACTAGCCTGCAAAGTACCCAGGACATCTTTAGAGAGCACTGTCTCAGTAAGGCAGCGTCCATTATTAAAGACTTCCAGCTCCCAGGGCATGTCCTTTTCTCACTGTTACCATCAGGTAGGAGATACAGAAGCCTGAAGGCACACACTCATTGATTCAGGAACAGCTTCTTCCTCTCTGCCATCCGATTCTTAAATGGACTTTGAAGCTTTGGACACTACCTCACTTTTTTTTATATACAGTATTTCTGTTTTTGCACATTTTTAAATAATCTATTCAATATACGTAATTGATTTACAAAGTACTTCTTTATTTATTATTATGTTTAATTTTATTTATTATTATTATTATTTTTTCTTTCTCTCTCTGCTAGGATATGTATTGCATTGAACTGCTGCTGCTAAGTTAACAAATTTCACATCACATGTTGGTGATAATAAACCTGATTCTGATTATGTACTTGGAGTTTTGGTGGGCCTTTGACAAGGTGCCAGACATGAGACTACTGAACGAGATAAGAGCTCATGGTATTTGAGGCAAAGTACTAGTATGGATAGAAGTCTGGCTGACTGTCAGAAGGCAGAGAGTGGGAATGAAGGAGACTTTTTCTGGAGTTCCACAGGGGTCAGTGTTGTGTCTTTAACTTTTAAATTTATACATCAATGATCTAGATGAAGGAACTGGGGACATTGCAGCCAAATTTGCAGATGATACTATAACAGGTGGAGGGCAGTTAGTGTTGAGGAAGGAGGGAGTCTGTAGAAGGACCTGTACTAGGATTAGGAAAATGGGCAGAACCTTGGCAGATAGAATACAGTGTTAGGGAAGTGTATGGTCATGCATGTTGGTAACAGGGATAAATGCACGGACTATTTACTAAATGAAGAGAAATTCCAAAAATCAGGGGTGCAAAGGGACTTGGGAGTCCTCATGCAGGATTCCCTAAAGGTTAACTTGCAGTTTGAGTCAGTGGTGAGGGAAGCAAATACAATGTTGGTATTAATTTCGAAAGCACTAGAAAATAAAAGCAAGGACGTGATGTTGAGGCTTTATAAGGCATTGGTCAGACTACACTTGGAGTGCCGTGGGCAGTTTTGGGCCCCTTATTTAAGAAACAATGTGCCAGCATTGGAGAGAGTGCAGAGGAGGTTCACAAAAATGATCCTGGGAATGAAAGTGTTAACATATGAGGAGTGTTTGATGGTTCCGGGCCTGCACTCACTGGAGTTTAGAAAAATGAGGGGAGATCTCATTGAACCCTATCGAATATTGAAAGGGTAGAATGGATAGAATTGATAGAATGGATGTGGAGAGGATGTTTCTTGAAGATGGAAACACTATGTGTAGCTTGTTAGCTGTCAAGTTCTGGCCTTGATAGCAAGTAGATGTCACAGTTTAACAGCATTTTTAATTAGTTCTGAGAGCAGAACCCATGTTTAGTTTACCTAGTTCCTGTTTCTTAATTTTAAAAGGTGAACTATGATTGGATTGTAGGGTCCTTTGAAAAGATTTATCCAAAAAGAAATGTACTAGGTGAGTCTGGCTGAAGTTGTTACCATAGATGAGGTGGATTGTTTGTTACTTGATTGAGCAGAAACCAGTGGATCTGTGCCCGGACAGGTTGTACCACACTCTGCAAGTATCTGTTTAGTTTAAAATAAACATGGTGTGCCCTGAAGGCTCGGAAAATATCATTAAAATTCTTCACCTGGATTCCCGTTCAAATGTCGAAGCTGGCTTTCCTCAATAGCTGCGTTTTACCAGTGGATATCTGAGACACATGAACTGGGTAATTAATTGTTATAAACTATAATTCTCTGTGTGTCAGAGCTGTTAGCTGTTAAAGTGTAGTACTCACTGACACTGTACATGTAGATTCGAAAACCGCCCTCCATTCAGAACTTTGAATTGTGTAAAATGACTACCTCTGAAAATGACATCTTTTTGTTTGTGTCAGTGTCGATTCATGTGGCTCTTGTAAAGCAAACAGAGTCAAAGTATTCAAATACATTTATTATCAAAGTATGTACGCAGTATACAAACCTGACAAGTACAAAACAAAGAAAACCATGGAACCTGTCCAAAGTAAAAACATCAACCCCCTCATGCAAAGAAAATTGTGCAAAATGGCAACAAGAACATCACACCCCACACAAAAAAATCAAATTGCGCAAATGGCAACATGAACTTCAAACCCCCTCGCACAAAAAACAAATCATGCAAACGGCAACAAGAAAGAATGAGTGAAAACACAGAATATGAATCACAAAATTGAAGAGTCCGTATTCAGTTCATCTCAGTGTTCATTATCTGCAGGTTACCCAAAAATAACAACTGACAAAGGAGCGACCAGAAAGCAGAAAAGACATCATAAAAAACAACAGTCCAACAACCTGTCAACAACAGTCCAATCCACAACCCACATAATACAGAAAGGCGGACTCACTGGTCATAACAAGTCCCATTTGCCCATATTCTTTATATCTTTCCTCTCCAGGTATCTTTTAAATGTTGTTAATGTACCTGTCGTAACAGTTCCTCTGGCATCACATTCCACCACCCCTCAGTTTCCTATTAAATCTCTCCCTTTTCACCCTCTAATAATTGATACCCTATTTCTGGGAAAAAGACAGCGCATTCACCCTGCTGATTTTATACACCTCTCTAACATCACCCCCTCAGTCTCCTATGCTCCAAGGAATAAAGTCCCAACCAGTTCAAACTCTCACCATAACTCAGTACCTGAATCTTGGCAACATACCTGAAAATCTCCTCTATGCACCTTCTATCTTAATGGCATTTTTCCGATAGCAGGGTGGCCGAAACCGAACACTGTACAACTGTGACATAATGTCTCAATGCCTGGACTGTTGAAGGCCAGCATGAGGAGCAGGAGAGTGGTGAGACAGGGGTCTGAGATGATCATTGGAGAGGGGAGATGGCTGATATAATGTGGAGATGGGGAGCAGTGAGACAGGGGTCATTAAAACTCACTTGCCACTGACTGTAAAGGACAGCTTCTACCTCACTGTTGTAAGACAGTCCCAGAGTACAATAAGGTGGACTCCTGACCTCAAAGTCTACCTCATTATGATCTTGCACCCTATTGTCTACCTGCACTGCACTTTCTCTGTAGCTGTAACATAACATATAAAGTGTAAAATAGAGTTGAAATTAGATATCAGACTGTTGGAAAATGATGATGGAGAGGTAGTAATGGGGGACAAGGAAATGACGGATGAACTGAATAAGTATTTTGCATCAGTCTTCACTGTAGAAGACATTAGCAGTATGCTTGAAGTTCCAGAGGGTCAGGGGGCAAAAATGAGTGAAGTTGCCATTACTAGGGAGAAGGTTCTTGGGAAACTGAAAGGTCTTAAGGTAGATAAAATACCTCGACCAAATGATGTACACCCCAGAGCTCTAAACAAGGCTGAAGAGATTGTGGAGGCATTAATAATGATCTTTCAAGAATCAATTGATTATGGCATGGTTATGAAAGACTGGTAAATTGCAAATGTCACTCCACTCTTCAAGAAGAAAGAGAAGCAGAAGAAAAGAAACTATAGGCCAATTAGTCTGACTTCAGTGATTGGGAAGATGTTGGAGGTGATTCATGTGTGGCTTCAGGGTACTTGGAGGCTCATGATAAAATAGACTGTAGTCAGCATTATTTTCTCAAGGGAAAATCTGTTGGAATTCTTTGAAGAAAAGACAAGCAGGATAGACAAAGGAGAATCAGCAGATGTTGTGTACTTGGATTTTCAGAAGGCCTTTGACAAGGTGCCACTCATGAGGCTGCTGAACAAGTTAAGAGCCCATGGTGTTACAGGAAAGATTCCAGCATGGATAGAGCATTGGCTGACTGGCAGGAGGCAAAGAGTGGGAATAAAGGGAGCCTTTACTGGTTGGCTGACGGTGACTAGTGGTGTTCCACAGGGGTCTATGTAGGAACCGATTCTTTTTACATTACATGTTAGATAGAGCTCTTAAAGATAGTGGAGTCAAGGGATATAGGGAGAAGACAGAAACGGGGTACTGATTGTGGATAATCAGCCATGATCACAGTGAATGGTGGTGCTGGCTCGAAGGGCCGAATGGCCTACTCCTGCGCCTATTGTCTATTGTCAATGATTTGAACCTTGGAATTGATGGATTTGTGCCAGTTTTGTGGACGATACAAAGATAAGTGGAGGGGCAGGTAGTTTTGAGGAAGCAGAGAAGCTACAGAAGAACTTAGAAAGATTAGGAGAATGGGCAAAGAAGTAGCAGATGGAATACTGACTCAGGAAGTGTTTGGCCATGCACTTTGTTAGAAGAAATGAAAGGGTTGACTATTTTCTAAATGGAGAGAAAATACAAAATTCTGAGGTGCAAAGGGACTTGTGCAGGGTCTCTAAATGTTAATGTGCAAGTTGAGTCTGTGATGAGGAAGGCAAAAGCAATATTAGCATTCATTTCAAGAGGACTAGAATATAAAATCAAGGATGTAATATTGAGACTTTATAAAGCACTGGGGAGGACTCACTTGGAGCATTGTGAGTAGTTTTGGGCTCCTTATCTATGGAAAAATGTGCTGACATTGGAGATGGTTGAAAGGAGGTTCATGAAAATGATTCCAGGATTGAAAGGCTTGTTATATGAGGTGTGTTTGAAAATTCTAGGCTTTTACTCACAGGACTTCAGAAGAATGAGGGGTGACTTCATTGAAACCTATCGAATGTAGAAGGGCCTTAATAGATGTTGAGAGGATATTTCCTATGGTGAGGGACTCTAGGACCAGAGGACAAAGCCTCAGAATAGAGGGACACCATTTTAGGGATGAGGAGGAATTTCTTTAGCCAGAAAGTGGTGAATCTGTAGAATTAGTTGCCACTGGTGGCTGTGGAGGCCAAGTCATTGGGTATATTTAAGGCAGAGGTTGATAGATTCTTTATTAGTCAGGGCATGAAGGGATAGGGGGAGAAGGCAGGAGATTGGAGCTGAGAGAGAAATGGATCAGCCATGATGAAATGACAGAGCAGACTGGATGGACCGAATGGCCTAATTCTGCTCCTATACCTTATGGTTTTCTGGTCTATGGTCTTTATTCTGCATTCGGTTATTGCTTTCCCTTGTTCCTCGTTGTAATGAAATGTCATGTGTGGATGACATGCAAGACAAAACTCTCTTTGTACCCCAGTACTTATGATAATATTAAACCAATTTACCAATTTGCTGAGCAAGGCCACTGAATTTCGATAATATCTCTCTTTTAAAGCTCATCAATAAAGGCAGATTAATTGTTGCTAAGATTGGACGCATCCTGAAACCTTTGAAGATGATGATATGCTGCATAAATCTGTAGCAGGACACAAAATAGATTGAATTGAATTTGGTTTATTGTCATTTAGAAACCACAACTATAATGCAGTTAAAAAATGAAACAACATTCCTCCAGAATGATATCACAAAAGCACACAACAAAACAGACTACACCAGAAAATCCACATAACGTTTGGCAGTCCCCAAATCCAGAGTCCAGAGAGGCTGCTGCGTATTAATATTGCGCTACCATCTTAGCATGTTTCCCAGAAAGGAGCTCCAAATCAACCAGACAAAACAAGATTACCCAGACACACCAAGTCAGAAGACCAACTCTACCACCCAACAAACTAAAAACTAAGGCTATAAGGCCTACACAAAACTACATAGTTACAACATATAGTTACAACAATGCAATCAATACCATAATTGATTAAAAAAAAAGACCATGGGCACGGTAAAAATAGTCCAAAGATGTTAAAAGATTATAAGTTCAAAAGAAACCACCACACAGATTCCACAAGTCCTCAGGGTCCCGATAGACTCGTCATCCTAAGCAGGCGGCAGAAGGGAATACTCCAGCTATGGACTTCCACAGATCATTGAACTGTACAGAAAAGAATAGGCACTTGGGCCCATGATGTTGTGTTAAACTAATTAAGCCAATCACACTCAATTAAACAAAAGCCTTCTGCCTGCATGGCATCTGTACCCCTCCATTCCCTACCTTTTTAACATCTTCCTCCACTGTCAATCCTGGCAGCATGTCTGCATTCCATCACTATGTCTTTACAAAACAAATTTTACTTTGCACTTCTCCTTTCAACTTTCCCCACCTCACCTGAGATGCATAGCTTGTAGTATGAGATATTTTGATCCTGGAAATAAGATACTGGCTGTCTCCTCCATCTATACCTCTTATAATCTTATAAACTTTACCACATCTGTATTTAGCGTCTCCTGAAACAATCCAGGTGTTTTCCACCCTCCCAGTTTAGAATATATCCTCTTAGCTAGATAGTGTCCCAGTAAACCTCTTTTACACCCTCTCCAAAGTCTCCACATCCTTCCTACCAGAACTGAATGCAATAATCCAGATAGACAATAGACAATAGGTGCAGAAGTAGACCATTCGGCCCTTCGAGCCTGCACCGCCATTTTGAGATTATGGCTGATCAATTCCTATCAATACCCGGTTCCTGCCTTGTCCCCATATCCCTTGATTCCCCTATTCATAAGATACCTATCTAGCTCTTTCTTGAAAGCATCCAGAGAATTAGCCTCCACTACCTTCCGAGGCAGTGCATTCCAGACCCCCACAACTCTCTGGGAGAAGAAGTTTTTCCTTAACTCTGTCCTAAATGACCTACCCCTTATTCTCAAACCATGCCCTCTGGTACTGGACTCTCCCAGCATCTGGAACATATTTCCTACTTCTATCTTTTCCAATCCCTTAATAATCTTATATGTTTCAATCAGATCCCCTCTCAATCTCCTTAATTCCAGCGTGTACAAGCCCAG